>NW_027468609.1:10057822-10637822 GCF_046254945.1 Alosa pseudoharengus | reverse complement strand
ACTGTATGAGGACCATGGGGTACATGCCCACCGAGATGGAGCTGATCGAACTGAGCCAGCAGATCAACATGAACCGTGAGTGTGTCTGTCTGTAAATGAGTGTGTGTGTGTGTGTGTGTGTGTGTGTGTGTGTGTGTGTGTGCGCATAAGAACACATGCACTCGCACACACACAGAGACACACACACACACACACACACACACACACACACACACACACACACACACACACACTACTCTGTGTCCATCTGTGCATGTGTTTCTGGAGTCTCTGTACAGAGCTGTAGTGCACTGCTGTGTTGTGTTCCTGTGCAGTGGGCGGCCATGTGGACTTTGAGGACTTTGTGGAGCTGATGGGACCAAAGCTGCTGGCCGAGACGGCAGACATGATCGGCATCAAAGAACTGAGGGACGCCTTCAAAGAGGTGAGGAAGAGAGAGAGAAGCGAGGGATACACGGGGTGACGGGGAAAGAGAGAAAGAGAGACGAGTCGGAGGAAAGAGGAAAAAGGAGTTATTGTTATTATCCCCCTCCTCCCCCTTCCATACTAATGGATCTAATGCAGGCCTACTGCATCTTGTTATTTACCCAACCCACCACCTGATGTAGGCCTACTGCATCTTGTTATTTACCCAACCCACCACCTGATGTAGGTCTACTGCACCTTGTTATTTTACCCAACCCACCACCTGATGTAGGCCTACTGCACCTTGTTATTTTACCCAACCCACCACCTGATGTAGGCCTACTGCTCCTTGTTATTTTACCCAACCCACCACCTGATGTAGGCCTTCTGCTCCTTGTTATTTTACCAAACCCACCACCTGATGTAGGCCTTTTTATTTTTATTTATTTATACTTTATTTTACCAGGTGATGTCCCATTGAGATATTCAAATCTCTTTTACAAGGGAGCCCCGGGAGGCCTACTGCAACTTGTTAATTACCCACCTCACCACCTGATGCAAATGCTTTTGGGCAAAACTGTACAGCTGTACAACTTTATCAAATGTCTGCCTCAAATGTCCACGAAGGAGCATACCACTTCCTTAACGCGTTGACCTCTGTTGAAACGCTGTGAGCCGGTAAACTTTTTCTGTGGGGATATTTTAGTTGTTTCCTCCCAAGCTACATGGAACAGTCATGGAAAACACCAAATGAGGGGGAAAAGTGGGTCTTTGTGAAGTCTATTTGAACTGATAATGTTTTATTATGAAGTCTGTTTGAACAATGTTTTATTGTGAAGTCTGTTTGAACAATAATGTCTTTTGTCTTTTCGCCCTGTTACGGTTTCCCGTCTTTCCTCACTTTCAGTTTGACACAAATGGTGACGGCCAGATAAGCACAGCAGAGCTGAGGGAGGCAATGAAGAAACTACTTGGCCAACAGGTGTGTGTGTGTGTGTGTGTGTGTGTGTGTTTTGTGTGCTGGGAATCGACCCACTATTTGCCTAAACTGAAACAGATTCAGTTTCCTTGTAACTATCTAACTATCTAACTAACATCTGCTTTATTGGCCAAACATGCGTGCAGAGCCTGTGATTCTGGTGAAAGATTGACAAATGTCTGAGCTCATTAGCTCATTAAATCTCTCTCTGCTCTTGCAGCATCATACTGATTGACTGGAATTGTTCTCACTGTTGTAATCTGTGCATGGGGAATACAAATTGGGAAACCAAGAAGTGTGGACGTAAATATAAAACTGAGTGTCGCTTTGTGCTTCAGGTTGGCCACAGGGACCTAGAAGACATCCTGCGTGACATTGACCTCAATGGAGATGGACATGTTGACTTCGAAGGTGACCTTTCTCTTGAGCTGACCCCAATTAACGACTCCTCTGGGTGTATTTGACTGTGTGTAGGCTGTGTGTGTGTTCTACCATTTTCAAATTTATGTCAGAAAGGTATCTTGTTCTTGTACTTTTGCACTTTTTGTTCTTGTTCTCGGAGCCCATTTTGATTCCTCGAGTGAAGCAACCTACATATAAGTCTACTTAGCTTACTAGGAACTGAGTGATGCTCTTTGAAGTGAGACAGAGAGAGAGAGAGAATGAGAGTGAGAGAGAGGGAGAAAGAATGAGAAAGCAAGAGAGACAGAGAGAGAGAGAGAGAGAATGAGAGTGAGAGAGAGGGAGAAAGAATGAGAAAGCAAGAGAGAGAGAGAGAGAATGAGAGTGAGAGAGAGGGAGAAAGAATGAGAAAGCAAGAGAGACAGAGAGAGAGAGAGAGAGAGAGAATGAGAGTGAGAGAGAGGGAGAAAGAATGAGAAAGCAAGAGAGAGAGAGAGAGAATGAGAGTGAGAGAGAGGGAGAAAGAATGAGAAAGCAAGAGAGACAGAGAGAGAGAGAGAGAGAGAGAATGAGATAGAGAGAGAGAGGGAGAAAGAATGAGAAAGCAAGAGAGACAGAGAGAGAATGAGAGAGACATAATGAGAAAGCAAGAGTGAGAGAGAGTAAGAGAGAGAGAGAAGAAACAGAGACAGAGCACCAGAGAGAAAGCACGACCGTGGCAGGGTGTGTGTGTGTGTGTGTGTGTGTGTGTGTGTGTGTGTGTGTGTGTGTGTGTGTGTGTGTGTGTGTGTGTGTGTGTGCCACCGAACTGTCCGTCAGATAATCTGCCGAGCGCAGGATTATGGCACCTCATAAAGATTACCCACAGAAATGAGGCGCGCAGGCAGGCAGGCAGGCAGCGGGACAGAAATAGCTCGGGTGGCTTTCCCTATGAAAGAGCACAAAGGCAGATTCTGCCATGATGATTAGGATTGGCCACCCTTTCCTCCTCTCCCAAGCTCCGCTTCAGCCGCAGCAGTGGAGAAGACAGGCAGTGTGTGTGCTGGCTCAGGCTAAAAATAGCCCCCGCTCGCCCGCTCTCTCTCTCTCAATCACGGGGCGATGCTGTTGCTCATTTCCAAAGGCAATTAAACTGTGATGTTCAGGCTTTATGAGTGTCAGGATGTAATGAGATCATTTGAGAGGAAATGGATTCGCTGTGTTTTGCTCATATTCAAATAGTTAGTTTATACTCACAGGAGCTTTCATCTCTATGTTTGGAACATTTATGTTTGTGTGACTGCAAAGGTGTGCCTCAAGCTCACATTTGCAGATCATGATTTTCAACAACAGTTTAAACAATGTCTTGAAATATGTTTTTATTCTGTGACGTTTGTAATTATGTTAATGTTTTTTATGTGTATTTCACACCCTCAGAGTTTGTGCGAATGATGTCTCGTTAAGGGATAGACCAAGAAAATGCACTGCTATCCCCACCCCCTCAGCCTACCCCACAAAACCTGGACATCTATCCTAAGATGCATTAGAGGAAATAGGAGGCGTATTAAGAGCGAGAAGCTGTGAGCCGTCTGAACCAAACGACTGTTGATCCCGCCAGTCTAAACTGAGGAGGTGGGAGTCATCATCTCCTAATATGACAGTATCCTTTCCCTCCCTACGCAACCACCACCTGTTCACAGAGGCTCTGCGAGCAGAGCAGTGACAGGAAACACATCGGCTGTCTCACAACCTCAGAGTACGCCGCTCAACTCCCACCACACAGGGGCTGTCTCACAACCTCAGAGTACGCCGCTCAACTCCCAGCACACAAGGGATACTCGTGTCACGAATCCCCACGCGGCCGCCCAAACTCTGCAACGACTACCGCCTGAATCCCCACGCCGCCGTCCAAACTCCGCCTGAATCCCACACCTCCGTCCAAACTCCGCCTGAATCCCCACGCCGCCACCCAAACTCCGCCTGAATCCCCACACCTCCGTCCAAACTCCGCTTGAATCCCCACGCCGCCGCCCAAACTCTGCAACGACTACTGCCTGAATCCCCACGCCGCCGCCCAAACTCCGCCTGAATCCCCACACCTCCGTCCAAACTCCGCCTGAATCCCCACGCCGCCGCCCAAACTCTGCAACGACTACTGCCTGAATCCCCACGCCGCCGCCCGAACTCCGCCTGAATCCCCACGCCGCCGTCCAAACTCCGCAACGACTACCGCCTGAATCCCCACGCCGCCGCCCAAACTCCGCCTGAATCACCACGCCACCGCCCAAACTCTGCAACGTCTACTGCCTGTTGGCACCTGACTCAGCCACAGCTGGGAACACTTTCACTGCCATTCCCTGACTCTTTTGCAACAAAGATTTACTGATATTTTTGGCTAATAGTGGCCAATTATCATTCCTTCTTAATATATTCCATTTGGATATATTACAAAAAGGTATTAGCAGAATTGCAATAGTGAGGTAATATCTATTTATGTACTGGCGAAAATGTTTATTTGTGTATGTGTGTGTGTGAGAGAGTGTATTGAGAGAAAGAGAGAGAAGGAGGGGAGAGGAGAGGAGAAAAGAGGAAATTGGGGAGGGGTGCACTGTTTTTTTCTGCCCCTCTGGCGAGTTGTCCAATATTACATGCTGTAATGGTAACTGGACACTGATGAGGTCTCATATCAGAACTTGTGATATTAAATATCATCTGAAATGCTGGAGAATCTTCTCTATAAATACTAAGAATATTTGCACTACTGCACTTAACTATAACTAATTTATTTGTATTTTCATTTGAGCGCACACATGCGTCCACTGGCATGAGACCTATATAAACATATCCACGTCTGTGAGGTTGCTGTTTTCTCTGTGGAGTGTGCGGTCCTCGGCCACTCATCGTCCTCCTTATTCTGACCATATCTTGCATGAGTATCTGTGTTATCTTTAACGATGTAGCTAGAGAGCCATGGCGGACTCGACTCGTCTGTCATATTTCATGTCCTGGGTGCTGTGTTATTCACTGACTGACTCTATGCCTGCTGAAGAAGTCTTGTACAGTAATTGGGGGCTGCGTACGCAGCCAGGAAAACATGCAAAAAGATATGTTGGATTCCAAAGGGGAATAAGAACTAGCATACTACTGTGATGAAATATCAAGTGTCATTCTGTTCCATGACCATGTTATACTGTGTGTGTGTGTGTGTGTGTGTGTGTGTGTGTGTGTGTGTGTGTGTGTGTGTGTGTGTGTGTGTGTGTGTGTGTGTGTGTGTGTGTGTATGTGTGTGATATGTAAACTTAATAAAGACATTAAGTGTATGTACATGTATGTGCGTGCATGCGTGTGTGTGTGTGTGTGTGTGTGTGTGTGTGTGTGTGTGTGTGTGTGTGTGTGTGTGTGTGTGTGTAAAAGTTGGTCTTCTTGTGTGGGCTTGCTTTTATGGATGTTGAATATGTGATTGCCTATTTTCAATTTTTTGTCTGGATTAAAGTTAATATGTTTAGATTCTATGCATGCCAAAAACAGCTATCTTTGTAGCAATATAATATATTTGATTAAAGAGTGTTGGAGAGATACTGATCTATGTGTTTCTTTCTGTTGAAGGAGAACAATACACACTGAGATTTAATGGACCATTACACAGCCAATCTTAATCTAACATACCTCTGGGAACCAATCCCACAGACATGTCCATGACAACAAAAGATTGTGATTGTAATCCATTGTTACAATGCAATACAAAGTTCAAATGTAATATTCCACCATTTAATAAATACATTCAGGAGAATATGGGACCTCTAAACTATAGAACATAGTCCTTTCAAAACTCATTTGTGAGATACACAATCACTCCCTTCACTTCTTCTAGTCCTAGCACTTGATGTGAATGCCAAACTAAGCACAACCTGTCCATAACACAATGCTACAGGTGCTTGTTAGACATAATTTCTGCCAAGACAAGGCATGTCTCTCTATGCACACTTGCATAAGACATGCACACTGCAACATAAGACGCTCGGGGGATAGAGACTAATGTGGGGTGTCAGTGGTGCACTCTTATAGGGGTTTAGTGTAGAAACAGAATACCTTCCTAATGCTTGTGTAGCCTAGCAGTGGTTCTCAAACTGTTGTACGGGTACCACCGGTGGTACGTGGACTCTCTATAGTGGCACTCTGGGAGACTCCAAGATGTTTTTCAGGAAGACAAAATAATCACTTATATCAAAATATATCATTAAAAAAATCCTTAACCACGCAATACTAAACTTAAAATTAACCTAGTTTTTGTCAATCTTGAAAAAAACGACACAAAACACTATGTAGGCCTATAAAGTTAAAATATGTAGTTAAATTGTCCTACGCTACTGTATTTTAATGGCAGTCATAATGGTGGTACTTGGAGAGCCAATAGTTTTCTGAGGTGGTACTCATTGTGAAAAGTTTGAGAACCACTGGCCTATAGCCCAGTAGGCCTCGGGTCAAATGTGGACAATGGAACAACACACACAGGCCTACCTGAGCAAGCACAGACAAGTGCTGATGAGAACAGGGCAGTCTCACTGTGTCTGTCAGCAGTGTCAAAACACAGAAGAGAAAGTGATCAGATGTTGCATGAACATGTGCTTCAATGAAGGTAGGCCATCACAGCATGGAACAGGAGCACCTTCAGCTGGTAGACAATGGTCTTACACTTACTGTACTACAGGGGCACTGATAAAGAGTAGGCCTATGTCAAAAGCATCTACAGATGTGTTGTATAAAATATTACTCTGGTAAACAAACCCTTTTACGGCATAATACATGGGATCAGGGATGAACCAAATGCAAAGCTCCCTGAGAGTAGCCTAGCAAAGAGGCCTACCTTAATTTCATTAAATACATTTTCATTAAGAAACAAGATACAGGAATATTATGGCGTTCCATTAGTGCCATAAATAATGCCTATGTCGACTAAATATTGCTTTTGTCAACTACTTATGTCCACTGAAGATGTCTATGCAACATTCACTTTACGACAGACGTGACAAAACGGCCTTGTTCATGTCATTGCTCACCTTACAAAACGACACCTCCTAGTGTTGACTGTGATATTGTGCCATGACTCTGTTGTTGCACATGTCGTCAAGTATGTCGACAGGCCTGTTGTTTGATTCTGCTGTTGTGCATGTCGTCTTCTGTGTCGTTTGGATCAGCTGTTGTGCCTGTCGTCTGCTGTGTCGTTTGATTCAGCTGTTGTGCACGTTGTCTTCTGTGTCGTTTGGATCAGCTGTTGTGCATGTCGTCTTCTATGTCGTTTGGTTTTAATGTTGTGCATGTTGTCTTCTGTGTTGTTTGAATCAGCTGTTGTGCACGTTGTCTTCTGTGTCGTTTGGATCAGCTGTTGTGCATGTTGTCTTCTGTGTCGTTTGGATCAGCTGTTGTGCATGTCGTCTTCTATGTCGTTTGGTTTTAATGTTGTGCATGTCGTCTTCTGTGTCGTTTGGATCAGCTGTTGTGCCTGTCGTCTGCTGTGTCATTTGATTCAGCTGTTGTGCCTGTCGTCTGCTGTGTCGTTTGATTCTGCTGTTGTGCATGTCGTCTTCTATGTCGTTTGGTTTTAATGTTGTGCATGTCCTCTTCTGTGTTGTTTGAATCAGCTGTTGTGCATGTCGTCCTCTCTGTCGTTTGTTTTTAATGTTGTGCATGTCGTCCTCTCTGTCGTTTGTTTTTAATGTTGTGCATGTTGTCTGCTCTGTCGTTTGATTCTGCTGTTGTGTCGTCCTCTCTGTCGTTTGGTTTTAATTTGGGTTTAATGTTGTGTCGTCTGCTGTGTCATTTCATTCTGCTGTTCATCCCCCCCCCCAATCAAACGTGGATAAACCAATCGCGGCTCAGCACCAGGCACTCTCGGCCAACTTCAGCCCAGACAGAGCTCGAACTGCCGAAATTCTATCGAAATTGGTTGCAGTTCACCTTTAGTTCCTCTAGGGGCGGTCGCAAAAAAAACGTCCCCCCACTGCTTTTCGATGGATTTTCCAACAGTTGCGACACTTTTTGATGTTCGTCATGGCTCATGTGCACCTCAACAGTCCCTATATTTCAGTGTTTCTCAAACTTTTTCAGACCCAGGACCACTAAACCAAAAAAAAAAAAACTCACGGACCACCTAGCTAAGAAAAGAGTAGACCTACTTCAACAGTATATTATACAATAGTTTACTCACTGAACCACCTTGCTTATCGTCTTTGCACCTTGCTTATTGTGTCAGAGGATTCATATGATTTAAACTGGCATAGCTTACATAGGCAGTGTTGCAGAACTGTTTGGAATTACATACAAGTTAGTTCAATATTGCAAACAACTCATCTATATTATATTTTACCAGGTCTGTTCGCGTACCACCTGTGGTTCCTGGACCACACTTTGAGAAACACTGCTGTATTTTGTGGTCGTCAAAAGAGTGTTAGCCTTACCAGGCAACAGCTTTATTACTTGCAAATTTAGATACCCAATATTTACAACATCGTCTCAGATATGTCAGCATGCTGTGGCCTACAGATCTAGTTAAAGCATTTCTGTTAGTGTCCTATTCAGTTATTTTGATAAAATAAAAGTTGCCACCACACAGCCTTGACAATATTGTAAGACTCAGCCATAATCATGTGTCAAATAAATATACAAATTATCAATTACAGCTTAAATGTTAAAAATAAGTTCTATCAATACACACCCACTGTTTCCATAACACACTTGCAACTCAATAGGCAATCAACCATTTCAATAAAACAGTTGCAACTCATATTTCAAATAGCTGGTGAGACTGCAGCATAAAAAGGTGACTGATACATTTTAGATATTTTATTCATTTTTCAATGTGTGAAACAAGTGTGTGTTAAAAAAAAAAAAAACAGGGGAAAAAACAACAAAAATACCTGAAGGGAGGTATGGTGAGACGGCAACATAGAAAGGAGGTTTGACACTCATTTATATTTTCAAAAAAGATTTTAGTTCCTAATGTCTGAAGTGTGTGTGTGAACAACAGAAAAAACACAATGTGCAAAGGATGGATAGCTGTCTATAAACTCTGCACACCTATAACAGGGACAAGCTAAGGAGGATGCAGCACGTTTGATGGAGCCAGGAGTGTTAGGGGAGATGTTGAAGATGTTGAAGCTGAAGGCTGTTCATCCTACTGTACACCTTTCTAGTCCTCAGCATCCTTGGTCCTACTGTAGGTAAGCAGAACAGGCACAGTGGAGAATGGAGGGAGAGAACAGAGCAGGTAACATTCAGTTTATACTTGGAACAACTTCACATTCACAGCTGCCACATTAACTCATAACCTTGAATTGAATGACCTTGAATTTCTTGAATTTCCCCTGGGGATCAATAAAGTATCTATCTATCTATAACCATAGACCAAAGCAAGAGGCCATCTCCAGCAAGACACACCACACAGCCAACCACCTTACATCCACACATAAACTGTAACGATAACATGAAGACAGATGTTGTTGGGGATGACTTTCTGAGCGATGTTGAGAACAGTACAAAGCTGACAGCCAACCAAAATCCATCAAATTTTAGCTATCATATTCAAGGAGAGACTTTTCTTAATTGGTCAGTGAGGACACTTATCATTATAGTAATCGTTCCTGATGTGAACTGCCATTAACAGAGACAACCATACTCATTTATCCTTCATGACTGCCAACCCACTCCCATTTCAGTGTCCAACCTGCCATGCACGTCTTTAGTAGAGTGAGCAGTGCTGTCCAGAAAAACCTGGTTGAGGAGGAGAAACGGCCACAGTCCTCCCTGAAAACATCATGGTTCCTTGAGAAAGTAGACCACCGGTTCGACCGTGTCGTAATTGCCCTAAGCAGATTGAACGAGAATGAGTAAGAGAAAGCCATAAACTTGCATTGGGACACCTTCCATCTTTTTTGTGGCCTGAAGATTGGTCACAAGGGCAGCTGGATACCAGTTCAAAACGTAGTGGTGACTGCTGCAACATTAATCCTGGAAGTAAGCCAGGTACAGAAGTGCATTCTCACCAGTAGCTTGTCCGAGGACTGCCCGGAGAACACTTTCAGCTGCATCAGACAGAGGAATCCTGTCCCAACGCCAGTGGAGTTTCAACACAGTTGTCCAGTTCCTCTCGACGGTCAAAACCGGAAGCTACCAGGAGGATGGCTGTGACCATCCTCCTGGACTTCCTGGATATCAAGGAGACCATCTGCAATCTTGGTCTGAGGGAGGAGGAGAGGAGCTGATAAACGCTACAGCAACACCTGACTTAACAAAAACAGATACTACTGTATTATATCATCTTGTAGGATACATTGTTAAGAGGGTCATAAGCAATTGACTTTGTGAGTAATGCCAGCATGCTGTAACAGGAAATGGCAATGACGGCACATTTCTTTCATGCTATGACCTAAAAAAGAAATTGTCAGCACATACATCAGAAGCAAACCTTGGGAGCAAGATTCAAAGCAGAGAGGCAAGGACGTTTAAAAATCCTTCTGTGCCTAAGCCCATGCCACCCACCTTGGTTGTTGCCATGGATGTACTTGGCCTGTCAGTTCCAGCTTCAGGGAGCCCCCAGCAGCCTAATCTTCATGCCAACCACCACTCCAATAACCACCCGTCAACCTGGTCACAGCCCGACAGAACAAAAAGGGCTGAGAATAACGACACATGTCTATGTCATAATGAGGTACCTATTGTACATGTGGTGTTTACCTAATGTCTTGATGAAATGATAGCCAAATTAAGTCTGATGTGAGCTCTGAATATCATAACCATGGGTGTTAGCTACACATGGTGATGGAAATATTGAGAAATGTTAGGTGGTTTCACTACTAACAATTAGAACTTCAGAGTAACATTTATAATATTGATGAGGTAGGTGTTAGCAAACCTGTGAGTTCCCCAGGGATGCAAACAGAGGTATGGTCAAAAAGGAGTGAGATTATCGAAGCCCACGCCCCCGCAGGAAATATCATATAATTACATTTTGCCACCACCTCTGCCATCCAGGGCTCACCCTATTCACACAAAAATGTTCTTTAAAATACACTGTCCCAGTTCCTTCTGTGACTGGCAATGGCACATCCTGTTAAGGACAAAGTCCCTGGAATATCACTGTAGCTCTCTGCCTGAAATGGGGCTTTGCTTGCTACATAATGATTCAATAACGGCTGCAGATTTACCATGCCATTATCATATGAATATACCTCATTTTTTAATGGGTGGCAGGGCTGTATGTTAACTTTTTCGTTGTTAGCACTGGTGCTACAGAACCACACAAGGTAAAAAGGACATATATCCACAAAAGGTTAAAAGGACATTTTATCCTTCTTATAAAGACCACTGACCTAATGATAGGCAATGTCCTCGTCACTTCAGCTTCTCTCGGCATCTGCAAATCTCACATATGTATTTAAGAAATTATTTGGCAGATACAGCAATACAAATTATTCCATCAACATTACATCAAGAACACAAACCTGCAGTGGTGAGACCTTAGAAGTGCAAATTTACAGGGAAATAAATGATCTGAAAGCAGTTGGAGCAAAACTATCTAGCTATATCAGGTTCAAAGCAAATGTAGCACATTAATTTACTCGTTATTACAAACTCGTTGATAACCAGCACATCTGAATATAGTTACCATGCTGAATGAAACGTATTTGATCAAAATCACGTTGGTGTCCTAGCTCATAGCATGTTTAACGTTAACACTAATGTTATTTATATATCATTATAAACAAATATCATTATAAACTTAAAACCCCATTGATAACCAATCTAATTAAACAACGTCGTACTTACCACTGACATTATTAGGCAGACAGCAATGGAATTGAATGAGGCCAAATGGCGAATGTCAATTTGTCAAAGTTTGGAACTTTTAACTCTCAGCATAATAAGAAGTGACTTGGGAATATAGCCGCCATTTTTCCATGGTCTTCTACTTCTGCCCTCTAGCACCTTCCCAGGGTCGATAGATATATACATTCCTCTCTAACAACAAATCACGCAGACCACAAGTTCCAGTTCACTTTTCATGGTGTTGATGAAGTAGGGTAAAACTGAGAAATGAAAACACAACATTTATCCTAGTTATCCTATTAAATAAGCTGGCTACAGAAAATTACCCTAGCTGCTAAATTAGGTTCGCCATATGGCTAACGTGACTAAATACCCTTCGGAGGGTGTGCTAATTCGTTTACAAGTTAACATTAAATAAGTGACATTAATGTCATTATATTTCTAATAATCTCGTAAACATAGCATTTCATTCACACGTACCAACGATGCTTTCAAAAGCCAACTTGAAGCTTAAAGAGGTTTAAAACCAGTGCAGATCACCATAACTTTCCGATCCAGTGTGTAACGAGTCCAAGGCATATGACATCATCAGACAAAGACGTAAGTATCCGAAGCGCTACCCACTTTCACCATTAGATGGCATTAGTGCCCCATTACTCTCATCTCTGATTACTAAACCTGTAAAAAACATGGAATTAAATTCGTTGAACACAGGACAAAATGCATGCATCAGAATATGGCACTGCCTAGTTTGTATGCCCTTTGGTATGCCATTTGTGTGCACCTATTGTTTTGTTAAATTAAAGACTTTTCCTTAACTCTATTTATTGAGAAGAATAGGCTATATAGCCTAGTGCACCAACTGATCAAATAAGGATGATCCAAGCTGTCAGAGGAGGTCTGGAATGCATGACCTGTTGAACAACACAAATAAATAAATTACAAAAACAGCAAATAGCAAGAGAGAAACTGACATGCCTTACATATTACAATTTCAATTTCCCTTTATCTGCAGCCTTGCCATTTTTTACTGAAAAAATCACATTAGCATCACATTGTCCTGTCGGCAGTGGGCCGACATTCTCACCTTTATCGACAGTAACCTGACCAGCTTCTAGCTCAGTGGACATGGCATTTACTGTATATACAGGGCATAGGAAACGTGTGGATGGGAGCAGAACATTTATCATGGATCGGCAAGTAAATACTGTCATTAACTCCTTTGATGGAATGAAATAAATTACCACCTCCTTGCCTGATGAGCTGAACAAGGGACAACAAGGGACAACAAGGAGGTGGCCTCATTGTGGTCATTTATTCCAGTCCATAATTATCAAAGGAGTTAATGACGAAATGTTCTTGCAGAGCATGATACATTTTCTGCTCCCATCCAAAAGTTTCCTACACCCTATATAGGCCTATGCAGTAAATGCTACACCCACTAAGCTGGTCAGGCTACTGTCGGTAAAGGTGAGAATGTACTGTAGGCCTACTGTCAACGGGTTGCCCAATGTGATTCAAATGTAATGTTTTCAGCCAAAATGGCAGGCTGCAGACAAAGGGAAATTGAAAATGTATATGTAAGACATGTCAGTTTCGCTCTTTTTTTGCTGTTTCTGTAATTTATGTATTTCTGTTGTTCAACAGACCATCCATTCGAGATAGAGTCATCTGACAGCTTGGGTTATCCTGACCAGTTGATCAATTGATGCACTGGACTGGACTGAATAAACAGAGTTAAGGAAAAGTCTTTAATTTGGCAAAACATGAGGTGCACACAAATGGCACACAAAAGGGCACACAAACTAGGCCGTGTCATGTTCAGTTAAATGCATTTTGTCCTGTGTTCAACGAATGTAATTCCATGTTTTTAAGGTTTAGTCAGAGAATGTCTAGCTCTGGTTTAGTAATCAGAGACGAGAGTAATGGTCCACTAATGCCATCTAATGGTGAAAGTGGGTAGCGCTTCGGATACTTACGTCTTTGTCTGATGATGTCATATGCCTTGGACTCAACGAACGTTATCGTTACACACTGGATCGGAAAGTATGGTGGTTTAAAACCTCTTTAAGCTTCAAGTTGGCTTTTGAAAGCATCGTTGGTACGTGTGAATGAAATGCTTTGTTTACGAGATTATTAGAACTATAATGACATCAATGTCACTTATTTAATGTTAACTTGTAAACGAATTAGCACACCACCGAAGGATATTAGTCACGTTAGCCTTCTGGCGAGCCTGATTTAGCAGCTAGGCTAATTTTCTGTAGCCCGCTTATTTAATAGGCTAGAGCTAAATGTTGTGTTTTCATTTCTCAGTTTTACCATACTTCATCAACACCATGAAAAGTTAACTGGAACTTGTGGTCTACGTGATTTGTTGTTGGAGAGGAGTGTATCTATCTGTCAACCCTGGGAAGGTGCAATGGGTAGAGGGCAGAAGTAGAAGACCATGGAAAAATGGCGGAGATATTTCCAAGCCACTTCTGATCATGCTGAGAGTTAAACAGTTCCAAACTTTGACAAATTGACATTCGCCAGTTGGCCTCATTCAATTCCATTGCTGTCTGCCTAATGATGTCAGTGGTCAGTACGACGCTTTTTTAAGCGAGACAGCTCACAGACATTAGTGTTAACGTTAGACATGCTATGAGCTAGGACACAAACGAGATTTTGATCAAATACGTTTCATTCAGCATGTTAACTATATTCATATGTGCTGGTTATCAACGAGTTTGTGATTACTGTTCTTCAGATGAACAGTGGAGTAATTTAATGTGCTACATTTGCTTTGAACCTGATATAGCTAGATAGGAGTTGTTGCTCCAACTGCCTTCAGATCATTTATTTCCCTGTAAATTTGCACTTCTAAAGTCTCACCACTGCAGGTTTGTGTTCTTGAAGTAATGTTGATGGAATAATTTGTATTGCTGTATCTGCCAAATAATTTCTTAAATACATATGTGAACTTTGCAGATGATGAGAGAGGCTGAAGTGACAAGAGGACATTGCCTATCATTAGGTCAGTGGTCTTTATAAGAAGGATAAAATGTCCTTTTTACCTTATATAGTATAAGTATATATACTCTTTTGATCCCGCGAGGGAAATTTGGTCTCTGCATTTATCCCAGTCCACAATATTATAAATGTTACTCTGAAGTTCTAATTGTTAGTAGTGAAACCACCTAACATTTCTCAATATTTCCATCACCATGTGTAGCTAACACCCATGGTTATGATATTCAGAGCTCACATCAGACTTAATTTGGCTATCATTTCATCAAGACATTAGGTAAACACCACATGTACAATAGGTACCTCATTATGACATAGACATGTGTCGTTATTCTCAGCCCTTTTTGTTCTGTCGGGCTGTGACCAGGTTGACGGGTGGTTATTGGAGTGGTGGTTGGCATGAAGATTAGGCTGCTGGGGGCTCCCTGAAGCTGGAACTGACAGGCCAAGTACATCCATGGCAACAACCAAGGTGGGTGGCATGGGCTTAGGCACAGAAGGATTTTTAAACGTCCTTGCCTCTCTGCTTTGAATCTTGCTCCCAAGGTTTGCTTTTGATGTATGTGCTGACAATTTCTTTTTTAGGTCATAGCATGAAAGAAGTGTGCCGTCATTGCCATTTCCTGTTACAGCATGCTGGCATTACTCACAAAGTCAATTGCTTATGACCCTCTTAACAATGTATCCTACAAGATGATATAATACAGTAGTATCTGTTTTTGTTAAGTCAGGTGTTGCTGTAGCGTTTATCAGCTCCTCTCCTCCTCCCTCAGACCAAGACTGCAGATGGTCTCCTTGATATCCAGGAAGTCCAGGAGGATGGTCACAGCCATCCTCCTGGTAGCTTCCGGTTTCGACCGTCGAGAGGAACTGGACAACTGTGTTGAAACTCCACTGGCGTTGGGACAGGATTCCTCTGTCTGATGCAGCTGAAAATGTTCTCCAGGCAATCCTTGGACAAGCTACTGGTGAGAATGAACTTCTGTCCCTGGCTTAACATCTCTTAGTGTACTTCCAGGATTAATGTTGCAGAAGTCAGCAGTCACCACTACATTTTCAACTGGTTTCCAGCTGCCCTTGTGACCAATCCTCAGGCCATGAAAAAGATGGAAGGTGTCCCAAAGCAAGCTGATGGCTTTCTCATACTCATTCTCTTTCAATCTGCCCAGGGCAATTACGACATGGCGGTAGGACATAAGGTCGAACCAGTGGTCTACTTTCTCAAGGAACCATGAGGTTTTCAGGGAGGACTGTGGCCGTTTCTCCTCTTCAACCAGGTTTTTCTGGACAGCACTGGTCACTCTACTAAAGACTTGCATGGCAGGTTGGACACTGAAATGGGAGTGGGTTGGCAGTCATGAAGGATAAATGGTTGTCCCTGTGTTAATGGTCGTTCACATCAGGAACGATAACTATAATGATAAGTGTCCTCACTGACCAATTAAGAAAAGTGAAAAGTGAATCCTTGAATATGATAGCTAAAATTTGATGGATTTTGGTTGCCTGTCCGCTTTGTATTGTTCTCAACATCACTCAGAAAGTCATCCCCAATAACATCTGTCTTCATGTTATCGTTACAGTTTATGTGTGGATGTAAGGTGGTTGGCTGTGTGTGGTGGGTCTTGCTGGAGATGGCCTCTTGCTTTGGTCTATGGTTATGACTTAATGTGGCAGCTGTGAATGTGTTGTTCCAAGTATAAACTGAATGTTACCTGCTCTGTTCTCTCCCTCCATTCTCCACTGTGTCTGTTCTGCTTACCTAGGACCAAGGATGCCGAGGATGAGAAAGGTGTGCGGTAGGATGCCTTCAGCTTCAACGTCTTCAACACCTCCCCTAACACTCCTGGCTCCATCAAATGTGCTGCATCCCCCTTAGCTTGTCCCTGTTATAGGTGTGCTTAGTTATGGACAGCTACCCATCCTTTGCACATTGTGTCTTTTCTGTTGTTCACACACAGTTCAGACATTGGGAACTGAAATCTTTATTTTTTGAAACTATAAATGAATGTCAAACCTCCTTTCTATGTTGCAGTCCCACCACACCTCCCTTCCGGTATTTTTGTTGTTTTCCCCTGTTCTTTTTGTTCACACACACTTGTTTCACACATTGAAAAATGAATAAAATATCTAAAATGTATCAGTCACCTTTTTATGCTGCAGTCTCACCAGCTATGTGAAATATGAGTTGCAACTGTTTTATTGAAATGGTTGATTGCCTATTGAGTTGCAAGTGTGTTATGGAAACAGTGGGTGTGTATTGATAGAACTTTTTTTTTAACATTTAAGCTGTAATTGATCCTTTCTATATTTATTTGACACATGATTATGGCTGAGTCTTACAATTGTATCAATGCTGTGGTGGCAACTTTTATTTTATCAAAATAACTGAATAGGACACTAACAGAAATGCCTAAACACTAGATCTGTAGGCCACAGCATGCTGACATATCTGAGACGATGTTGTAAATATTGGGTATCTAAATTTGCAAGTAATAAAGCTGTTGCCCGGTAAGGCTAACACTCTTTTGACAACCACAAAATACAGCAGTGTTTCTCTAAGTGTGGTCCAGGAACCACAGGTGGTACGCGAGCAGACCTGGTAAGATATAATATAGATGAGTTGTTTGCAATATTGAACCAACTTGTATGTAATTCCAAACAGTTCTGCAACACTGCCTATGTAAGCTATGCCAGTTTAAATTATATGAATCCTCTGACACAATAAGCAAGGTGCAAAGACGATAAGCAAGGTGGTTCTAAGCTATTGTATAATATACTGTTGAAGTAGGTCTACTCTTTTTTTTAGCTAGGTGGTCCGTGAGTTTTTTTCTTCTTTTTTTTGGTGAAGTGGTCCTGGGTCTGAAAAAGTTTGAGAAACACTGACATATAGGGACTGTTGAGGTGCACACGAACCATGACGAACATCAAAAAGTGTCGCAACTCAGTCCATGGCTCTACAGGGTCAGAGAATGTCTACAGATGTTTCTCTTTCGATGGAAAATCCATCGAAAAGCAGTGGGGGGACGTTTTTTTTGCGACCGCCCCTAGAGGAACTAAAGGTGAACTGCAACCAATTTCGATAGAATCGGCAGTTCGAGCTCTGTCTGGGCTGAAGTTGGCCGAGAGTGCCTGGTGCTGAGCCGCGATTGGTTTATCCACGTTTGATGGGGGGGGGGGGGATGAACAGCAGAATGAAATGACACAGCAGACGACACAACATTAAACCCAAATTAAAACCAAACGACAGAGAGGACGACACACACAACAGCAGAATCAAACGACAGAGCAGACAACATGCACAACATTAAAAACAAACGACAGAGAGGACGACATGCACAACAGCTGATTCAAACAACACAGAAGACGACATGCACAACATTAAAACCAAACGACATAGAAGACGACATGCACAACAGCAGAATCAAATGACAGCTGACGACATGCACAACACCTGATCCAAACGACACAGAAGACAACATGCACAACAGCTGAATCAAACGACACAGCAGACGACAGGCACAACAGCTGATCCAAACGACACAGAAGACGACATGCACAACAGCTGAATCAAACGACACAGAAGACGACATGCACAACAGCTGATTCAAACAACACAGAAGACAACATGCACAACATTAAAACCAAACGACATAGAAGACGACATGCACAACAGCTGATCCAAACGACACAGAAGACAACATGCACAACAGCTGATCCAAACGACACAGAAGACGACATGCACAACAGCAGAATCAAACAACAGGCCTGTCGACATACTTGACGACATGTGCAACAACAGAGTCATGGCACAATATCACAGTCAACACTAGGGGGTGTCGTTTTGTAAGGTGAGCAATGACATGAACAAGGCCGTTTTGTCACGTCTGTCGTAAAGTGAATGTTGCATAGACATCTTCAGTGGACATAAGTAGTTGACAAAAGCAATATTTAGTCGACATAGGCATTATTTATGGCACTAATGGAACGCCATAGAATATAGCATGTTTTTGATATGGACAATATATTTTTTATGGTAGGCTATGTGGAAAACTATAGCCTATCATTTTTTTTATTTGATTGTTAATAGCTACTGTAGAGAGACCCATATGCTCATGCATGTGAACTGAAGCACAGGTATGCACTATCAGACATAATAGGCAGTTTTATGACATCATTAAGTTATAAAACCTGTCAGGATTTAAGATTTGGCTGGTGATTTGTTAAGACAACGATAACAACTTCCTCCATTTATCTATTCGGTTCGCCTTTGTCCGTTTACGTGATTGTCATTGTATTTTGCATTAGTTAGGCTAAGTTTTCTTTTTCTCTCTGGGGCGACGTTATTATCATTCAATGCATCCATGGGCCACCTGATTTAGCGCTACCGCTTTCCCTTCTCTACTGTCCCAAGTCTCACGACTGCGTTTGCAACCTTCGGAGATGTGGCGAATGGCTCTCTCCGCCAAAACCAGCATACGGCTATTACGACTGCCTTAGTTAGATACCTATCATACACATTAAATATGTAGCTCTGTATGGCTTTCCAACTCATGAACTCGCAGACTAATGTTTTCCAGGCTATTGTTGGTAAGTATCGTTATAATTACCAAACCTAGTTTTTTTGCATAGCCTACGAGGTGGCAATTGTTTTATTACATGCTATGCTAGCTTCCATAGCCAGCTAAGCATATGAATGAAAATGCATGCCATTTTGGGTAGCTAGCCAGCTAACACTTAGCTTAGCCAGTGGGTCGATTTAGCTTTCAAACACCGTTAAAGTTAGCACTTTACAACAACAATCTTGCTAGAAGCGATGTCATTACTAGATGGTGAACATTTTGATGTTTGATGGATGATGTACTGACTTTGAGCGGCAGAACCAGATGTCAGCTATGATACAATTTACTTGAAAGTTAGCCAAACAATCAGTAGCTTTACGCCAATGTTATTGTTACACCATGTGCCCGGCACAGGGCCAGCTAAGATCATTTTGCCAACTAACGTTACCTTAAAACATTGGATACCAAGGATAACAGTAACTTAGACCTAAATGTTAAATTCAGTATGCTGTACATGCATATACTTGGTCACGACAACGTCGTTCTGACACGTTATTTATACAGACGACCAGGACGTAAAAGCCAGGTAACCTTGTTTATTATGGCCCAATCAGGACACTTATCATAATGTTTCAGTTTTAAGTGTTCACGACTTGGACACAATAGTTTCCAGCAGCCTGCTGCTTTGCTAACATGCAAAGTTAACATGCTGGTTAGAGCTGATGATATTATAAAAGGCAACTTTTTGAGCCTTGTAGCTTGGCAGTGTCCAGGGCAGGGTAGGCCTTGTTGTTTTGACACACATTACCATTGACCGTGGACACCATATTCTTTTCTGAAGAACTTAATCAGTAGGCACATTTTCATAATTATCCATCCAATAATAATACATGGGACCGGTTATGTGGATGCCCATCTACATTGCTCAAACACTTGCCCCCATGCCTATCAAGGTAAGCTAGTTAGTCAAAACATTAAATCCCTCACCCCCCCCCCCCCCCTCCTCTCTCTTTCTCTTTACACAACAGGCCTGAGAATCCCAATTATGATAAAGTAGGGGTAGAAACTGGGTCGTGGTATTGCTTGCCATCTGAAAAAGGCTTCCTCATAGAATTTGGACTTGGACGCCCTCTCCTCCAGTCTTGATCACCGCGCCAGGCTCGGTGCTCACTTATGAAGGCCGAGTCTCAGCGTTGGCATCAGAGGCCGAGGAGCTTTTAAAGGTACAGGTGGACCGATCAGCCCTTTCCTCCTCGACTTCCTTATCCTCTATCTATCCTCTACCCTATCCTCTACCTCCTATTCCTCATCTCCCCGACCGTCAGCATCTCTCCGACCGTCCGGTTTGTGTGAGTTTGCCTTGCCCTGCAAGATGGCGTCCTACCTGGTGCCCTTCGACAGTCTGATTTGCATGCTGCTTGGCATCTCGTTCACCGTATGGGTCACTCTCCTCCTCGTCTTCATCATCGTGCCGGCCATCTTTGGAGTGTCCTTTGGCATACGACGCCTCTACATGAAGGCCCTGGTCAAGCTGTTTGAAGTAAGTTTATGTGTGTGTATGTATGTATGTATGTATGTATGTATGTGTGTCTTTGAACTGTATGCATGTCTTTCTGTGTGTCTATAGAAGGTCTTCATCACAGAAATGTAGGCTATGCTTAGTACTTGAGTTAAGTATTTACACAAAGAGAATGACACACACACTCACACACACATAGTGATATAGCACAGCACGTTTGCTTGGTTGTTTACACAAGCTGTTGATGAAGTTCTCTCCTAAAAGCCCTGCTCTGCTGAGAGTGAACCGTAGATAATCCATCATAGTTCACACTGTCCTGTTCTTGATTTGGTCACTGTTTGAGTGCCCTACTCAGCGATCAGTCTCATGTAGTCACTGTTTGAGTGCCCTACTCAGCGATCAGTCTCATGTAGTCACTATTTGAGTGCCCTACTCAGCGATCAGTCTCATGTAGTCACTATTTGAGTGCCCTACTCAGCTTTCAGTCTCATGTAGTCACTATTTGAGTGCCCTACTCAGCTTTCAGTCTCATGTAGTCACTATTTGAGTGCCCGACTCAGCTTTCAGTCTCATGTAGTCACTATTTGAGTGCCCTACTCAGCTTTCAGTCTCATGTAGTCACTATTTGAGTGGCCTACTCAGCTTTCAGTCTCATGTAGTCACTATTTGAGTGCCCTACTCAGCTTTCAGTCTCATGTAGTCACTATTTGAGTGCCCTACTCAGCGATCAGTCCCTGCAGGTGTGTGTCAAAGTTAGAATATCGTGGAAAAGTCCATAGCCCTAGCCAGACTGAGAGATTAAAGGCTCAGGAAACTTCTCGGGTCGACATTTTTTTTATTTATTATAAATTCTTTATTCTAATATTTTGAGATTCTGGATTTTTAATTTCCATGGGCTGTAAACAGTAATCATCAACAGGGCTCTACAGTGCGCCCATTTCACTCGCACATGCGAGTAAAAATGATGCCGTGCGAGTGCAAAAAAATATTTAGGCGCCCTGGTGCGAATGACTTCTAACCATGTCAATATTTGTCTACAAAATACACCGCAACATCGAGAAACATTACTGGTGCAAACCATAGAATCACGTTGCGAATGCCTCCCATCAACGTTAAGTTTCGCGTTGTGACTCGCTAGTAGTCGCTTCTATCAAATCCAAGAGCGCGCAGAAAAAGCGGAAAGTTAGACTAGCCAGCCAAGATGCAAAGATTGAAGAAATTAGTTTTTCTATCCACCGAATTCATTGGATATAGGAGGAACAGGATGAGATTCTGAGAATGCAGTGAGAGAAGGAAAGGTAACCTAACATGCCTTTTAGCCCAGTTGACGTATTGGCTGCAATATGCAAAATATAGCTGTAGCGAACCGGTGTTACATGGCAACTGGCTCGCATGTTAACTGGCTGCGTTGATGACGTTTCATGATTGATGACGAGTCTTTGACAGATGTGGCCGCTTGCAGATTTGTCACTTTCTGATATACTGATATCTGATATCTGAGACGCACACAAATATGCATGACATGTTTAAAAGTCAAAATTGTATGTAGTACTATGCATTGGACCATGAATATGCCACCCAAAAAACAAACACCTAAATTAACTCCACGTGGGTATCGAACCACGAATAAATTGACCTGTTTTCTTGGTAATAGCGTCTATCCACTTGCGCCACGAACCAGCTGACGGTACTCACAGAAATTGACTTCAGTTGTATGATTAAAAGAAGTCAGCTAACGTTAATATAATTGTAACAAGTTAACATAGCTGTTCGTGTTATCTGGCTACCATGTTATCATGCTACCGTTGCCCAAGCCATTTAGTAGGCCTTCAAAGTATCATGGTTAAGTTTTACAAACGTTTCACTGAGGTTAGGCTGTGGCCGCCCCTACCTGAAGTGTCTGTAGAGCCACATAAACGTCAGCAAATAAATTAAATTAAATTCCCAATTCTTAATTAATTCCCAATTCACAAGTTGGTGCTTCTCCTGTGGCGCAACAGGTTAATGCCTTTACATTGCTTTTTCATGCAGTCGACATGGGTTCAATCCTCCTCATCACACGTTTTTTTTTATTATTATTTATTTATTTTTAGACCAGCAACGCTTCCTCAATTTAGGCTACAGATGCTAGGTGGCCACAGAGAGCCTGACCAGCAGTCAGTGAAATGTTTGAAAACTTAACTATGATACTTTGAAGACCTACTGGCTTGGGCAACTGCTGTAGCAAGACAACACCATCAGCCGTGTTAACTTGCTACAATCATCAGCTGACTTCTTCTAATTGTATAGACTAAGTCAAGTAAATTTCCCTACGATTTATCAGCTGGCTCGTGGCGCAAGTACGTAGATGAATGGTTATCATGTAGGAGGTTTCATTTAGGAAGCGGGTTCGATACCCACGTGGAGTTATTATTTGGGTATTTATTTTTTTGGTGGCATATTCATGGTCCAGTGTATGTAGCGTACTACAGACAATTTTGACATTTAAATATGTCATGCATATTTGTATTTGTTCGTCTCCAGTTTCCATCAGAAAGTGACAAATCTGCAAGCGGCCACATCTGTCAAAGAAACGTCCTCACTCGTGAAACGTCATCAACGCAGCCAGTTAACATGGGTGCCAGTTGCCATGTAACACAGGCACAAAAGTAGCCTCCCGTAATACTCCCATTTTATTCAAAGGTAGAACGCTACTGACAACTCCAGGCTTCCACGCATGCTTGTTTGTTTACACCGAATACAAGCTGAAGTGCAAAACGAAAGTAGGCCTAACGTTTGCCCACTGCCCCCATCAATGTAGATATTTAAAATAAAAACTAAAAGTATAAAACATATATCCTTGATTAGCCTATGTTGGGTTTTGTGGAAGAGAAAATGGACTGTTTTAGTAGTAGAATTAGGCAGTATGCAGTCAGATAGGTCACCATGGGCATATTTGGATTAGCTATAGATGGATTCACAAATAAATTAGCCTACATTTGGCAGGATACTTGATATACAGGCTAAATGCAAATATGGCAATGTAGGCTATTATATTATTTTACATTAACAAAATGTAGGAAAATAGAACAGACTGAAAATAAAGTAGGCACTGATCTTTAAAATCCTTCCTGTAGCCTAAATGTTGTCAGTCATTCTTAATATCCGCAATTGGTGCACTGACATGTTTAACTGTTAGCTGCAGTATAATGTTAGATTATGTGCAAGTTAAGTACAGAACTGACTGTGCGCCCAAATTTTTGTCTGTGCTCCTACATTTTTTAACTTGGGCGCACAAGTGCTCCTGAAAAAAAAATGTTAGTGTAGAGCCCTGATCAATATTAGAATAATCAAGATAAAATAAAATGTTCCGTTCAGCATGTATGCTAAGACGCAAAAACACACACGTGTTGAACTGCGGCGTCAACGCTCCTCTAGCTTTAGGCTGCCTGCTGCCTGCCTGCTCGAACCCCCTCTTGCTGCTCTGAAATCACCGTGTGGAAATCAAATCAAATCAAACCAAAAGTGAAAAGGTGATATTGTTGCAGTCCAAAATTACTTTAAAGGGGTGGTTCAGGATTTTGGACACCTCATTTCCAAGTTAGCAAGTGTGATATTTATTAGTGGAGACCTTTTTCAACACGTTTCATCCAGTCCTTCTAATTGCAGAGTTCGCAGTTGCTAGACTAGCGCAAGTCATCAGTATGTGTTAGCCTGCCACTAAACACAGTCTTACCCACTCCAAAGTATACCGGAGGCAAATAAATTATAACGGCAGACAATCGAAACCTTGGCCTGCAGTGATCAAGGCAGACATTAATATATGAGTGACCTTGGCTATGGCACTGCTTGACTCTACCAACGCGACAACAGCAACAACAGGAGCCTTCCCAGTAGACACAATTACGTCTAATTACACAGGCCTCTGACGCCGTGTGTGCCTGACTGTTGTTGACTGATTGTGTCTTTTGAGACCGTTGGATTGGACCTTTCGTCTCTCTTCCTCCCTGTTGTCCTCGGCCTAGAGGCATGCCAGCTCAGCAGTTTGCCGCGCACACACACATACACACACACACGCTTGCCCAGAGCTATAAAAAGCGCAAGATGAAAGCAGTGGAGCGAGAAGGATACACGTGGAAGAGAGCGAGTGACCTTGAGTGACCCCTGAGTGGCCGTCCGACTCCTCCTGTCCTTTCTATTTCTATTAAAGGCTTCGCCGGCCTCTGCCGCTGCGCCTGCCTCCGGTACATTAACCCTTAAAGGTGTAGGTTTTTGAACATTCTAAGTTCCGCAACAATTGAAGGTTCTAAAATTCTATGTTGAATTCAATGAACCCAGATATTCTTTAGAACGTTCATTTCTCAACATTCCCATCACACCGGTGTGACGGTACTCCTTTAAGGGTTAAGGCCGTCTTGTTGAAATGAGATCCAGGCACGAATCCAACACTCACATTTCACAGAGGAGGAGGAGGAGGAGGACGACAACACGCAATACACTTGTCCTGTTCTTTTTTGGCAAGAAGTCTGCCGTAATTCTGCCACAATTATATCACAGTATATCACAGGCCTCATGTTGAAGTCTAGCGTAATTCTTCCACAGTTATATCACAGTATACCAGTATATATCACAGGCCTCATGTTGAGCTGGTTGCTATTGTGATGCTGCACAGTGAAAGAGTTGCGAATCTTCCTTTCAAGGCATTCAGCAAGCATTAGTTAAATATGTTCTATCTTACAATACAGGAACAACATGGCCTAGACATGCCAAAGCAGCGCTAGTTAAATATGTTCTTATGTTCTATCTTACAATACAGGAACAACATAGCCTAGACATGCCAAAGCAGCGCTAGTTTCATCCAGTTCTGCTGTATGTCTTGTACAACTTGATTCAGCCTGGTTGTACAAGACCAAAGCCACAGGGTACACACACACACACACACACACACACACATGACCAAAGGCACAGGTTGAATCAGTATGATGCTGTTGATCTTGCTGTTGACACTGTGTGTGTGTGTGTGTGTGTGTGTGTGTGTGTGTGTGTGTGTGTGTGTGTGTGTGTGTGTGTGTGTGTGTGGTGTGTGTGTGAGAGATGGGCAGAGACAGACAGTCTTTGTTACTGTGAGCACTGAGGCCAGCTGCCTATTCAGGCTCACAACTACAAGGCCAGCATCTACGCACACAGACAGGCACACATACACACACACACATGCGCACACACACACAGACAGGCACATGAATACTCACACACACGCACAGACAGACAGGCACATGTGCACACACACAGACAGGCACATGCATACTCACACACATTGAAACACTCTCTCACACACACTGACACACTCTCACACACACACAAAGACCGGCACATGCATACTCACACACACTGACGCACCCTCAAACACACACACAATCACACAAAGACAGGCACATGCATACTCACACACACACACAAACATGCATGCACGCACATACACTCACACAAACATGCATGCATGCACACACACTCACACAAACATGCCTGCACACACACTCACACGTATGTGTGCACAACAAGGGCACTCATGCCGCAGCCTCAGCAATAAGAGCAGCAGCAAAATAATATGTCAGCAGATCTCCAATTAGCTACTCAAGACAATCAGATCTCATCAAAGCTAAGAGTGTAGACCAGAAAGATCTTCAGAAGCCAGACTTCTAAATTAGCAGCATATCTATTTAAAGAGTGTGTGTGTGTGTGTGTGTGTGTGTGTGTGTGTGTGTGTGTGTGTGTGTGTGTGTGTGTGTGTGTGTGTGTGTGTGTGTGTGTGTGTGTGTGTGTGTGTGTGTGTGTGTGTGTGTGTGTGTGTGTGTGTGTGTGTGTGTGTGTGTGTGCAGTGTGTGTGCTTGTAAATCTATTTGCGATGGGCTTCATTCTGAGATCAGGCAGGAAGTGATATCTGTTTCCTCTGGTTGTGAGCTCTTCTTGAGGTTGGATAGTGCACTGACCCCCGAAGCTTCCTCATGCGTCGTCCACTCATGTTGATGCCACTAAATCACAGATGCCTTAGTGCAGTGCCGGTGACCCTTTGGTTTTATGTAGACAAGGGCTTGAGTAAACATCACATCTGGCCAGTTGACACCTATAAATCCTACTGACAATAAGGGAGTTTTTCCCTAATCCCTAATGGTTTGCACAGAAACTCAGATGCAGCAGGATGAGTGAGTTGTGGTATCGCTTAAAGGGGTGGTTCAGGATTTTGGACATAAGACCTCATTTCCAAGTAAGCAAGTGTGATATTTATCAGTGGAGACCGTTTTCAACACGTTTCATCCAGTCCTTCTAATTGCAGAGTTCGCAGGTGCTAGGCTAGCGCAAGTCAACGGTATGTGCTAGCCTGCCACTAAAGACAGTCTTACCCACTCCAAAGTACACCCGAGGCAAATTCCAGACAATCGATGTAAATGTCTGTGTTGATAGAATAGTGTGAGAAATACAACTACCCTCGCATCGCGTTGCAATAGTTATACTTTGGTCCCTGAAGTTGGTAGTAGTCATTTTGCATCTCAGCGGCGGACTGATATTACCAAGGCTACTACTAGGTATCCCCATTGGAGTGCGCTTTACTGTTTACTTTTCGGCGCAGTACTACTAACCAGAGCAAGTATAATTCCGCCGCTGCTAAGAAACTAGTCCCTCAAAATGTAATGCGATCGTTGAAATGCAAGGATAGAATAACGTTAGAAATAACACTATCAAAACAGACATTTACATCGATAGTCTGGCGTTATAATTTATTTGCCTCGGGTGTACTTTGGAGTGGGTAAGACTGTTTTTAGTGGCAGGCTAGCACATACCGTTGACTTGCGCTAGCCTAGCACCTGCGAACTCTGCAATTAGAAGGACTGGATGAAACGTGTTGAAAACGGTCTCCACTGATAAATATCACACTTGCTTACTTGGAAATGAGGTCCTATGTCCAAAATCCTGAACCACCCCTTTAAGTACACAAATGCCTTTAGCAGAGAGAGATATTCTGTGTGTCTGTAATATGTCTCAAGACCATTTGTTTTATGTTGTGATGAGTGTGTGTATGATTTCTGAGAGAGTGTTTTTTCCCCTTCTCTTTTAATAGGTGTACGATATCTGGGAAAATGTTCTGTTAGTGAATATATGAAATGTTGGCGGTTTGTGTGTGTGAATGTTTGTGTTGTGCAATTTCTGTGCGTGTATTACCTCCTAAGTGTGTGTGTGTTTGTGTGTTGTGTCCTCAGTGGGCTACTCTGCGTATGGAGAGGAGAGCGCGAGAGAAGAACCAGGAACTTTACAAACCCTACAGCAATGGTGAGTCCCACACGCACACACACACACACATACACACGTACACACAAATACACACGCACAAATACACACACACGCATAAATACACACACGCACACACACGCACAAATACGCACACACACTCACAAATACACACACACACGCACAAATAGGGTTGCAAAATTCCGGGAATTTTCAAAGTTGGAAACTTTCCATGGGAATTAACGGGAATATATGGGAATTAACAGGAATAAACGGGAATTAATGGGAATAAACTGGGAATTTTTAATATGGAAAGTTAGTCTATAACAGGGAACTTAAATGTAGTGGACAAAACCCCATCTACAGCATAATATTAGTTAAAACAACAGCACGCACACAGCAATCAGCATAGGCTAGACATAAAGGAAACCTATGGTGCGTTCATGTGCATGGGAAAAAAAGGTTCCAACCAATCGGATTTTGTTGTTGAGTGGTGTGGTGTATCTTGGGCAGTTCAGTGTTGCTAGTTTAGCATGCTAGTAAACAATAGGCAGAGAATGGGATTTCCGCTAGCATGCTAGTTAACTTTGTATGCTAAGCTAAGCGAAAATACAAATATTCAAATCAAATAGCTTATTACGAAACAAAATGTTTGTTTATATATGAAACAGTTTGTATGAATTACCCAAAATTCACAGTTAATTACCATAAATTCCAATTAATTCCCATAATTAGGGGTCCGAGCAGCGTAGCTGCAGGAACCCTATTGTTTCTGTACCGTTCATTTTTTGGCCAAAATTCTGTAAAAGTCATACTGCAGCCTAAACCGTAACTCCAAAACTCTTGAAATTTTCAGGTATGGTTACCAGTACCCCCCTCTACCCATAACCCAAAATTTGGGGTACTGCACCCAAAGGTGGCGCTATTGAAAAAAAAAGTTAATTATGCTTATTTCTCCTTACCAGATTCACCTAGACTCAAAATTCTTTCAGAATATTAATCTCTAAACTCAGATGCATCTTTTTGGCCCTGGTCTTATGGTCTACAAATGTTTACTTTTTCCACAATTTCATGGAAAAGCCAAACATTATAAAAAGTTTCACATTCTTCAAAAAGAATCGAATCTTCACCAAAATTCTCACAGACAATGTTTAGACCAAGCCTCACAAAAGTTATCGCTCAGAATTTTGATATTTTGTTCCATTTCAGAGATATAGGCCAATAAAGTTAGACCACTTAGGCCTTTTTTCCTAGATCACCTATATTCCTATAAACCGTAAGTCCTAGAAACTTGACATTTTCAAGTATTGTTACCAGTACCCCCCACTACCCATAACCCAAATTTGGGGTACTGCACCCAAAGGTGGCGCTCTTGTCAAAAACGCTTATTTCTCCTTACCAGATTCACCTAGACTCAAAATTCTTTCATCATATTAATCTCTACATTCAGATGCATCTTTTTCACCCTGGTCTTATGCTCTAAAAATGTTTACTTTTGCCACAATTTCAGAGAAAAGCCAAACATCATAAAAAGTTTCACAGGCTTCAAAAATTATCAAATCTTCACCAAAATTCTCACAGACAATGTTTAGACAAAGCCTCACAAAAGCTATCAAAAGAATTTGGATACGTTGTTCCATTTCAGAGATATAGGCCAATAAAGTTCGACCACTCAGCCCATTTCTCCTATATCACCTATATTCCTATATGAGTAATTTTTTTTCTTGGATAACAACCATACAACCATCATTAGGTGGATACCATTAACAGTGCACATTTTCAGATATGTACTCTTTTTTATAAAGCCCTTAATTCTATTGTCAAATGTATGCTAGGAATTTTCTTGATGTTGTGTGTTTGCCAACACACATTTTCACCATTTGAATGTGACTGCTCAATGTGTATGATTGTCAGTGGCTGAGTGGGATAATGCCTAGTGCTGGTGTTTGTTAGGTTGAGAGTTCGAATCCTGCTAGAGCTTTAGGCTGAAGATGCACATGCTATTGGTTATTGAAGATTCACACTATTGAACAGCACCTGAATGACATCAGACAATTAACATTCACACTCATTAGTTGCCAAGAATCAGAATGCCGACACACTCTGACATATAGGGGAACTTCTTTGTTTACTATTTTTCCTTCATCATTAAGTCTATCATATTTATATTTCATCCATTACTGTTCTTCTCTATAAATGTCTAATTGCCCCAGAATATCCAAAAGTTTTCAGGTGTACTCTTTCAGGAAAGCCCTTCATTTTATTGTCAAATGTATACTTGGAGTTTTTCTTGTGTGTTTACCAACACACATTTTCACCATTTGAATGTGACTGCTGAATGTGTATGATTGTCAGTGGCAGAGTGGGATAATGTCTAGTGCTGGTGTTTGTTAGGTTGAGAGTTCGAATCCTGCTAGAGCTTTAGGCTCAAGATGCACATGCTATTGGTTATTGAAGATTCACACTATTGAACAGCACCTGAATGACATCAGACAATTAACATTCACACTCATTAGTTGCCAAGAATCAGAATGCCGACACACTCTATGACATATAGGGGAACTTCTTTGTTTACTATTTTTCCTTCATCATTAAGTCTATCATATTTATATTTCATCCATTACTGTTCTTCTCTATAAATGTCTAATTGCCCCAGAATATCCAAAAGTTTTCAGGTGTATTTTTTCAGGAAAGCCCTTCATTTTATTGTCAAATATATACTTGGAGTTTTTCTTGTGTGTTTACCAACACACATTTTCACCATGTGAATGTGACTACCCAATATGTAGGATTGTCAGTGGCTCAGTGGGATAATGCCTAGTGCTGGTGTTTGTTAGGTTGAGGGTTTGAATCCCCGGTAGTGCTTTAGGCTCTAGCTCGAATACTATTGGTTATTGAAGATTCACACCATTGAACAGCACCTGAATGACATCAGGCAATCAACATTCACACTCATCAGTTGCCAAGAATCAGAATGCCGAGACACTCTATGACATTCAGGGGAACTTCTTTGTTTACTATTTTTCCTTCATCATTAAGTCTATCATATTTATATTTAATCTATTAGTGTTCATCTCTACAAATGTCTAATCGCCCCTCCATGCTTGGAGTTTTTCTTGTGTGTTTACCAATACACATTTTCAGCATGTGAATGTGACTGGCAAAGATGTAGGATTGACAGTGGCTTAGTGGGATAATGCCTTGTACTGGTCATCCTTATGTTGAGTGTTCAAATCCCACCTGAAGCATTAGTGTTAAAATACTGTTGGGTTGTGGAGGTTAGCATACTAAAATAGAATGCTGTTGGGTTGTGGAGGTTAGCACACTATAACATTACAGCATTACAGCTACTTGTCAATATGGACTTGTAGTGCAAGGCAAGTATAACTGTATAATTATACGCTGTTTATCTTATTGACTCCGACACAGAACCCACCACCACAAATACAATTCAATTCTGTGGGAAACACTGCCTTCCATTATCAAACCCTTCATCTTATCCACAACAAATAAATAGTCCTGTAGAATCAAGTATTGTTAGAATACTGTTGGGTTGTGGAGGTTAGCACACTATAATGTTACAGCACAGGGTAATCCTAATTTTATGCATCAAATTTATTCCAATCCAACTCAAAAGTGTTGAACGACACAAAGTGAAGGTTTTATCCAGATCGATCCTTGTTTCCCTTTGAACAACCCATTTTCAAGATTTGATCCAATCCGATAGCTGAAATCCGGTAACTGAAATCCGATAACCGAAATCCGATCACGTTTCTTTTGAACAATTGTGCCCAAACAATCAAAGCATAAGTAAAACTAAAAAGCTATGCCATCATGTTCGTTTTGCTCGGACCCCGTAAATCACCGCTTGCGGTTATATTTACCTTTAATTCCATTAAAGTTTCCAATTTTAAATATTTCCAAAATTCCCCAGCTTAACCCCATGGTAAGTTTCCGGAAATTTACCGGAAATTTTCCGCCCCTTTGCAACCCTACGTACAAATACACGCACGCACAAATACACACGCACGCACAAATACACACACACACACACGTCGCACACACACGCACAAATACACACACACACATGCACAAATGCACACACACGCACAAATACACACACACACATGCACAAATGCACACACACGCACAAATACACACACACGCACAAATACACACACACACACACACACGTCGCACACACACGCACAAATACACACACACACACGCACAAATGCACACACACACACAAATGCACACACACGCACAAATGCACACACTCACAAATACACACACACACACACAAATACACGCACACACACGCACAAATGCACACACACACACACACGCACAAATACAAACACACACGCGCACAAATACACGCACACACACAAATATACACACACGCACACACACGCACAAATACACAAATACACGCACGCACACACACACGCACAAATACACACATACACACACACGCACAAATACACACATACACACACACGCACAAATGCACACACATGCACAAATACACGCACACGCACAAATACACACACACGCACAAATACACACACACGCACAAATACACAAATACACGCACACACACACGCACAAATACACACATACACACACACACACACACACACACATACGCACAAATACACACATACACACACACACACACATACGCACAAATACACACAAATACACACACACACACACACACACACACACACACACACATACGCACAAATACACACATATGCACAAATACACACACACGCACAAATACACAAGCACACACACACACAAATACACACACACACACACACACGCACACACGCACAAATACACACACGCACACACATGCACAAATACACACATACACACACACACACACACACGCATAAATACACACACACACACACACACACACACACACACGCACATAAATACACACACACACACACACACGCACATAAATACACACACGCACAAATACACACACACACGCACAAATACACACACACATTAGGGTTGGGCGATGTCGCCTAAATTGGCATTTGACGATGTGTACAGTAAAACATCGTGATGGACGATGATATCGTCGGGGGCGGGGGGGGGTTTCGTGTAGTAAACAGCCTATAGGTATGTCTGTACAGAAATACATTTATAATGTTCTACATAAAAATAAAAAAAATGCTATTATATAGGCTATACGGCCTGATGAAAGTGGACAGCTAAGAGAGACATACTGACCAGGCTACCGAAGTTGTGTGGAAGATCTAATCCAAGAAAATTGTTGTGAAAGACGGATAGACAATCAATCTGAACACTTGCGTGTGCACCAACCAGCGGAATATTACACATTGCCAGACTTCGCTGGACCCAGCAAAAAAGCTACTTAAGACTACTATCGTGGTCAGTCATTTAAAATATTAGTAGGCCTACTATGCAGCATCCCACGTTATCAGGCTACCGTCTATGCTGACTATAAGGGCGGCGGGAAGTGAAAGTAAAGGGCTGCAATCGCGCAGTCCAGGCTATTAGGAGGGCCAAGTAAAAACACTTTTACAAATAACGAATCCCGATTACCACTCCGCTGCTGTCTGGGACTTTTGCTAAATGCATGAAATACAAGCCTTACAGTGAAAGACGGATAGGCTACCTTCTGATCCTATAATTAACGAAAGAAATGGTTTATTTTAACACAGAGAAGAAGGACGCATTTGGCGCCCGCTGTAGCCTCGCAAAAATATTTGAGCGCTAGAATGTCCTAGTCGTAGCCTAACAATAATAAATCTATATTTTCTGCTAAAACATTAGGCTACATATTACGTCCAATGTAGGCTATAGGCCTGCGAGACATGTAGGCTACTAAAGGACAATTAGGCTACACATTCCCGTCACAGTCAGGAATTATTTGAATAAGAGGGTAAGTCTTTTATTTTACAAGACGGTAGACTAATACGTGATAACTGTTTGGCTGACAGCCTTTAAAGTAGGCTCAATTTCATTTTCAGGGAAAGGTTTTTTTATGTTTTAGCCTGTTACAGCAAGAATTAGTGACTGGCATGTGGGGGCGTGGCATCACGATGGTTGCTTTCCATCGTGATGCCTGTCAACCATCACGATGGACGATGATATCGTCCATCGGCACAACCCTAACACACATACACATGCACAAATCCAACGCGCAACAGGTCAGTATTTATGCTCACACACACAAGAATGCACTAATGAGCAGCACACACACACACACACACACACTCAGCAACACACAATAGGCCAGTGGCATTTTTACACTGACAGTGATTCTGGGAAATTCGTCAGCTTTATTAATTCCAGATTCATGAAGTGAAAGCTCTGAGACACATTTGTTTTATTTGCCTCTTTTGTTCTCCTGACCAGCTGATTCAAATTTGCATTCTTCAGCCTGGTACCATTAAATGAGCAAAGCAGTTCTATATTAGCCTGGCTCTACCAACCTGCGTACTTCCGCTCAATTTTCATTTTCCTTCAGTACATCGTCTGGGTTTTCAGTATATTCGCGGGTTTTCTCAGGCCAAATTTTACCTGTCCAATCAGCAAACAGAGGGAGTGGCTGAGAACGATGACATTAAGGGTGTGCGCTAGTTTGATCATGACACATCACGACCAAAATTACAAAAACAACACTGTTGACTGCACCTGGGATTAACCACAGTGGCCAATAAATCAGAATCAGGGTGTGCTTTTTTATTACAAAGACAAATGAAGAAAAGACATTCTCACGTATAGCCTGCAGTGTTTCCCACAGAATTGGATTCTATTTGTGGTGGTTGCTGACTTGGGCAATTGGGGGGGGGGGGGGTGATGTGAAAAAAACAATGGAACGGCACAACACAGAACATCCCGCCTGTGAGCTGAACTATCCCACATACAGTATCTTTGATGTCAATACATTGTATTGGTGGTGTGTAAGTCTAGTTGAGTGCCTGTCACTTTAAGACGTTTGTGAGGAGGGAAGGCTTGCAGTTTAAACAGTCTCACAGTTATAGGCTTGCTTGCATAACTTAACTTAGTTTGGTCTCAACAATTTACTATGTTGTGATAAGACCTTAGCAAAGTTAACTTAAATGCAGAAGTTTTGGACAAATTTATGCAGCATGGTCATGATGCTAAGCGGATTTAATAGCAATTTAGTTCGCCATCTTCTATGCAATGCTTCTTCAGTGATGGCCAAAAGTGTTGGCACCCATGCTAAAGTTGACTGAAAAGAGGAATATAAAATCATCTTTTGGAAATTGATCTTGATCTTAAGTGAAAAATGATAACTTTTAAGGACACCATTTTTCTCAGTGAATGAATAATGTATCATAAATAAATAAATAAATAAATGTTCTTCCTTAAAATACAGGGGTCATAAGTATTGACACCCCTATGTTAAATTCCCATAGAGACAGACAGATTTTTATTTTTAAAGGCCAGTTATTTCATGGATCCAGAATACTGTGCATCCTAATAAAGTTACCTTGGCCTTTGGAATTAAAATAGCCCCACATCATCACATACCCTTCAACAATATCTCGAAAACCGTAGGGTTTAGGAGGACCATTTTTTTTTTGTATGTTGATCTCAAGGGGCCATGTCAACCCATTCCATAACCACTCATTTCATGTATAGCGCCACCTAGTTAAACACAAAAAAGTAAAAATTAGGTGTTGTAATTGAAGGTATCTGTGACCTAACATAGTCAAAACTGCACGAAATTGGAAGTGTAGGATCATTATGACACCCTCTGTATGCACGCCAAATTTTGTGGAATTCCGTTCATGGGGGGGCCACACAATAAATTAATTTATGTTACTATACACAAACTGGCCTGTAGGTGGCCGGAGACAGTTTTCTGTGAATATCTCGAGAACCGTAGGGCCTAGGAGGTCCACCTTTTTTATGTATGTTGGTCTTAAGGGGGCATGTCAACCCATCCCATTACCACTTATTTCATGTATAGCGCGACCTAGTTAAAAATTAAAAAGCAAAAAATTAGGTGTTTTCATCACAATATCTCTGGCTGACAAGGTCAAAACTGCACAAAATTAAAAGTGTAGGATCATTATGACACCCTCCGAATGCATGCCAAGTTTTGTGTACTTTCGTTCATGGGCGGCCTTACAATAAAATAATTTATGTGTACATTTAGTGACGTACACCAACAAGGATTCCCGGGACACTGAAAGACCGGGGTACACAAAACTTGGTGGGCATGTACCCCCACATGGATAGCATGGAACCGTCATTTTTCGTTTTGATCTGTAGCCCCCCCGCTGGACTGGACCCCCCGAAAGGAGGGTAGGGCAGACACAGTTCTCTGTGAATATCTTGAGAACTGTAGGGCCTAGGATGACCATTTTTTCCCGTATGTTTGCCTCCAGGGGTCATGTTAACCCATTTCATGTGCACACATGTGCACAAACAGATACACACACACACACACATACATTCACAGTAATCATACGTATGACACATACTCACACAGTAGACATATGTACGCTTGAATGCACAGGCACACACACAAACACACACACACACACCCACACACACACACACACACACTCACACACACACACACCCACACACATAACATAAACATAACACAAACAATCAAGAATTATGAACAGGCAAGGTGGAGGTGGGGTTGTATGAAATTAATTTTACATGTGAAATCTATGAACTAATCATGTTTTGGTACTTGTTGTCTAGCAGCTACCAGTGAGAATTGAGTGTGGATAATGCAATTTAGTGAGACAGTTAGAATCATATAGGCCTTTCAGCGTGATTTCTTTTTGTGGAAAAAATGTGCTGGACTGGGCGGCGGTCATATTTTGTACCGCTCTGCGGTACATCTAGTTCTTAACCAAGGTGTGGGAACCCTGGATGTCGGACCTCAGTGGGACTCACCTGGTGAAATAAGGATAAATAAGCTAAAATAAAACCCAAATAATGGCACTGTCTGACCGCGTCCTCCCCACAGGCATCATAGCGAAGGAGGCGGTCACTCTGGAGCAGGAGATTCAGGAACTGCGGAGCAGCAGTGGCGTCAGCGTCAGCAGTGGCGGCGGCTCCGGCGGTCCGGCGGCGTCCTCGGCCGAGTTTGAGCTGGCCGACATCTTCTCGTTCTCCCGGCGCGGCGTGGAGAGCATCGTGGACGACGAGGTGACCAAGCGCTTCACGCCGGAGGAGCTGGAGAGCTGGAACCTGCTGACCCGCAGCAACTACAACTTCCAGCACATCAGCACGCGCCTGACCGTGCTCTGGGGGCTGGGCGTCGTCATACGATACGGATTCCTGCTCCCGCTCAGGTGTGTGTGTGTGTGTGTGTGTGTGTGTGTGTGTGTGTGTGTGTGTGTGTGTGTGAGAGAGGGGGCACGCGCCTGACCGTGCTCTGGGGGCTCGGCGTCGTCATACGATACGGATTCCGCTCAGGTGTGTGAGAGAGAGAAAGTGTGTGTGTGTGTGAGAGAGAGAGAGATCCAGAGTTGGATCCAGATACTGAACAGTGGAGTTCAGTTAGGGTGTGTGTGTGTGTGTGTGTGTGTGTGTGTGTTGGATCCCATCTTGAATCAGGGGAGTTCTGCTCGGTGCTGGTGTGTGTGTGTGTGTGTGTGTGTGTGTGTGTGTTGGGTCCCATCTTGAATCAGGGGAGTTCTGCTCGGTGCTGGTGTGTGTGTGTGTGTGTGTTCGATCCCATTTTGAATAAGGGGAGTTCTGCTCGGTGCTTGTGTGTGTATGTTGGATCCCATTTTGAATCAGGGGAGTTCTGCTCGGTGCTTGTGTGTGTGTGTGTGTGTGTGTGTGTGTGTGTGTGTGTGTGTGTTGGGTCCCATCTTGAATCAGGGGAGTGCTGCTCGGTGCTGGTGTGTGTGTGTGTGTGTGTGTGTGTGTGTGTGTTGGATCCCATCTTGAATCAGGGGAGTTCTGCTCGGTGCTGGGGTGTGTGTGTGTGTGTGTGTTCGATCCCATTTTGAATCAGGGGAGTTCTGCTCGGTGCTTGTGTGTGTGTGTTGGATCCCATTTTGAATCAGGGGAGTTCTGCTCGGTGCTTGTGTGTGTGTGTGTGTGTGTGTGTGTGTGTGTGTGTGTGTGTGTGTGTGTGTGTGTGTGTGTGTGTGTGTGTGTGTGTGTGTGTGTGTGTGTGTGTGTGTGTGTGTGTGTGTGTGTGTGTGTGTGTGTGTTGGGTCCCATCTTGAATCAGGGGAGTGCTGCTCGGTGCTGGTGTGTGTGTGTGTGTGTGTGTGTGTTGGATCCCATCTTGAATCAGGGGAGTTCTGCTCGGTGCTGGTGTGTGTGTGTGTGTGTGTTGGATCCCATCTTGAATCAGGGGAGTTCTGCTCGGTGCTGGTGTGTGTGTTAGGGGTGGGCGATATGGACAAAAAATAATATCTCAATATTTTTTGTGATTTCGACGATAATGATAATTAGTCGATATCCTTTAAAAAACTGTTTTTAAAAGTCTGTGTTCCTTTACAGGTCATTATTTATGAATAGCATTATTACAATAATAACCAATAACCTAAACTATGACTTTTTAACCAAACCAATGCATTGTCACTCTATGACACATTTCCAATTCTGCCCCCACTTGTACATGACATGGTCTAGCCAGCTACATTACAGAGGACAGATAGGCCTGACAGTTTCCCAAGAGAAAGTCTGAAGCTGAAGTTCCTTTCAAACCTCTACTTAGGTTTCACCAGAGCCCGTCTATGTCCTTATTAGACATTCTCTGGTTTTACTGTAAAACTAAGCAGACCTTACAGAATAGAAACTAATGCATTAGCTTATGGCTAATGTATATGAGAAATCCCATAGAGATGCTAACGGTTAGCATAATCGATAAAAGTTTATATTTAGAGCAAACTTCAGTCCATTTACAAAAAGGTAACATAAGAAGATTTCTTTGTTTACAACTGACTATTAAAATACTCAAAGGCTAGCCTAATGTTTACATATAATACCGTGACTTTAACTCATCAATGCCACTTGAACGAAGTAGCCGCATTAGGCTGCGTGTGACAACATGGACCACTAGCAATCACGTGACTTGCTCTGCTGCAGCCAGGGGCTTCTCTCGCATTCACCTCCTGGCCTAGTGAATGTATGGGGGTTCAATGCATGATTTCGAGTGTTTCCGAAGTAATTTAAATACTCGATAATGTCAATTTGCACATCGTTAAAACAGCAATCACGATATTATTGCAGACGATATATATCGCCCACCCCTAGTGTGTGTGTGTGTTGGATCACATCTTGAATCAGGGGAGTACTGCTCGGTGCTGGTGGGCTCAGTGCCCAGCAGCAGCCCCCAGTGAGAGGTGGGTCTGACTCTGCGCGCAGTCTATATGCTCTAAACCACACGCCACAGGGGACCAGATCACATCTCTGCTTCTCTTTCTGTGTGTCTGTGTGTGTGTGTGTGTGTGTGTGTGTGTGTGTGTGTGTGTGTGTGTGTGTGTGTGTGTGTGTGTGTGTGTGTGTGTGTGTGTGTGTGTGTGTGTGTGTGTGTGTGTGTGTGTGTGTGTGTGTGTGTGTGCGCGCGCGCGCGCGCCAAGTCTACACTCCACAGGGGACCAGATCAGATCTTTTGTTTCTCTTCCAGTATGTGTGTGTGTGTGTAGTGCATGTGTGTGTGAGAAAGAGCGAGACTGTGTAACCAGGCCCTGAACCCCAGACACTGGCAAGCACAGATGTGTAACACAGGGTCGATGTTGCAATATTGCATATTGTGTAGTATTTTTGTGCCTGTGTGTGTAGTGCCTGTGTGTTTAGTGTGTTTGCCTGTGTGTGTGTATGTGTGTTTGTGCCTGTGTGTGGGTGGTGCCTGTGTGTGTGTGGAGAGAGCATGAGAAAGAAGAGTGGTTCTGTAAGTTGTGACCTATCAGGACTCTTGAATGAGTTCAAAATGTTGTGTTGGGTCCTGTGTGTGTTACTAATGCTTGTGCAGTGAAGTCATTCAATGAAAGTTTGGAGTGTAATTTGAGTGTAAATTGACTGGATTAATTTCAGTTGGCTTGGATTGAGAAGAGGGAAGAAAGATTGCGTTTAGTGAGGTCAGAAACCAAGAACAGAGAGAGAGAGAGATGAGGAAAGGATGAAAGAGAAGGAGAGAGAGGAAGAGTGATGAGGAGAGAACTAAAGAAGAAGTGAGGGAGGAAGAGAGGAAGGAGTGAAGAGTAAAGGATGAAAGAGAAGAGGGAGGAAGAGAGGAAGGAGTGAAGAGTAAAGGATGAAAGAGAAGAAGAGGGAGGAAGAGAGGAAGGAGTGAAGAGTAAAGGATGAAAGAGAAGAAGAGGGAGGAAGAGAGGAAGGAGTAATGAGGAGAGAACTAAAGAGAAGAAGTGAGGGAGGAAGAGAGGAAGGAGTAATGAGGAGAGAACTAAAGAGAAGAAGTGAGGGAGGAAGAGAGGAAGGAGTAATGAGGAGAGAACTAAAGAGAAGAAGAGGGAGGAAGAGAGGAAGGAGTGAAGAGTAAAGGATGAAAGAGAAGAAGAGGGAGGAAGAGAGGAAGGAGTAATGAGGAGAGAACTAAAGAGAAGAAGTGAGGGAGGAAGAGGAGAAGGAGAGGAAGAGTGAAGAGTAAGGACAGGACTAGGGTCAGGAGGAGAGCTAATGGTGTTTGGCCAGAGGTCCGCTCCCTGCTGAGGAAGTCAGTTTATTGTTTCAGATCTGCCATTTACATTGTCTACACACACACACACACACACACACACACACACACACACACACACACACACACACACACACACACACACACAGTGTCTCCTCTCTGCGGTACCAGGACGGTTTATTTGTCCATCTCCTACATGTTGGAAAGGATGAGCAGAACAGTTCACTGGCCTTTGTTAGTTATTCATTTATTCAGTTTATTTATTTATCAAACATGTCTGAAAGGATGAGATGTGTGGTGTGCCTTGGAAAAAGGTTCACTGTCCTGTGTTTCTTATGAATTTATTTATTTATGTATTTATGAGACGTGTTTAAAAGGATGAGATGTGTGGTGTGTTGGAGAAAGGTTCACTGTCCGGTGTTGCTTATTAATTAATTAATTTATTTATTTATCTATCAGACGTGTTTGAAAGGATGAGATGTGTGCTGTGTTGGAGAAAGGGTCACTGCCAAGATCCCGGATGGTGTCAGGGCTGGAAGAACTATGGTCTTGTCTTGTCTGAGTTGCAGGCGGTGGAACTGAGTGATTGGGTGTAAGTGTGTAGGGGTTGAAGTGTGTTTGTGTGTATGCTTGTGTGTGCTTGTGGGGGTATAGGGTTTGGTGTGGCGGGTGTGTGTGTGTGGGGGGGGGGGGGGGGTAGTGTTTTGTGTGTGTGTGTGGCGGTGGGGTGTGTGTGTGTGTGCTGTGGGGGTGTAGGGTTTGGTGTGGGTGTGTGTGTGTGTGCTGTGGGGGTGTAGGGTTTGGTGTGTGTGTGTGGCGGGGGTGTCCAGGGTTGAAGTATGTTCGTGTGTTGATGTGTGTTGTGGGGGCGTCTTCTCTGGGAGAGCGAGATTGAAACCAGATGGCACAGCATGTTTGAGTTGCGAAAGCAGCACCAGATATGAAGATGTTTGACCAGCATGTTAACTGCAAGCCAAGCTTATACACTCCTTTGGGATCTCTGAGTGAGAGGGTGAGAGAGAGATATAGTGTGTGTGTGTGTGTGTGTGTTGGATTTCTGCAGCCTGTATGAATTCTCATAGGTCTTCATGTGAGGAAATGTGAAGAAATCTGACCCAACCCAGGGGGTAATGGGTGCAGGTGTTTCATGTTTCACTAATTTAAACACTCTCTGTGCTGTGCTGCACATGTGTGCGTGCGTGCGTGTGTGTGTGTGTGCGCGTGTGTGTGTGTGTGTGCATGCGCGCGCGCGTGTTTTGGGGTAACCAGGGGCCTCTTTGCCTCCTCAGATTATAGATGACTCCATGAAGACGTAGGCTAACTCACACACACACACATTACAGTTACTTTTCATGAAGAACTCACACACACACACATTACAGTGCCTTTTCGTAAAGAACTCACACACACACACATTACAGTGCCTTTTCGTAAAGAACTCACACACACACACATTACAGTGCCTTTTCATGAAGAACTCACACACACATTACAGTGCCTTTTCGTAAAGAACTCACACACACACACATTACAGTGCCTTTTCATGAAGAACTCACACGCACACACATTACAGTGCCTTTTCGTAAAGAACTCACACACACACACACACACACACATTACAGTGCCTTTTCATGAAGAACTCACACACACACACACACACACATTACAGTGCCTTTTCGTGAGCATGTGTTAAACACAGGTATTAGGGGGCGGTGGCTGTGACGTCTGTGGAGTGTGTGAGCTGACAGGAGGCCTATGTCGTTCTCTGTAGGCCGTTACAGTCCTCATGAAGTGGAAAGCGTAAACTGCAGGTCTTATAAACAGCAGGGAGGTCACAGGGAGGCCTCTTTGCCTCTTCACAAGGTGTGTGTGTGTGTGAGCATTCGCCTTTGTGTTTCTGCATGTGTGTGTGCGTGCGAGCGATAGGGGAGCTGGGCGGCCTCCTGGCCTCTTCACATAATGTGTGTGTGTGTGTGTGTTTTAAATGCAGGGTAATAACCGTGCAGTCAAAGTTTGTGTTGGATGAAGGATTTATTCGTTAGAAGTGATATGTTTATAATTGTTTTTTTTTTTAAATATATTTTTGTGGCATTTTTGCCTTTATTTAGATTGGACAGTGAAGCTGGGACAGTTTATAATAGTTTTGTTTGTTTACGGTGTGTGTGCGTGCGTGTTTGTGCGTGCGCGCGCGTGTGTGTGTTTGCGTGTGCTTTTGCAGGGTGACTCTGGCCTTCACTGGAGTGGGTCTGCTTGTGGTTCTCACCAGTGTCGTGGGGCTCCTTCCCAACAGCCGGTGAGTCCAGGCCAACGTCCATTTAAACAGATGCAGCAGAGAAGGGCACACCAACAGTAATCAGCACAGCAGCATGTTTAATTAAATAATGTTGTTTCATTTTGTTTGTGTGTATGTATCTTATTTGTTTGTATTTATTTGTGATTGTGTGCGTGTGTTTGGTTTGTATGTATTTGATTATGTGTGTATGTTTGTATATCTGTGATTGTGTGTGTGTGTGTGTGTGTGTGTGTGTGTTTGGTTTGTATGCAATTGTGATTGTATATGTGTGTGTGTTTGGTTTGTATGTATTTGTGATTGTTTGTGTGTGTGTTTGGTTTGTATGTATATGTGATTGTGTGTGTGTGTGTGTGTGTTTGGTTTATATGTATTTGTGATTGTGTGTGTGTGTGTGTCATTCATACACAGCATGAAGAGCTATCTCAGTGAGAAGGTTCACCTGATGTGTTATCGGATCTGTGTGAGGGCTCTAACTGCCATCATCACTTACCATGACAGGTGAGCAGACACACACACACATACACACACACACACAGACACACACACACACACACACACACACAGAGAGACACACACACAGACACATAGACACAGAAACAGAAACAGAAAGTGTGATTTACTCAGTGTCCTTGTTTAAAATGAGCACAGTTACATCATCCAGGGTTCCCATGGGTCATGGAATTTGTGGAATATCAGGGAGTCATGGAAATTCCGTTTTTCTGTCAGGCAAAGTCTGGGAAAAGTCATGGAATTTGTACATTTGACTTCGAGTGGGAACCTTGATCATCATTTCATTCTCCACTTTGTTTACATCAGTATAGAGTAGATTCTCAAACATCTCTGCTCCACAGAGTAACTCCATCGCCACAGAGTAACTCCATCGCCAGCAGATAAAATAGTCCTCTGTAACGGATGAGCTAATCTGAAAATCTAACCCACTACCCCCTCATACGATATGAGCCAACACTCCATATACCTCCATCACATTTCCGCTATCTACCCAGCATCACTCAACAACACTCAACAGTCTGAGCCATGCCACCATAACTCCAGGAGTCAGCTCCTTACACACACACACACACACACACACACACAAACACATGCACACAATGCTGAACTCACTTAACCCCCCCAATAGGTAGCAGATTTTTGTCTTGATGCCCATTGCTTCTAAACATTTATCCCACCCCCCCCACACACACACACACACACACACACACACACACACTCCCACACACACAAACACACATACACACATGACACACTATGTCACAATCCTCTCAGACATCAGGGCGCCAGGCTGAAGCCTGCAACTTTGCTCTGTAATATCTCAGCACTGATTAAGACCAGGTTCCTAACCCAATAATACACACTTTACCCAATAATACTTTTTGCCAAATTCGGTTGCTAATTACTCCTTGTGGACTTGTAGCTGTCTGCTCAGAGAACAGTCCCAGCTCTGTAAAAAGGAAACTCAACACAGGGCCTCGGACTGAGCCATCTTTATTCCAGCCAGTCGTTAGTGTTTCTTCAGGAGCAGAGAAAGCAGAAAGCAGGGGATTGAAATGATCGCTTACTTTGTCCTTGTCAAATGCACCAATACAATAGTTGTAGTTGCAATAACAACTAGAATTGCGGTTCCGAGGAACTGCAAGAGTGGGTTTGATCAGGGGCATGGAACTCGGCCTCATCCAAGGATTCCAACGGTACCTCATTTATGAAAATCGGACATACAGGTCAAAAGTTACATGCACACACCTTCATATACACAGACAGCCCAGCCCAGCCCATTAGAGCTCTGCCAGGTGGCTTAGAACTCTTCCAGGTGCAAGCTTAAGCAATTAGAGCTGTGATGTCACAATCGAAATTTGAATTCTGAACATTCCGCCATTCATTTCAATGGGCCCAAAAAACGCAGAAAAACGGGAATACCGCGAAAACGACAAGGGCCAGCGACACGAAATCAACAAGCAAGTTACACCGGTTCGGGCCTGAATTTTTGGAGTTCGAACCGCGTCGATAGCTCAAACGGTCTAGGAGCAGTAGTTCGGCCAAAAAGTGGGTGAATAGGAAGATATAATAACTAGAATTGCGGTTCCGAGGAACTGCAAGAGTGGGTTTGATCTGGGGCACGGAACTCGGCCTCATCCAAGGATTCCAACGGTACCTCATTTATGAAAATCGGGCACACGGATCAAAAGTTATCTGCATCAACGCAACATCCAATAAGCTAAAACGCATAAATAACGTGGTTGCTATGCTGGTTGCTAGGGCAATCATGCTGGTTGCTCAGGTGGTCGCTAGGTTAGAGGGCAGTGCCTCCTGAGAGGCCTGAAGGGTCAGTTCTGAGGTTGTTGACTGCTGAAACCGAAAAATGGACTGCATTTTCTTAAAAGACAATGTGACTGAAGTGCGGGCAAAGTTTGCACAGAAATGTAAGATTTTTCCCACCCTCATCGACCTTGTCATAAAACTTGTTTAAATGATCGATCACACGACGCCTCCTTGCTGCTTTGTCGTCTACATCAGCCTTTCTCAAACTTCTTTGACCTGAGGCCCAGTCAAGGCATACTTTGGGGTCAAAGGGCCCACCTACATGAACCCACCCCCTCCTCCCACCCCCCATCAAATTGTAATATCATCACAATTATTTTTTTTTTTATACTATATTGCTATACATGCACTTCAAAACAGTCAATGTTTAAAGTGCTAAGATTGTTCACAAAAGTTTGTGAAAGCATGCACATCAGAGTACTGCTTTACTAATGTAAAATATAATTAGGCCTACACTAGTTTCATTGTTTTTGCATTGTTGCATGATTGATATGCTATTTAATTACATTTCATTTGAATGCCTGAATGTAAGAATTCAGGAAACACAATACCAGCTTTTAACATTTATGTTGTTTACTAGTTTATGTAAATCACATAACACATGAACTGTTTACATACTACTGATAGCCCATTACTGTACACAATAGATTAGTATCTTCAAATAGTCAAGGTTGTTGACTGCTGAAACCGAAAAATGGACTGCATTTTCTTAAAAGACAATGTGACTGAAGTGCGGGCAAAGTTTGCACAGAAATGTACGATTTTTCCCACCGTCATCGACCTTGTCATAAAACTTGTTTAAATGATCACACGACGCCTCCTTGCTGCTTTGTCGTCTACATCAGCCTTTCTCAAACTTCTTTGACCTGAGGCCCAGTCAAGGCATACTTTGGGGTCAAAGGGCCCACCTACATGAACCCACCCCCTCCTCCCACCCCCCATCAAATTGTAATATCATCACAATTATTTTTTTTTTTATACTATATTGCTATACATGCACTTCAAAACAGTCAATGTTTAAAGTGCTAAGATTGTTCACAAAAGTTTGTGAAAGCATGCACATCAGAGTACTGCTTTACTAATGTAAAATATAATTAGGCCTACACTAGTTTCATTGTTTTTGCATTGTTGCATGATTGATATGCTATTTAATTACATTTCATTTGAATGCCTGAATGTAAGAATTCAGGAAACACAATACCAGCTTTTAACATTTATGTTGTTTACTAGTTTATGTAAATCACATAACACATGAACTGTTTACATACTACTGATAGCCCATTACTGTACACAATAGATTAGTATCTTCAAATAGTCAAGGTTGTTGACTGCTGAAACCGAAAAATGGACTGCATTTTCTTAAAAGACAATGTGACTGAAGTGCGGGCAAAGTTTGCACAGAAATGTACGATTTTTCCCACCGTCATCGACCTTGTCATAAAACTTGTTTAAATGATCACACGACGCCTCCTTGCTGCTTTGTCGTCTACATCAGCCTTTCTCAAACTTCTTTGACCTGAGGCCCAGTCAAGGCATACTTTGGGGTCAAAGGGCCCACCTACATGAACCCACCCCCTCCTCCCACCCCCCATCAAATTGTAATATCATCACAATTATTTTTTTTTTTATACTATATTGCTATACATGCACTTCAAAACAGTCAATGTTTAAAGTGCTAAGATTGTTCACAAAAGTTTGTGAAAGCATGCACATCAGAGTACTGCTTTACTAATGTAAAATATAATTAGGCCTACACTAGTTTCATTGTTTTTGCATTGTTGCATGATTGATATGCTATTTAATTACATTTCATTTGAATGCCTGAATGTAAGAATTCAGGAAACACAATACCAGCTTTTAACATTTCAGTTGTTTACTAGTTTATGTAAATCACATAACACATGAACTGTTTACATACTACTGATAGCCCATTACTGTACACAATAATACTGTGCCCATTCATTAACATTAAACATCAGGCGTCTTGTTTACACATTTAAACCATATTTGCACTTCGAAATTCGCTTCCAAATTGTAGTAACTACATCTACGAAGTCTAAGGAAGATATCTATGAACATACTACATGGTTAAGATACATTTTGACAGAACTACAGACTTCGTGAAAGTAGCCTAGTAGCCCTACATAAAAGGCTCAATTAACTTCATTGCAAAATCGCGGTTGGTCTGTTTACACACTAAAACCATATTTACACTTCGAAATTCGCTTCCAAATTGTAGTAACTACATCTACGAAGTCTAAGGAAGATAAAACTGTAGTCTGTTCAACGATAAGATACATTTTGACAGAACTACAGACTTCGTGAAAGTAGCCTAGTAGCCCTACATAAAAGGCTCCATTAACTTCATTGCAAAATCGCGGTTGGTCTGTTTACACACTAAAACCATATTTACACTTCGAAATTCGCTTCCAAATTGTAGTAACTACATCTACGAAGTCTAAGGAAGATAAAACTGTAGTCTGTTCAACGATAAGATACATTTTGACAGAACTACAGACCTCGTAAAAGTAGTACCTAAAATCAGTGTGATAAATGGCCATCACGTAGCCTAAAGCATATAGCACTAGCATATGACAACAGCAAATAGCTAACGTTTACGTTAGCCTAACTTACTTATCGTTGACGTTGACCCGACACGTTTATAAGTTAGACCATAGACTGATAAGGACGTCCATCAAAATTCCGTGTGTATCCTGTGTATCTTTCGTGCTGCTATCCTGTTGCCTTTTCCCTGTTGTTCCGGCAACAAGGTTTTTACGCGATATTTGCCACATCCCAGAGAGTTGTTGTTTGGTGGGTCAGGTGACGAGCCGTCGAATCACAGCACAGCACCCAGAATGCATTGCAACACACCGTCTAGAAGGGACTCAGCGTTAGGTCGGCTTTAAATAGCATACAGAACCTATAGTAATATAACGTTGTCTGTAAGCTCCACAGATCGTGGCAAGACAATTGAATTGATTGTGGACTTCTTGCTGGGCAACGATGAGTAACTTGATTAGTAATGCTGCGTGGATATGCAAGATATCTGTATGAAAGTGTGTTTCTCAATGTAATAATCTATACAACTGTACACATGACTAAGTTCAAATGGAGCTAGCTGGGTATAGGACTGGGCTGAATGGATTGGTGAAGTACTTTATTTATTTATTTTTTTAATGACCTATATGAACATGGTTTGGCTTTAAAAAAAAGACCTTTACACTTAGTGCTGGCAAGGCATTGAACTGGGCTGAATGGATTTGGAAAATATATATATATATTTTTTAATGACCTGTATCAACATGGTTTGGCTTTAAAAAAAAGATGAGACAGCGCTTTGCGCTGTCTCATCTTTTTTTACATTACCTTTACACTTAGTGCTGGCAAGGCATTGAACTGGGCTTCATTCAAGGATTCCAACAGTACCTCATTCATGAAAATCGGACATACTGGTCAAAAGTTACATGCACACACCTTCATATACACAGACAGCCCAGCCCAGCCCATTAGACATTGCCAGATGGCTTAGAACTCTGCCAGGTGCAAGTAATCAACTCTAGCAGCAGAGCTCTACCAGGTGCAAGTAATGAGGTGCTGTGATGTCATAAAGCCCCAGCATTCCGCCATTGATTTCAATGGGGCCCAAAAACGCCGAAAAACGGGAATACCGCGAAAACGACAAGGGCCAGCGACACGAAAGCAACAAGCAAGTTACACCGGTTCGGGCCTGAATTTTTGGAGTTCGAACCGCGTCGATAGCTCAAACGGTCTAGGAGCAGTAGTTCGGCCAAAAAGTGGGCTTATAGGAAGATATAATAACTAGAATTGCGGTTCCGAGGAACTGCAAGAGTGGGTTTGATCTGGGGCACGGAACTCGGCCTCATCCAAGGATTCCAACGGTACCTCATTTATGAAAATCGGGCACACGGATCAAAAGTTATCTGCATCAACGCAACATCCAATAAGCTAAAACGCATAAATAACGTGGTTGCTATGCTGGTTGCTAGGGCAATCATGCTGGTTGCTCAGGTGGTCGCTAGGTTAGAAGGCCAGTGCCTCCTGAGAGGCCTGAAGGGTCAGTTCTGAGGTTGTTGACTGCTGAAACCGAAAAATGGACTGCATTTTCTTAAAAGACAATGTGACTGAAGTGCGGGCAAACTTTGCACAGAAATGTACGATTTTTCCCACCCTCATCGACCTTGTCATAAAACTTGTTTAAATGATCACACGACGCCTCCTTGCTGCTTTGTCGTCTACATCAGCCTTTCTCAAACTTCTTTGACCTGAGGCCCAGTCAAGGCATACTTTGGGGTCATAGGGCCCACCTACATGAACCCACCCCCTCCTCCCACCCCCCATCAAATTGTAATATCATCACAATTATTATTTTTTTTATACTATATTGCTATACATGCACTTCAAAACAGTCAATGTTTAAAGTGCTAAGATTGTTCACAAAAGTTTGTGAAAGCATGCACATCAGAGTACTGCTTTACTAATGTAAAATATAATTAGGCCTACACTAGTTTCATTGTTTTTGCATTGTTGCATGATTGATATGCTATTTAATTACATTTCATTTGAATGCCTGAATGTAAGAATTCAGGAAACACAATACCAGCTTTTAACATTTATGTTGTTTACAAGTTTATGTAAATCACATAACACATGAACTGTTTACATACTACTGATAGCCCATTACTGTACACAATAGATTAGTATCTTCAAATAGTCAAGGTTGTTGACTGCTGAAACCGAAAAATGGACTGCATTTTCTTAAAAGACAATGTGACTGAAGTGCGGGCAAAGTTTGCACAGAAATGTACGATTTTTCCCACCCTCATCGACCTTGTCATAAAACTTGTTTAAATGATCACACGACGCCTCCTTGCTGCTTTGTCGTCTACATCAGCCTTTCTCAAACTTCTTTGACCTGAGGCCCAGTCAAGGCATACTTTGGGGTCATAGGGCCCACCTACATGAACCCACCCCCTCCTCCCACCCCCCATCAAATTGTAATATCATCACAATTATTATTATTTTTATACTATATTGCTATACATGCACTTCAAAACAGTCAATGTTTAAAGTGCTAAGATTGTTCACAAAAGTTTGTGAAAGCATGCACATCAGAGTACTGCTTTACTAATGTAAAATATAATTAGGCCTACACTAGTTTCATTGTTTTTGCATTGTTGCATGATTGATATGCTATTTAATTACATTTCATTTGAATGCCTGAATGTAAGAATTCAGGAAACACAATACCAGCTTTTAACATTTATGTTGTTTACTAGTTTATGTAAATCACATAACACATGAACTGTTTACATACTACTGATAGCCCATTACTGTACACAATAATACTGTGCCCATTCATTAACATTAAACATCAGGCGTCTTGTTTACACATTTAAACCATATTTGCACTTCGAAATTCGCTTCCAAATTGTAGTAACTACATCTACGAAGTCTAAGGAAGATATCTATGAACATACTACATGGTTAAGATACATTTTGACAGAACTACAGACTTCGTGAAAGTAGCCTAGTAGCCCTACATAAAAGGCTCAATTAACTTCATTGCAAAATCGCGGTTGGTCTGTTTACACACTAAAACCATATTTACACTTCGAAATTCGCTTCCAAATTGTAGTAACTACATCTACGAAGTCTAAGGAAGATAATCATGTAGTCTGTTCATAGATAAGATACATTTTGACAGAACTACAGACTTCGTGAAAGTAGCCTAGTAGCCCTACATAAAAGGCTCCATTAACTTCATTGCAAAATCGCGGTTGGTCTGTTTACACACTAAAACCATATTTACACTTCGAAATTCGCTTCCAAATTGTAGTAACTACATCTACGAAGTCTAAGGAAGATAAAACTGTAGTCTGTTCAACGATAAGATACATTTTGACAGAACTACAGACCTCGTAAAAGTAGTACCTAAAATCAGTGTGATAAATGGCCATCACGTAGCCTAAAGCATATAGCACTAGCATATGACAACAGCAAATAGCTAACGTTTACGTTAGCCTAACTTACTTATCGTTGACGTTGACCCGACACGTTTATAAGTTAGACCATAGACTGATAAGGACGTCCATCAAAATTCCGTGTGTATCCTGTGTATCTTTCGTGCTGCTATCCTGTTGCCTTTTCCCTGTTGTTCCGGCAACAAGGTTTTTACGCGATATTTGCCACATCCCAGAGAGTTGTTGTTTGGTGGGTCAGGTGACGAGCCGTCGAATCACAGCACAGCACCCAGAATGCATTGCAACACACCGTCTAGAAGGGACTCAGCGTTAGGTCGGCTTTAAATAGCATACAGAACCTTTAGTAACATAACGTTGTCTGTAAGCTCCACAGATCGTGGCAAGACAATTGAATTGATTGAGGACTTCTTGCTGGGCAACGATGAGTAACTTGATTAGTAATGCTGCGTGGATATGCAAAATCTCTGTATGAAAGTGTGTTTCTCAATGTAATAATATATACAACTGTACACATGACGAAGTTCAAATAGAGCTAGCTGGGTATTGGACTGGGCTGAATGGATTGTTGAAATACTTTATTTATTTTTACATGACCTTTACACTTAGTGCTGGCAAGGCATTGAACTGGGCTGAATGGATTTGGAAAATATATATATATATTTTTTTTAATGACCTGTATCAACATGGTTTGGCTTTAAAAAAAAGATGAGACAGCGCTTCGCGCTGTCTCATCTTTTTTTACATTACCTTTACACTTAGTGCTGGCAAGGCATTGAACTGGGCTTCATTCAAGGATTCCAACGGTACCTCATTCATGAAAATCGGACATACTGGTCAAAAGTTACATGCACACACCTTCATATACACAGACAGCCCAGCCCAGCCCATCAGAGCTCTGCCAGGTGGCTTAGAACTCTTCCAGGTGCAAGCTTAAGCAATTAGAGCTGTGATGTCACAATCGAAATTTGAATTCTGAACATTCCGCCATGCATTTCAATGGGCCCAAAAAACGCAGAAAAACGGGAATACCGCGAAAACGACAAGGGCCAGTGACACGAAATCAACAAGCAAGTTACACCGGTTCGGGCCTGAATTTTTGGAGTTCGAACCGCGTCGATAGCTCAAACGGTCTAGGAGCAGTAGTTCGGCCAAAAAGTGGGTGAACAGGAATAATAAATAATAATAAGAAAACTTAAGAAGAACAATAGTGGGCTTGCTCCGCAAGCCCACAGCATGGCAAAGCTGTGCTTGCCATGCTGTGGGCTTGCTGGATCAAACCCACTAATAAGTAAACTTAAGAAGAACAATAGTGGGCTTGCTCCGCAAGCCCACAGCATGGCAAAGCCATGCTGTGGTCTTGCTGGATCAAACCCACTAACTAGTTGGATTAGCTTTTGAGCTCAAAAGAGCAGCCTATCTCCAAGATGGAGAACTACAGTTTGAATTGGAGTCTAATGACCTTTGACCCCTGACAGTGAGAACAAGCCGAGGAATGGAGGCATCTGTGTGGCCAACCACACTTCTCCCATCGATGTCATCATTTTGGCAAGCGACGGCTGCTACGCAATGGTACGTATGTGTGTAATAATCTACAATTGTAAATTATTACAATTTGTCCATAATCTGTAATTTTTTGCAATATGATCCTGAATATTGACTTTGTTCACAGCTGTACAGATTTTTGTAAAATCTGACTGCATTGATTTATACTGGCTACCACCAAACCAATGAAGGATTGATAAACAAGCAAATTCAAATGCAACCACAGATTTGTCTGGGGTCGCTATAGCGAGCACTGATTATAGCTACTCCTGACTGTGTTGATTATGGCTACTCCTGACTCCTGACTGTGTTGATTATAGCTACTTCTGACTCCTGACTGTGTTGATTATGGCTACTCTTGACTGTATTGATTATGGCTACTCCTGACTGTGTTGATTATGGCTACTCCTGACTGTATTGATTATGGCTACTCTTGACTGTGTTGATTATGGCTACTCCTGACTGTGTTGATTATGGCTACTCCTGACTGTGTTGATTATGGCTACTCCTGACTGTGTTGATTATGGCTACTCCTGACTGTATTGATTATGGCTACTCTTGACTGTGTTGATTATGGCTACTCCTGACTGTGTTGATTATGGCTACTCCTGACTGTGTTGATTATGGCTACTCCTGACTGTGTTGATTATGGCTACTCCTGACTGTATTGATTATGGCTACTCCTGACTGTATTGTTCTTTAGTGTGAGTGTTCTCTAACCTTTTCTGCAGGTTGGTCAGGTGCACGGTGGCCTGATCGGGATCATCCAGAGAGCCATGGTCAAGGCTTGTCCTCATGTTTGGTTTGAGCGCTCCGAAGTTAAAGACCGCCACCTGGTGGCCAAAAGGTAACACTACAACATGCATGGAAATTTCACAACTTGTTTTGTTGGAGCCAAAAGACCATTTGTCAAATAAAAATGTCCTCTTTGGCCACCTCATAGAACAGGCAATCACATTTCCTGATTGAGTAATATTAGATTAGTGAATGATTTAGTGCTAATTGACCGATGTGCGAGCACGTCACCTTATATTCTGGCAGTGAGGAGAAGATGGCACTCATGCGCGAGTGGGAAAACCACAGTTTACGGAAAAATCCCAGAGCCGTAAGATGTTGTTAATGGGGAAAATATTTCTCATGTGTCCAGTGCTGAGGAAGAGCTACATCCTGCAGCGGTAAGAAATGTGTTTTGTCTCCAAACACAGATCACTGACCCAGCATGCACTTCTTCCCTCGGCCTGTCTCTCCTCTGTTCCCTCTCAGGCTGAGTGACCACGTAGCAGACAAGACCAAGCTGCCCATCCTCATCTTCCCAGAGGGTGAGTAGCCTCGGGCAGGCCCGCGCTCCCCCCCCCCCCCAGAGCTCCTTAGCCAAGGCCACAGCTGAACACAACCGCCAGAACACATGAGCAGAATCTGCCCCCATCTGGCAGATTCAGGCCATTACAATATCTGAGGATCAGGATCTTGTATGACAATGCCTGAGACCTGAGAGGTATACTACGAAGTGAGGTTACTGGCTTACCCAGGTAACCTTGGGAGATACCACTGATCTCAAACTAACGTCACTTCATAAGCAGTACATGCAGTAGCAGCCCCCAGACTCTGGAACTGCCTCCCCCTCCACATCCGTGCAGCCCAGTCTCTGAATATTGTTAAGTCCCTTTTAAAGACCCACCTCTTTTCACTTGCCTTTGATTAGTGTCTCCTTTTTATGTCCCAGTGCATAGTGTCCCCTGGCTACCTTTTGGTATATTCTCTCTTTTTACATTATTTTAACTCCTTCAGTCATTGTCTTGTTGCCCTTTTCATTTTTTCCCCCTTCTGCCTTAGGTCATTCTTTTGTTTATTGCACTTAGCACTTGATTGTGAAGCACTTTGGTGCGGCGCAGCCGTCTGTAAATGTGCTATAGAAATCAAATTTGACTTAACTTGACTTGATGCACTAAAGCACTCTTTTAGAGATCAGCGGTTTCTCTCGAACTAACCTCACTTTGCCTGGCAGTTCATGCCAGAATCAAGGCATCTCGGGTCCGGCTGTGGTGTGATTGGTTGGAAGGGCAGAGACAGGGCAGTGTGTTCTCGTAGTGTGACGTTGATCTCCTTCACCTCTCGTCTCGGCAGGCACCTGCATCAACAACACCTCCGTCATGATGTTCAAGAAGGGCAGCTTTGAGATCAACTGTGTCGTCTACCCAGTGGCCATCAAGGTGAGGGCGTCGAGAGGCCACCATTCAAGAGGGGTATCACTGAAATCACTCATCCCTGGGTTCACTGGTGTTACAGAAATATGTGTGTGTGTGTATATGTGTGTACATGTGGTCACTGTTGCTCCACAACACATCACAGACTGGCAATTGGTGAACTTTGGGTTCATTTCCCACCGTAGTGATGTTCCGCGTCTTGATTTTGCCCGTCGTTTGGATAAAAACGTCTGCTAAATATCAGTGAACTTTAAATATAACCTTATATATACAGTATAATGGCTATCAGAACAAAATTAAACATTAATTGGTCCTTGAATAGCTTAGCCTCTCTATTATGCATCGTCTCTGTCTCCCCAAATCTCTCTCTCTCTCTCTCTCTCTCTTTTTTTCTCTCGCTCACCCCCTCACTACTTTCCTGCTGTCCTGTAGTATGACCCTCGTTTCGGGGATGCCTTCTGGAACAGCAGTAAATTTGGGATGGTCAACTACCTCCTGCATATGATGAGCAGCTGGGCTATAGTCTGCAGCGTGTGGTACCTGCCCCCCATGAGGAGAGAGGTAACACACACACACTCACACATACACACATACACACACTCTCTCTCTAGCTCTGTCTGTCTCTCTCTCTCTCTCTCTCTATCTGTCTGTCTCTCTCTCTCTCTCTCTCTCTCTCTCTCTTTATCTCCTTCCCCCCCTCTCTCTCATATATATATATATATATATATATATATATATATATAAACATAGACACACATGCAGTATACACACATGCACAAACAAGCATAAGTGTTTACCCTATATAAACACAGCTGTTACCCTCTGTTGTGCTGTCCTATCCTGTCCTCACTGTGCAGTTAGAAACTGTCAGTGCTCCCTCTGTTGTCATTCCTGTTCCTGTGTGCTGTTCCTCTGTGCTGCTAGTTTAGCACTGTGTGCTGTTCCTTTGTATGCTGCTAATTTAGCACTGTGTGCTCATCCTTTGTGCTGCTAAGTTAGTTTAGCGCTGTGTGCTGTTCCTCTGTGCTGTTTCTCTGTGCTGCTAGTTTAGCACTGTGTGCTGTTCCTCTGTGCTGCTAGTTTAGCACTGTGTGCTGTTCCTCTGTGCTGCTAGGTTAGCGCTGTGTGCTGTTCCTCTGTGCTGCTATATTAGCATTGTGTGCTGTTCCTCTGTGCTGTTCCTCTGTGCTGCTAGGTTAGCGCTGTGTGCTGTTCCTCTGTGCTGCTAGGTTAGCGCTGTGTGCTGTTCCTCTGTGCTGCTAGGTTAGCGCTGTGTGCTGTTCCTCTGTGCTGCTAGATTAGCGCTGTGTGCTGTTCCTCTGTGCTGCTAGTTTAGCACTGTGTGCTGTTCCTCTGTGCTGTTCCTCTGTGCTGCTAGTTTAGCACTGTGTGCTGTTACTCTGTGCTGCTAGTTTAGCACTGTGTGCTGTTCCTCTGTGCTGTTCCTCTGTGCTGCTAGGTTAGAGCTGTGTGCTGTTCCTCTGTGCTGCTAGTTTAGCACTGTGTGCTGTTCCTCTGTCCTGCTAGTTTAGCACTGTGTGCTGTTCCTCTGTGCTGCTAGTTTAGCACTGTGTGCTGTTCCTCTGTGCTGTTCCTCATTGCTGCTAGGTTAGCGCTGTGTGCTGTTCCTCTGTGCTGCTAGTTTAGCACTGTGTGCTGTTCCTCTGTGCTGCTAGTTTAGCACTGTGTGCTGTTCTTCTGTGCTGCTAGTTTAGCACTGTGTGCTGTTCCTCTGTGCTGGTCCTCTGTGCTTCTAGTTTAGCACTGTGTGCTGTTACTCTGTGCTGCTAGGTTAGCACTGTGTGCTGTTCCTCTGTGCTGTTAGTGTAGTTTACCACCCCGAACTCTCCTCTCAACAGGAAGGGGAGGATGCAGCTCAGTTTGCCAACCGGGTCAAAGCGGCCATTGCCAGGAAGGGTGGACTGGTGGACCTGCTCTGGTAAGTGCACTATCAAAAGGCCTTTTCACATGAAACACATTAATGCATCAGAGGAAAAAACACTGAATCACACTCAGTCTTCCATAAGGCTAAAATCAGGGATGTTCACATGTTCTGAGAGTGAACCTCCACTGTGTGTGTGTGTGTGTGTGTGTGTATTGCAGGGATGGCGGTCTGAAGAGGCAGAAGGTGAAGGAAGCTTACCGGGAAGAGCAGCAAAAGCTCTACAGCAAAGTGCTGGTCGGCGTCCAGGAAGAACGCGGCTGTGCCTGCCACCAGGGCGGCGCTATGGAGGAGCAGCAGTGTCAGTGTGATCACAGCGAACCTGAAGAGGATCATCAATGCCTATATGAGCATGACAGCTCGGCAGAGCACCATGGACATTCAACTGGCACCATGGAAGAAAATGGGCACTATTGTGACCACGTTGGCATTGTTGAGGCTGATGGACAAGATGGTGACCAGGGTGCCGCTGTTGAGGTGGATGAACACCATGGTGACCAGACTGGCACTGTTGAGGTGGATGGACACCGTGGTGACCAGACTGGCAATGTTGAGGTGGATGAACACCATGGTGACCAGACTGGCAATGTTGAGGTGGATGGACACCATGGTGACCAGACTGGCAATGTTGAGGTGGATGGACACCATGGTGACCAGACTGGCACTGTTGAGGTGGATGGCCACCATGGTGACCAGACTGGCACTGTTGAAATGGACGGGCATTCTTATGACCACTCTGGCACTATGCAGAACCATAGGCACCTCTGTGATCAGACTGGCAGTGTTGATGATGATGGTGGTAGTGGCCAGTCCTGCGACCTGACTGGCATCGCGCAGGAGGGTGGGCACTTGCGTAAACGGACTGGCATCCTGGAGGATCCTGGGTGCTCCTGAGACAGCCAGCGGGCACTGCCGCTGAGGCTGCCACTGTGCCAATGATTTTAATGCCACCGGACTGGGGCCTGCACCCCCAGGAGTACAGGGGGACCCACAGTGAGCCTGGCCTAGAACGAAGCCCCTGGACTGGGCACCGCTGTGGGATGTGCCCCCACCAAGAGACTGGAGCCTGCTGGAGCTCTTGTCTCTCTGCTGTCTTAAGTTATCACGGGTCTCCTGATTGCATTAGAAGGAGTTTTTTGATTGTTTGTTTAGGGTTTATTATTATTATTATTATTATTATTATTATTAGGATTTTGCACACTTTGCACGACAAGCACAGGCATTAGTTGATTTTAAGTTGTTCCGTAACATTTCAACTGAAGAATTCATTTTATTTTCTGATGTTTGATTTTATTTAGGCTACATTTGTTCACAGTTGAGGTTTTCAGTTCTGCATGTTCAGGAGCAGAAGGGTGAGATTGGGAAGAAGGGGTGTGTTCAGTACACAGAGAGGGAAAGAAAGAAAGGGAGATATGAAAGAATGAATGAAGGAGGGCAGAAAGAGATGACAAAGATTACTTGGCCAGTCGAGCTCAGAGTTGACCTTTGATACACAGTAACTGCTGTAATGTGCAGGGGTTTGTTTTTGTTTTGTTTTTAAATAAAAAAACACCTTGTGTGCTCTTTTTAATTCTGTATTTGTGTGCCTTGGACCTTTGCTGCAGTTGTTTTTTTTAAACCTCTTTTTATTGAAAAAGCATTGATTAGAAACGGACAAATCAGCAAAGTTGCATGCTTCAGTTCGCCTTTGTCCAGTGAATTACATGTGATTCTGGTAGTCTTCTAGCCTGGAAAATCCAGACCCTGATAATCTAGAAAGATTAAGGGTCTGGCAAAGAGCAATGTAATGGCCAAACAAGGCAACAAGCATGCATTTAAACATTTCACTGCACGCAATTGGATAACACTAGACCATGTTTACTCTGATTGATTTCGGACTTCGACGCAATCGGATAACACTACGACCAATGTGTACTGTCCTCCAACGTTGCAGCGCTATCTTCATCAGTTTAGCTGGTTCCCCGGAATGTTGGGGAAAAAGTAACGTGCATCATTGCTCTTTGCCAGAGTGTCTCGCAGAGACAATTCCATTGTGCTCTCGCGAGAACTCTGGATTTCCAGGGTAGTAGTCTTCCATCCATTCTCATAATTGGTTGCACTCCGCATGTTAGAGTTCTGTGGGATGCTTTAGGAAGGAGAACAAGCGCTATGAAGCCAAAGGTGCATTCAGATGCTTTAGGAAGGAGAACAAGCGCTATGAAGCCAAAGGTGCATTCAGATGCTTTAGGAAGGAGAACAAGCGCTATGAAGCCAAAGGTGCATTCAGATGCTTTAGGAAGGAGTACTAGCTCTATGAAGCCAGAGGTGCATCCAGATACAAGGATACAAGGAGGTTTATTTGTCACATACATAGCAATACTAACGTAAAGCATGTAGTGACATTTCATTTGGTGTTTGGTGCTTTTTCTGTGAAGAAAGAAAGATCAAGAAATATTTTAATAAATAGCAAGAGAGAATAAAAAGTGCAGTGTGTGTACAGTCCGTGTGCAAGTGTGTAAGAAAACAAAACAAAACAAAAAAGTTTATATAGTCTTGTGTGTGTTCAGGATACGGATTGCTTGAGGATAGAAGCTCCTCCTTGAGTCCATGATCAGGATGTGACGAGTCCTTTACAATACTTTGGGTCCTGGTACATAGTCTTTTCTTGTAAGTCTCCTGCAGGGTAGGGAGAGGTGCTCTGATGGGACGTTCGGCAGATCGCACCACTCTGTAGGGCACTGCAGTCACGGGCTGTACAGTTCCCATACCAAGTGATGATGCTACTTGTAAGGACACTCTCCACAGCTGAGGAGTAAAAGGCTTTCAAGATGGGTGCTGATACTTTGAACTTCCTGACGTAGGAAGTACAGTCTTTGCCAAGATTTCCTCAGTGTGTGCTGGATGCTTTAAGATGCTTTAGGAGGTGCATTCAGATGCTTCAGGAAGGAGTGTTAGTCCTATGAAGCCAGAGGTGGCAAACAGAAGCAACATTTGTGGTGACTTCCTTGCTGCTTGCCATGGTTGTTTACATGGGGCAGCCGTGGCCTACTGGTTAGCGCTTCGGACTTGTGACCGGAGGGTTGCTGGTTCGAACCCCGTATCCCATCCATATTGGAGTGGGTGAAACGCAGACAGTCCTGCTCGTATCCCACCCATATTGTAGTGGAGTGAAACGCAGACAGGCCTGCTCGTATCCCACCCATATTGGAGTGGAGTGAATCTCCAGTGCTTGGGTGTGTGCATGAGTGCAGCCCTTAATTCACCTCTGTGCCTGAGAGGGGAGCTATGCGGAGTGTGTGTGTGTGTGTGTGTGTGTGTGTGTGTGTGTGTGTTTACACTCATGCTCTCTCTACAGGGTGTGGAGACGCAGAGGCATCCGGAAATCTCCAGGAGGGGAAAGTGTGTGTGTGACTGACTCCAACAGTCTTGTTGGTGCACAGGGAATGAATGAATAACAAAGAAAGCGTCAAGGGCAACATGTAAAGAATTGCATGATTGTGTGTGTTGCACAGATATGGGCCTTTCAATGTCTAAACGTGTGTGTATGTGTGTCTATATTTGTGTATCCCTTTGTGTGGGTGTAAAGAAGGAGCCGATAATTTCCTTGGGCTGTTCCCACTCCTATCAGCAGATATTATAGATTGCACTTGGCTTTCCCAACATGACTGTGTACACAAGTCATTTACAATATGTAGCACACAAAGGCCTAAGCTCCTAACCAGGGCGGGACCTTGTCATTTAACACCCAACATCACATTACATCACGTCAGTCCAACGCGGCTATTACGCAGAAATGATTTGTGGCGATGCATATCTACATTCACAAGTAGGCCAGCATTGATAAAGAGGGGGAAAAAGCTCCTTTGTTTGACATCATCTGAAGCAATAGACAAATCTCATGTAAGAGCAAGATCACTTTTTAATGAGTCTTTCTAGTCCGTAAATTGTTTTACCAACATACATACACACACACACACACAGGAGGAACAGTATTAACGTGACTGATTGCTGTCCAGGGCTGTGTGTGTGTGAGGAATGTGTTTTCCTTTTCGTCCATCGTACCGCTACCAATACACACACGACAGAATGGGTCATTGTAGTAGATAAATCATGTCTTCTACCTAGTGCTGCGATTAATTTGAACAAATAATACCTCTGTCTCTCTTTGCTTGCATCTTTATGAAAAGACATAAATTAACTGAGTGTTCCTGTGACCCATTCTGTTAGAAGCCTATGAGGAGAGATTTTTGACAAAAAAATGAAGAATGTGTTTGATTAGAATTTCCAACCAGGCCTTTACCCAAAGTGTATTCAACCCTGCAAAATGCCAGAAGTCTGATGTCATGAGCAGAGCTGTAAAAGTCCGGCTTCAGAAAGTGAAAGTCCTGCCATGTATTGGTTCTACCTGTGCTCCTAACACAGGTGATTTCACTAATCTACCTTGCTTATGAGTAAAATCAGCTGATTAAGTGAATGGTTGGAACAAAAATGTGGCAGGACTGTTACTTTCTGAAGCTGGACTTTTACACCTCTGGTCATGAGTGGGAGATTTAGGGTCAGGAGTATTGCGAGTCTTCTTTCATGGCATCCTTTCCAGATAGCATCAGTTCGACTTGGCTGTGTGAGAGATCTGTGTGCACGGTCAGGTCAGTGGCGGCCATTTGCAGAGCTGACCGTTGGACCAATGGAGACCAGAGACTCCTTCCGTGACGCTGCAGTAACCTTTGAACCCGGTCGTCGTCGCTGTTGGGGTCCAGTGGCTTGTAGTAGTCCGCATCCAGTGGAGATCCGTCCTGAACGGGTTTGACCCGTGCTTTCCCCGGTTCTGACCCGAACGCCTTTCTCCACTTAGTCCGGCGGTTCTGGAACCACACCTGTTCATGAGGATACAAAGTATATACAAAGTGCTGTAAGCGATGCAGGGTAACGTTACTTCTGTTCGTGACCTCGAGAAATAGAGATCTATGTAAAAAAAATGACACAGAGTGGAAGACAGAGAAAACAAGAGAGTGGTAAAGTAGAGAGAGAGAAAGATGGACAGAGTGAGCGAGAAAGAAAGATAGACAGAGAGATAGAGAGTGAAAGATGGACAGAGGTAGAGAGTGAGAGAAAGATGGACAGAGAAGTAGAGAAACTGAAATAATTTCTATTCGGGCACGTTTGATTGTAGATTTAACACACTGAGACGAACTGTCTTTATGTTGCCTCATGTCCTTCTACACCCTCTGAGGAAATCTAGCTCATCTAGGCTACTCTAAAATTCAATGGCTCCTTATTTTCCATGAAAACATACAGTACATGAAATGGAAAACATACTGAAGCAAATGAGTAGGAAATATACAGTAGTCATTGACAGGGTTGGAAATATACAGTAGCAAAGTTAGGACAGGATTAGAAATTATGTTCAAACTGTTTTCCTTATTTGCTTCCTCCATTTGCTTTTCTATTCTCTGGTAAACACACATTTGTATCTGAGCCCAAACTTCTGATCAGCAGTGTACATGAACCAGGAAACAAGCTTGAGGCTGACATACGATGTTAAAGACTTACTGGTGTAGATAACATTGAGTGATTGTGACAGTTAAAGATAGACACTATGCAATCTTGTCCCTACAGCCCGTGGTCACATGAGCTCACCTTCACCTGAGAGTCCGTCATGTGGAGAGAGAGTGCCAGCCGTTGTTTCTCCACGGAGGACAGGTACTTGTTCTTTTCGAATGCCTTCTCCAGGACGAATATCTGGTAGCCACTGAAGGTAGGTCTGCTGTGCTTCCTCTGGTGGGGTTTCCTGTCTGGCTCTGAAACACAGAACACCACAGTTCACCTCTCATCTCTATGGGATATCATTCTATCTCTATATCTCTATGGGATATCACTCCATCAATATGGGATATCATTCTATCTCTATGGGATATCACTCTATCTCTATGGGATATCACTCCATCTCTATGGGATATCACTCCATCAATATGGGATATCACTCTATCTCTATGGGATATCACTCTATCTATATCACTCTATCTCTATGGGATATCACTCCATCAATATGGGATATCACTGTTAAAGCTGCATCTGTCATTTTTTAATTATTCTTCCTTGTGTCTTTTGTGTTCTTTTTAATTATCATGTACTTTACTTTTTAAACTATTTTTAACTATTGTCCTTTTATGCTTTTTTATTTTTGTTTTTATTTTTTTTTAATTTTTTTTTACTATTACTATTTGTTTTTCTTTATGTAAAGCTAATTGAACGACCCCTGTGTTTGAAATGTGCTGTATAAATAGACTTGACTTGACTTGTAAGGAATTTGGGTTAAATTAGTGAATCAACTGCTTAAGAAAGCTAACTGGTGTTTTTTTGGCAAATGCTGTGAAACACTTATATTCACACTGGGTGATACACGATGCTTAGCTTGGGAGGGGTCCTGCGTACTCCCGTACTGTAGGCTATGCCATGAAAATGAACATACTAGATTAAATAATTTATTAAAAATAACTCAAAAATAGTACATTCATACAGTAGCATAGTGTTTGAAAGCACTTTAAAGTCAGAAACAGTGAAGTGTTGTAAGATTATTCACTTATATTATTCAGAATCATCTCCCATTAAGTATCTTGCACAAGTTTCTCACCTGACCTGTTTTTACAATGTTCTTCTAATGTTACATATATGCTTATACAGTATGCATGTAACAGTCACTGCACATATTTATAACCACTGCACATATTTATACTTAATTTATATTTCTGTAAACCATACCACCTTCTTAACTGTATACTACTGTCTACACTAATATAATATATATTATACTGTTTATGCACCACCTGTCTATACTGTGTGTATATCACATTGCACTTTTCTGCTATTTTGCAAACTGCATTTAGTTGTCTTTGTACTTGTACTCTGCACTGACAATAAAGTTGAATCTAATCTAATCTAATATGTGCTTATAGGATCCCATCACCATGTTACTGAGTAGAGTAGAGAGGTTTTGGTGCAGAGCTGCACTATATTACTGAGTAGAGTAGAGAGGTTTTGGTGCAGAGCTGCACTATATTACGGAGTAGAGTAGAGAGGTTTTGGTGCAGAGCTGCACTATATTACTGAGTAGAGTAGAGAGGTTTTGGTGCAATATTACTGAGTAGAGTAGAGAGGTTTTGGTGCAATATTACTGAGTAGAGTAGAGAGGTTTTGGTGCAGAGCTGCACTTACCTTCTTTCTGCTGTGCTTCTGTCCTCAGCCCCGCAGCGTCATGCGTATTCCTCCCCTGGGTCCTAAAGTCCCCCTGCCTGAGGCCAGCGCCACAGGGTCGTGAGACTCCCTGGAGACTTGAGGCGCTTGTGTCAGCGCGGGTACCGAACGCTGACGGGGAACCGAGTCCAGGCAGTGCTGGACAGGAGCCTGGCCATAGAAACGCAGTGCTGACATGGGTGAGGATGCCGCTGCCCACGGACCAGTGCCCGTCATCCTGCCCTCGGGCCTTGTAGAGGCAGCTGGCAGGCGCTGGTGGAGGAGGGCACAGGTGCTGGCGCTGGTAGTTCCCCTGGGAGAGGACGTCTCTGTGGCCTCCCGAGAGGAACGATGCAGGAACACGGTGATCCATCGACGAGGCCTCCCACCCGTCTCAGAGCGCGGCCATATCAGCGCCACCACCGCTGCGCTCCCTGGAGGTGTTAGAAAGGTGCCCCGGCTCTGAATCCCTCCATAGTCGTGTCTGAACAGCTGTGTGTGCCTGCGCCTGTGCCTGACTCAGTCAGCAGCTCCCATCGTCCAGTGTAGTCTTCCTGTAGTGCGGACGCAGCCGTGCGAGGATGCCTGACCGTCCAGACTTTTCTGATTTATGGGTTTCCTGCTGCTGACTGACAGCGACACAAAGGGCATGGTTGGCTCCACCCATACTCACTCACACATACACACACGCACACACCTTGCGTTTTATCTTCAGCCCAGATAACGGCACCTGACCTGGGCCTGAATCGGACCGGATCTGAGCCAGAACCAGGCAGTGCCATTCAGGGCGGTGCCACCTGTGCCCATGTGGGCATCACTCTGCTTGGACGCTTGCCAACTGGGAGAAAAGGAAGCCAAAAGGAACACAGGTGTTGCACCACACATTCTGTTTGCTCCCAGCTCCTTCCTGTTCTAGTCATGTTAACAGTCAATACAGGAAACATGTTCACTGTCAGCGGTTATAATTCAATTCAAACAGCTCCTACCTTTAATTATTTCAGATATGGCTGCATGTGAAGCAGACATAAACAGCACAGAAATAACAGACATACCTGCATGTCTGTCAACACAAGTTTTGCTGTTTTATTTATTTCTGGCGAAGGCCAATCAGTCGTGTACATCTTGTCCAGATGTTGCTGGGTGGAGTCTCTAACCCCACTGTAAGCCTCCATATCTCCCTTGTCCAGTGCTGGAGGCCAGGGGTCTCTTGGGGAGGGGGGGGGGGGCTACACAGCTCGCATGGTGAGCCAGGTCTGTTTGGGGAGCACTTAAAGCTTCCATCAGTCCACGACTGCACGGGTCTATGGTCATTTCAGATCGTGTTTCTGGCACTCGGTTTCAGTGTCCAGCGGGTCCATTGGCTACTGCATGGCAGTATCACTGGGTCTGATTGGGCCTCCGCCATGGGGCTTCAGAGTGAGAGGAGGAAGGGACTTCAGAGGACCCCTCACCATCACCAAGGTAACGACTGCTCTAGCCTGGTAAAGCTAATAGGGGCCTTCGCTTACCTGCGGACCGATCACTATCACCAAGGTAACAACTGCTCTAGCCTGGTAAAGCTAATAGAGGCTGCGGATACCTGCGGATCCCTCACATCACAAAGGTGCAGAAACACCTGCTTTAAACCGCTAAAGGAAACTCCTCTATGTAATCCACTATGTGCCCTTAGCCACCAGTAGAACCAAGAAGAAAAAACATGTAATAGTAGAAAAAAACAGATGGATTTTAGTTGTTTAAGTACCGGTAGTTTGTTTTACATCATCTTGATGTCATCTTGAAATTCACATTTTGGAGAGGTCAGTATCATGCAATGGAGACCATAAAAGGGCTTTTATTGGCTTAAATTATTGTTGTCACTTTGAGGGGGTGTTTTAAACCTTCATGAGTAGAAAACACACACACACACACACACACATACGCTGTGTCTCCAGGTGCATGAGGACTCTAAGGCGGCGCTGTCTGGCCTGAGGCCAGGTGACGTGATCGTGGAGGTGAATGGAGAAGCCACAGCCACTCTGCTGAACATGGAGGCACAGGGAAAAATCCGGAACTCCACACATCACCTCAGACTTCTAATAGACAGGTACTACCCTCAAGGCACACACAGACACACACACCGCATTCTTTGCGGATCTGATTAAACTACATTTCAGGGACCTCTGTTCAACAAGGCTATCTGTTTCTGGATAGGACTGAATGTGATTCAGTTACGGCATAAAGGCCTCATTCTTTCATTTCAAGAGAAGGAGTTTAATAGACTATGCTTTCACTGGCTCCCCTCATCTTCACTAGATTGAAAGTATATTGGATTGTATAAAAGTAGGCTTTGAGAGCTAGAAGCATTCACATAGATTAGATTTGTGTGTGGTGGGGGCACATCCTCTCCAATGAAGTAAATTACTACATACACACACACACACACACAAACTCCACAGTATGGACCTGAACTGACCTTGCAGAGCCTCGTGCCATCTCTGAAGTCTGGCCCGAAGTGGCGCCTGTGCTGCACAAGTGGTTTGCTGCACAAGTGGTTTGCTGCACAAGTCACAGTGGGGGTTCCACGGCGGGTCTCTGCACTAGACGAGTCTATTAAAGCACTCAAGCACTCAAGCACACACTGCCCTCAGGGGTAATAGGTTCTCGGGCAGACAAGCAGGCCAGACAGCCTCAGTGTCCTCACTGCATGAAGTCTTGTGTGTGTGTGTGTGTGTGTGTGTGTGTGTGTGTGTGTGTGTGTGTGTGTGTGTGTGTGTGTGTGTGTGTGTGTGTGTGTGGTCATGCCCCTTTCCTCATAGGACCCGGTGCCTTAAACACAAAGATCATGGGGTTGATTGACAAGCACCAGTCACTGATGAGGCGAATGTTCCGGCACCCTGGCACCATGACTCATTTAAAAGTTCAGAGTTAAGGGGGAGAGTTTATAGTGAGTCTACAAATCAGTGAGGGGAAAGAGTGTTGATATTTTGCTGTACAGATGTAATTTGTGCATTTGTGCTGTGTATGCAAACTGGCTTTGTCTATTTTTGTTTTGTTTTATAGACCATCCATTCCATATCCGAGCTGCACTGGACATCGCTTTAAACCAGGGTATCTGCTCCGCCAGGTCAGATCATCACATGTCCATCAATGTCCTTCCACACTCGACTGTGTCGACGGGTTTTTACCTATTTTTTACAGTTCATGGTTTTTATCTGTTAAATGGCTAATTGCCTGTAGTGACTTGTGAGTGAAGTGAGTTCTGCCCATGGTCTCTGATGCGTGGTAACTGTACTGACAAAATCTACAGTCAATTCATGGTGGTTGTTGTGAGGTCCCCCATCTTCACTGTAGCACTACCTTGATAATGATATAATGTGTTGCTGTTTGGGCACCTTGATAAAAATGTGTTGCTGAGCAACATGTGTTGCTGTTGCTCTAGAGCTCCTTATCACTGATGTGACTGACATTCTGGCTTGGAATCTGATTGCACGTCTTACTGGAATGTGATGTTAGGATCTCGAGGCTCAGTCTGATGATAAAGGAGGCCAAAGGCCACTCACAGCCCAGCCAATAAGAAGTCCTCTTCCTGTGACGAGCACCTCTCCAACCAGTAAGGAGCCACGTCCTCTCATAGCCCAACCAATGAGGAGTCCCGTCCCATGCAGCATTCTGAAGAAAGGAAACAGGACAACCACCAGCCATCAGGCCTGCAGGTGGAATGCAAATACAAATACAAATACCAACACCAATACACATACATTCAACATCATTACATGTGCATTGTGCTTTTTTTCACCTTTTCTACACTGTCGTTTCTCTCCTCTTTTCTCCTCTATGCTACTCAATTCAGGCTCATTCAAGCCGACCTGAAATAAAATGGGTGTAGTAAGTTTAAACCATCCACATCTGTGTTTAGGTTTCGGTGCCAGTCTGGGAATCCCCCAGAGAGACCGCCTGGCCAAAGACAGTCTAAGCCAGTCCACCAGGTGAAATCACCTCTTCACACATGACCCATAAATACACAGGATTATGCCATTCAGATCATTAGTCTTACTATGCAGAATAAACTGAACTAGCATTTTCTCTATTCAGATTTCTGTATTCTGTATTTCTGCCAGCAAACCATTGGCACAACATAGCTTGAGGCCATGGGCTATCTGTGTCCAGAGGGTCCAACTTGCTTTACTTTTTCAGGCAATGCCACCTACAGACACAAGGACACCATCAGCTGCCAGTAAAAGCACATCTGCCAAAATCTCTGCCCCTCCTGTGACCCCTAGAAACAGGTAAGGGTCTCGGTCACCTCACTCTGCCCCTCCTGTGACCCCTAGAAACAGGTAAGGGTCTCGGTCACCTCACTCTGCCCCTCCTGTGACCCCTAGAAACAGGTAAGGGTCAGGGCAGTGGAGTCCGGTCCGTTAACTTTTCACCAGGAGACTTTTTAACATTCTGACAAAACATTCCTTTCCGCAACAATTTAAGGTTCTAAAATTGCATGATGAATTCGATAAATCAAGATATTCTTTAAAGCGGTCATTTTCCAATTCTCGTCACACCGGTGTGACAGTATGGAGAAATTAGCTATGCTGGATTGTTGATAATTGAACTCAACTGCCGAACCAATACACCTCTTCCTTGTGTGTTGTTGACAATGCAATCTTTTTACTTACCCTCACAGCCCTTTGCACCAGCCCAGACACAATCTGTTGCTGTTTGGCTGGAAGTGGTGTTTTGTGTATGGGTGCACTCCGGTGTGTCTCTCCCATGTACAGAGCCAGAGCTGTGTACGATCACCTGTTTTGTTTTCAGTAGGCACACAGAATAGACAGCTAGCGGATTGTGAGTAAATATTTACTGAATGTGACAGAAAGTGTATTGGCTTAGTTAGGATCACTCAATTTTCTAACTTGTCCATGTCCTTGACAGCTCTGAGATGGCCGTATGGAAGTACCCTGCCCTGGAGACTGATGTCTTCAAGAGGATCCAGCAGAAGAGGGTGACGTTTGCCACTCCCAAGCAGTCTAGAACCTTTCATCTGCTTCAGGAGGGTCTGGAGGCGCCAAGCATGCGTATGAGAGGCTCACAACTTGTCACGCCAGATAGCTCGCTAGAATGCTAGGACAACTCACTAACCACATACTAGCACTGATACCACAACAGCCACACCAGATAGCTCACTAGAATGCTAGCACAACTCACTAACCACATACTAGCACTGATACCACAACAGCCACTCCAGATAGCTCACTAGAATGCTAGCACAGCTCACATACTAGCACTGATACCACAACTGGTCACGCCAGATAGCTCACTAGAATGCTAGTACAACTCACATACTAGCACTGATACCACAACAGCCAAACCAGATAGCTCACTAGAATGCTAGCACAGCTCACATACTAGCACTGATACCACAACTGGTCACGCCAGATAGCTCACTGGAATGCTAGCACAACTCACATACTAGCACTGATACCACAACTGGTCATGCCAGATAGCTCACTAGAATGCTAGCACAACAGGCCAACACCAACACTAGTTTAGACCAGTATTTTCCTTATCCTGGACCAGATTAAACATCTACACTCAGAAATCACATCTCTCTATGTGTAACTTTAATCAGTATGTGCAAAGTTGATGAGCCATCCTTTAAACATGTGTGAGTGATCAAAATCATAACATCAGTCATATCAAGACATTCCCTTTCAACATGTATTATCCAAGCTGATATTACAGGATTGTTTTAATGCAGCTGGTTGTACTTCAATGAATGGCTAACTCATTGCTTCTCTTCATATTTTGGCAACTTATAGTCAACTCAATTTCTGTTTATGCAACTTCTAGTTAACTCACAGTTTCTGTTCATGTAAATGGATGTACTATTGGATTTTATGCAGCTGGTCATAGCCATAGACAAGCCATAAATCATCGCTTCGCTTCATCGAGTCTTAATTCATAGTTTCACCCTTACCTTACACACACACACACACACACACACACACATACACACACACACACACACACACACCATTACCTTACAGGAAACCCGTCTCTGTCCTCCTGACCCCTCTTTACTCATAGTTTCACCCTCATATTATATACACACACACACACACACCCTAACCTTGCAGGAAACCCATCGTCCTGACCCCTCTTAACTCACAGTTTCACCCTTATCTTATACACAAACACACACACACACACACACCTTACAGGAAACTCATTGTCCTGACCCTCGTAACTAATAGTTTCACGCTTACCATACAGGAAACCCGTCTCTGTCCCGACCCCCACTGCAGAACGCCATTGCAACGAGATCTCCGAGATTCCGCAGCTGTGAGAGATGTGGGAGCCTAATCGTGTAAGAGCACATAGCCATCACTCCTCTGCCTCCACCATAATAACACCACCTAATCGTGTAAGAGCACATAGCTATCACTCCTCTGCCTCCACCATAATAACACCACCTAATCGTGTAAGAGCACATAGCTATCACTCCTCTGCCTCCACCATAATAACACCACCTAATCGTGTAAGAGCACATAGCTATCACTCCTCTGCCTCCACCATAATAACACCACCTAATCGTGTAAGAGCACATAGCTATCACTCCTCTGCCTCCACCATAATAACACCACCTAATCGTGTAAGAGCACATAGCTATCACTCCTCTGCCTCCACCATAATAACACCACCTAATCGTGTAAGAGCACATAGCTATCACTCCTCTGCCTCCACCATAATAACACCACCTAATCGTGTAAGAGCACATAGCTATCACTCCCCTGCCTCCACCATAATAACAATGATAGAAGTGATGATGGCAAACTATTGAATTATACTATGATAGTGATAATGTACCTGTAGACTCGGTCTACCTGCGTGTGATTGAGAATTCTAGAGCTTCAATTTGAAAACCATCAATTCTTTGTGCATCCTCTGTATGATGGACAAACTTACAGTTGATTTATTGCCCCTCTGAAAGATAGGTACCCTCCTGGCTAGGCTGTGGCAAACAGACAGCTAACACCTTGTGTGTGCCCTGCGTCTCTTCAGTACCCAGGTGGTGCGTGTGGCGGAGGGGAGGCACCGGCACGTGGAGTGCTACAGCTGTGAGGAGTGCGGCCTGAGCCTGCTGGCGCACGGGCACTTCTGCGTGGGCGAGGAGCTGCTGTGCAGGAGACATGCCTGGCATCGCCACCAGGGGGCAGCAGGCACCAGACGGGCTGGTGGTGATGGTGGTGTCAAGTCTGCTCGGAAACAGTAGACACACTCACCTGCCTGACACACACACAAACACAAACTTTCTTTCTCACTCTCATTTTCTCTCTCTCTCTCTCTCTCTCTCACTCTCTCACACACACACACACACACACACACTGTTTGCAAATATCACAAATATCCCTGTGTCCCTACTCCACTTAGCAGCTAACGACCAGCTAGGTATAAGAGACATTTCACAAAATTGACGCATTGTGCAAAAACAATTTAATAGCATCAATAAAACACACACACACACACACACACACACACACACACACACACACACACACACACACACACACACAGCATTTAATAGCATCAATAAAACATACACACATATCCACAGAGACATAGTGTGCTCAACAAACCTAGTCAGATCAGGGACAAATCTACATTTTTAGCTCTTAACTTCAAGTACACTGAAGGCTACAGGTGTACTGGGATCAAAGGAGTATGTATACTTATACTTACTTATACTTATACTCTGATCAAACTGCCCCTCGTGTAGCTAGCTGCCCGTTCTGTGTGCTCCTAACAAAAGTGTAATATGCATACCAAAGATTCTAGAGCGGTAGCTCTGTTCTAGAATCTTTGATGCATACACAGTCCTGGCTGGTTCTGTGGATGAAAAAGAATTACATAATCATAAACAAAAACGTATAAACTAAATTAAAAAAAATATCCAAGTGTTGCCGGAGGAGCACAGAGTGGAGAAATGTATTTGATTTAGCCTGGTGAACCCAGATGAACCTGTTAGCAAATTAGTCGGGAAAGGAGCCCATTGACGCCTGTTTCTCAACCTCCGTTTCATGACTTCCACAGGCGTAACCAGCAGTGAAATTAAACTTGAATTAGTGCATTAACCCTTACCAAATTGTTCTAGAGGTGCATCAAGCATATCTGTCTTGTAAACAAAATGCAGTTTTTTACTCATTTCCAAAGAAAATAGAAAATACACATTCTTTGGGTTTTGGTGATTCGGAAACGGGCTCCTTTTCAGACCAACTTGCAGAGCAAATTCAAATTAGCTAACAAATTCTGCTGGGTTCACCCAGGCTATATTTGATTGGCAGTTGAGCTCAAATTCCAACAACATTTTGCCAAAATCTTGATGGGGATCTTTTATGAAGTCTAACAACTGATGCTCTATTTCCCCAGTAGAGGGCAGTGTGTATATACATCTCTGTTGACCCACTGCTCTCGACGAGTGCTAATGCACGTGTGTGTCCAATGAGTAACTATCAGAAATCAGACACGCAGGCTGAGGACGCAATGAAAACAGAGGGTGAAACAGCCTCCACTATAGCAGGTGCCGATCTGGGGGTCCTAGACTGCTCCTGGACTGAGGGTCATCAGTGTGTTGAACCACTTGGGATCATATAGCCAACGAATGCATATGGCAGGGCATTCGTCTGGAACAACCAGGCTTTGTGTGTGTGTGTGTGTGTGTGTGTGTGTGTGTGTGTGTGTGTGTGTGTGTGTGTGTGTGTGTTACGGCCGTGGAACGTTTTGATCGCCATTTTGGTGCCCAACAGGTTTGAGCATTCACACCGCCTCTCTGAGATGTGCGGGGCACAGGCTTAATATGCCTCATGCTGTTCATGAAAATGGTGTTGTGTTGTAACACACACACACACACACACACACACACACTCACAGCTCACAGCTCACAGCAGTTGGGGGTTAGTTGTCTTGCTCAAGGACACCTCAGCCGTGTATGTGAACATGCAAGAGCACGGTTCAATCACTCCCCATGCTCACATTTGGAAACCCAGGCCTGCAGTCGGCCAAAATTCAAATGACCAAATGTTTGCAGTCATTGCTGTCAACTTTATTTGAAATTGCATTCATACATCATACAGTTAATTCTTGAAGCTTAATTGGGTTTCTGTCTGGGCTTTACTGATACAGAAAAGTGGGTATTTGTCATTTAACTTTAGCTTTATTTTTATATCTCTCTCTCACTCTCACTCACTCACACTATCTTTCTCTCTCTCTCTGCCTCTCTATGGTAGCTGTGTTATGTCCTAGATAGTTCACTTCAAAGTGTGCTACAATAATAGGCACTTTGTTGAGCCCAAGTTAATTAAATTCTGTGCAGCAAAAGTGGTCTGCTAAGATGTGCGTGTGTGTGTGTGTGTGTGTGTAATGATGTGTTAAGAGAATGTATTGTTTCCTCCATTTCTTATATTTCTATTATCAAGAGGCGAGCCTGTCGCAATAAACCCATATGTTTCTGCACTATTAAAAATGCGCTTAAGTCCAGTGTTGTTGTTGTTGTTGTTGTTGTTTTGAGAGACTGCCCCTGAGACTGAGTGGATATGATGCATGACAGGATGACTTCAGCAGGTCATGTCATCGTAATAAATCAGAACAAATGTATCTTTTTTTCTCCCATGGCAGCCTTTTCCCAGATGGAGGGAGGGAGCAAATTCATTTTCACTTCCAAATGTCCAAATTGAATTTGAAAGTGCAATGCTGTAGGGACTCTCTGTAGTCCTATTAACATGCTGGGGTGATGTGCATCTGGGTGTTGTGGGTAGGGTAAATCAATTTGGTTTATCATCATCATGATGCTCTTAAATGAATCCAAGTGGGACTCCTTTTCTCTGCCAGAACCATCTGGGGAGCATTTTACGGCAGCAGGTGGATACAAATAAATAGTTAATACCACAGTCGTTATTGAGAGTATTTGCATGGCAGAGAATGGGAAAACAAACAAAATAAATATGAATCTATATGAACAGCAATGGATAATCTGCCTCTAGCGTTCTCACACATGTTTAGAGGCTTGTGTAGGCCTATAGCAGGGGTCGGCAATTACGTTTGGACCCGGGCCAATTTTTTTTCAGACAATGGCATCGCGGGCCATAGCTTTTGTAATGGGGTGGGGGGGGTTATAGGCCTACTATTTAAATTATTAATTATTATATTATATTAAAATAAACATCATCTAACTTTTAAAATGCATTTAATTTAATTCCATTAAAAACGTTTATTTGCTTATGTGCGCTGTTTTTATGCCGCCTGCTGCATCTCCTGTCGTCTCTCATGAAACAGGCGACTTGCCTAGCAACTTGCCGTAACTAATGTGTAGGCTACAAATATTATTCTTTTGGATGACGTGTAAATGATTAGCTGAACATTGCTATATGCTAGTTATCGATGCAAAATGTCGTTGTCAAAAGCCTTGAAAAGAAAAATTGATTCAGAATGCAGGACCTACAAAGAAGAATGGAAGCAGAGGTATGTGTTGAGCCTGCCTGCATTTCTTAATGCCAAGCCTATTAATTTAACGAAACATAGGCTATTTTTGACCTTGCCCACTGGAAGAGGGAGACAGGACACTTTTGTTTTTTTTTGCACAAGATTACGCGCACTCGCGTGCCAATACCGTTCCGACCTGTGCGTCGTGGATAACTGCAAGGATGTTCCACCTGTTGTTTTGTCACTTTAGTAGGACTATCATCTATACCTCAATAAATGTTTTGAAATTGATGGGATTGCTGTAGGCCTTTTTTTCTTTTTAAAAACATGGGGTTAAAAAAAAAATTCATTCAACAGCAAATTAACGTCATCTCGCGGGCCAGATAGAATAGATGGCGGGCCAAAATTGGCCCGCGGGCCACTATTTGCCGACCCCTGGCCTATAGGCATACATTACCGGCCAATGGAAGAATTTGCTTAATCCTGCTTTCGGATTAAGGAGGCCCTACCTCAACGCTGGAGACTGACACGTCACTCTCAACACCACGCCCACAAAGCTACTGCTCCACCGCACACACAAGAGGTGAAAGTTTCCTTGAACGCTGACAACAAACTTTTCGTGAATTTGTCAGGCGTATTTGACCATAGCAGTGGACAAGTTAGGAACGGGACCGTCACTTTAGACCGACTTCCCGTCCGTTTCAGAAATGTCTTTAGCTGACCAAAGTCAGCAATGGTTTCCGACAAGCGTACAGGTAACGGTACTCCAGGCGAAGAACCTGAGGATCAAGGGAAAGAATGGCACCAACGACGCGTACGCCATCATGCAAGTGGCCAAAGAGAAGTTCTCCACTTCGGTGGCCGAGAAATGCGTTGCTCCGGTGTGGAAAGAAGAGGCCACATTTGACCTACCACTTTTTCACCAGGGTAATGCGGACCGGTGTACGTTACACGTTCATGTCATGCACCGGGCTCTGGTTGGACCGGACAAGCTCCTCGGTCAGGCAGTTATCAACCTGCTGGACTTGGAGCAAAATAAGACCCGCAATAAAACAGAGTAAGTTCGTCGACCACAGATACACCTCACTCACACTCATGTTCGCACGGCTACTTTGTGCTTGCGCTTGTACACATATAAATGGTTTAGCCTAAATGGGAAATATTAGCGTAATTGGAGTAAAAGTCAACCCCTCCCCTTCTTAGCTAATTTAATGGCTTGTCTCCTGTACCATGTAGACTACAACCACGTATTATTCCCGGTTAGTTATGTATCTTATCATTATGCTTTTATCAGGGCCTTTGATGTCGACTGCCTGCCTGCCTTGATCTTTAAGCCCCAGCATTAGCCACCTCCAGGCTATATGCACTCTTGCCTATTCTTCCTCTTTTCGACTACCAGCTACGCTAATTATCATCTCCATTGACATGAGCGTGCCTTTTCCCCGGGCGCATTCAAAACTCGGAGATGAATCTGATCAGATAATTAGGCCACTTGACAGCCCATTCTGTCCAGCGTGCTACTTCCTACTGTGAATATGATGTCAACTCGTGGTGTGTGGGGCAGGTCACCCTGCCTCGGAGTCTGCGGGTCACTGGCTGGCCCCGATTGTGTGCGCAGTGGCGTCTGGTGATGAGCAGCGCGAGCGAGACACTTCTCAGCTGTGGTCACCATTCCACTAACTGTGGAATCGGTGGATGTTTGAATAGCCTTGTCCTCTCTGTAGGCTGTCGATCTTATAGCTGAACGTTTATATTTGTGTGTTTGTGGTGAAATCCTGCTGTCTGGGAGGACTAAAGATGTGCTGTAACAAATGATAAGAGGAGGGGACACGGCGTGGTGGAGCTCAGCATAATGTGTATGCATAAAGAAGTCTTTACAAGCATCTCTCAGCGTGCTGTGCTTGACAACTCTAATTGGAGTGAACTGTACAAGTCTGGGACTCTGTGTTTGTCCTCCGAAACGGCTTTATGTGGCACTGACCTTTAGAGACTGGGCTGTCCTCTCCTCTCTGGAGGCTAATGAAGGCTTTTGACAGTGGACCTTTAGTAGTTTTTGTCTTTATGGATAAATATTTTGACATTTATCCGTGACTAGGCCACTTTTCTCATGTTTTCTGTACTCCAGTGTGACACTGATGTCAGTGACTTGATTTTAGCTCTTTGTAGAGGTGGACAGGCCAGCTTCAGAAAGTCCTGCCATCTTTATCCCTGCTCACTGAACACAGGTCATATCACTATAATTAGCTGGTTGATCTGGCTGAAGGGTTGGGTAAATTGGGATCAGCTGGTTTGATGAGAGGTTGTAACAAATTTGTGTTTTTCTTTCAGAAGCTAGAATGTTCATTGTTCACATCTGGCTCTTTGGAACCACAAGCCTTTGACAGTCGGCCTTTAATAGTCGTCATCTTTATGGATAAATATTTTTGACAATTCAATTTCAAACTTTACATTGCCCATGAGGAAACTTAATTTGTGGTCAGGCAAAGTCATACACAACATGCATCCAAGAGTAGTCCACAATAATTACACGAGAGCTGGAGCAGCAGATAGTGTGCTCTGCAGTCTAATGGATGCTGGCTCAAAGGTGGACCAGGCTCTTCCATTTTAGGGAACGAAATCTCCTGTAAAAGAAGGTTAAGTCCGCACACCAGAATCTGCTCCTTAGCGTCTTTTAATGGTAGGCTATATCGCCACATGTGACGTTTCGGGCCCCAGCCCTTCATCAGACAACAAACAAAATCTCCTCCATGCGGGTAACCAATCATACTGGTTATTGAGGTTGTGAGTGGGGTCTGGTACGATGAGCCTGCTTTTCCCGATGGCTTGTTTGTCCAATACGGCTGTGAGAGTGTTCTGGGACTTTCCAATGATCTTCTCACTCATATTGAGGATGATCCTGTACAGAGGACATTTTGTTGGCCTCACTTACAGTACCGAACCATCTCAGGATGCTAAAAGTGAGTCAGAGCGCCGAACCATCTCCGGATGCTGAAAGTAAGGGTGGATTGAATGACGCAGTTGTGAAAGGATTGGAGAATTGACTTGTTAACTTGCAGGCCGTACAGTAGCTTGCAAGGGAAGTACAGAAGTTGGCATTTCTTAAAGATGTGTACAGTGCTATTTTTAAATGTCAGCTGGTGATCAGTGATGGTGTTTACAACCCCATTTCATAAGGTGTTTATGCCCCGCCACTCTCTCCATTGGCTGGCCGTCTACTTGCAGAGCATAGGGTCTGGTAGAGGAACACACAAACATTTTGGAAATGTTAAAGGAATACACAAACATATTGGAAATGTTAAAGGAACACACAAACATTTTGAGAAATAAGCTTATTTACTGTTGACCCCAGAATTAGACAAGAGGATACCCTTCTTCTCTGTGAGTACAAAACACAGCCTGACACCGTTAGCCTAGCTTAGCATAATTCACTGGAAGTGGGTTAGACACACACACACACTTGAAGCAGTGAGCTCACTCGGAGCCCACACACACAATGAGCACACAAACGCAGTCGTAGTTGTCCACAATGTCCACAATTTATCCGAGTTCAAGGTCAGTTTTATCTTGTTTTCTGTGCTACAGTGTTCAACTGTGATGCTGACGTCAGTGAGTCAGGTGGGCGACCAGGCTTTCTGGCATCACAGGTAGCTTGGTCCTCATCACGATGAGTCCAGAGCTTTCGCCCTCACGTGGCCAGCATTCAGCATGTCTCACGGTCACGGCCACGCGCCCACAACATAGTCTGGAGTGGAGGCTCATGGCCTTTCTGTTGCAGGAGAGCTCAGGTTGTGCCCCATGTTGCATTATGGGCATTGTAGTATTCTGATGTGTGGCTGTGTGTGTGTAGGTGACTATTATGTGTTTGGATGGGGAAGCAATAAATGGACTAGTTCCATCTACTCAGACAGCCTCCTGAACTTGTGCGTGTGTGCGTGCATGCACTTTGTATGGTGTGTTTTAATGTGTGTGTGTGTGTGCAACCTGAAGCGTAGGCTAAATGTAAGTGGATCTCTGTGATCTCTCCTCTCCTTACATTTGGAGGTGTGTGTGTGTGTGTGTGTGTGTGATTGGTGCAGGTTTCCTCGGAGTGACTCCCCTCTCTCCTTTTCAGAGGGCACCATGTCAGCACTTTCTCAGTCCCATTCCACCAGTACACGCACGCAGACACGCATACACACCCACACACACACAAGTCAAGTCAAGTTTATTTATTAAACGCATTTCATACACAGAGGTCATTCAATATGCTTTACATAAACAAAACCAAACAATGATAATAAATAAAAGCATAGAAGGGCAATATAGTATAATTAGTAAGCAAAAACAAAGGCAAAAGTAGTAAAAAAGTAATAAAAGACAAGGTAGAATAATTATCCAGGCAGATTCAGAATTTGTAACTCGGCGCAGTTAGCAGAAAGCATCTGAGAACAGTTTGGTCTTAAGTTTAGATTTAAAACTGGCTACAGTTGGGGCCTTTTTGATGTCATCCGAAAGTTGGTTCCACAGCTGAGCCGCATAGCAGCTAAAAGCTGCTTCACCATGTTTAGTTCTAACTGTAGGTTTTACTAACAGGTTTTTCACCTGGGACCTGAGAGGACAAGAAGGTGTGTACTGCTGAAGCATGTCTGATAGGTATTTAAGTCCTGCTCCATTTACTAATTTATAAACAAGCAATAGTGCTTTAAAGTCAATTCTGTAACTTACTGGAAGCCAGTGCAGGGACTTAAGAATTGGAGTAATGTGGTCAGTTCTTTTAGTTTTTGTTAGAATCCTAGCCGCTGCATTTTGTATCACCTGAAGCTGTTTAATAGTCTCCTTACATTTGGAGGTGTGTGTGTGTGTGTGTGTGTGTGTGTGATTGGTGCAGGTTTCCTCGGAGTGACTCCCCTCTCTCCTTTTCAGAGGGCACCATGTCAGCACTTTCTCAGTCCCATTCCACCAGTACACGCACGCAGACACGCATACACACCCACACACACACAAGTCAAGTCAAGTTTATTTATTAAATGCATTTCATACACAGAGGTCATTCAATATGCTTTACATAAACAAAACCAAACAATGATAATAAATAAAAGCATAGAAGGGCAATATAGTATAATTAGTAAGCAAAAACAAAGGCAAAAGTAGTAAAAAAGTAATAAAAGTAATAAAAGACAAGGTAGAATAATTATCCAGGCAGATTCAGAATTTGTAACTCGGCGCAGTTAGCAGAAAGCATCTGAGAACAGTTTGGTCTTAAGTTTAGATTTAAAACTGGCTACAGTTTGGGCCTTTTTGATGTCATCCGAAAGTTGGTTCCACAGCTGAGCCGCATAGCAGCTAAAAGCTGCTTCACCATGTTTAGTTCTAACAGTAGGTTTTACTAACAGGTTTTTCACCTGGGACCTGAGAGGACAAGAAGGTGTGTACTGCTGAAGCATGTCTGATAGGTATTTAAGTCCTGCTCCATTTACTAATTTATAAACAAGCAATAGTGCTTTAAAGTCAATTCTGTAACTTACTGGAAGCCAGTGCAGGGACTTAAGAATTGGAGTAATGTGGTCAGTCCTTTTAGTTTTTGTTAGAATCCTAGCTACTGCATTTTGTATCACCTGAAGCTGTTTAATAGTCTTTTTAGGAAGGCCTTTGAACAGTCCATTGCAGTAATCAACCCTGCTGGAGATAAATGCATGAATGAGTTTTTTTAAGTCATGTTTTGACATTAGCCCTCTGAGTTTGTCAATATTTTTGAGGTGGTAAAAAGGATTTTTAGGATTACATTCCTGCATTCCACACACACACACACACACACACACACACACACACACACACACACACACACACACACACACACACGTGAAGAAGAGCGTTCGTGCCCTATTGTGTGCTAACTGTGAGGATTTAGGTGACCTGTTGTCCAGCACCACTCCTCCTATAGTTTGACAAGGTCTCTGCGGTTAGAACTCACTTGTCTTTGACTGACGCCTTTCGTCTGTTTCACTCTGTCACGGCTTGTTTCAGCAGCACACCTTGTAGTCCCATAATAAGCACAACGTAAACATGGTGTTGTTTATTTCAGTCATGAGTTGGCCATTATTCTCTGTAGCCCCACCACAACTGGGGCATGCCACTGTGGGGGACACAGCAGAGGGCTGGGGTCGTGGGACGTGGCTGGGTCGTCGCACTGTGGGACGCGGCTGGGTCGTGGCACTGTGGGACGCAGCAGAGGGCTGGGTCATGGCACTGTGGGACGCAGCTGGGTCGTGGCACTGTGGGACGTGGCTGGGTCGTGGCACTGTGGGACGCAGCAGAGGGCTGGGTCGTGGCACTGTGGGACACAGCAGAGGGCTGGGTCGTGGCACTGGGCTGGGTCATGGCACTGTGGGACACAGCAGAGGGCTGGGTCGTGGCACTGGGCTGGGTCATGGCACTGTGGGGGACGCGGCTGGGTCGTGGCACTGTGGGACACAGCAGAGGGCTGGGTCGTGGCACTGGGCTGGGTCATTGCACTGTGGGGGACGCGGCTGGGTCGTGGCACTGTGGGACACAGCAGAGGGCTGGGTCGTGGCACTGTGGGACGTGGCTGGGTCGTGGCACTGTGGGACGCAGCAGAGGGCTGGGTCGTGGCACTGTGGGACACAGCAGAGGGCTGGGTCGTGGCACTGTGGGACACAGCAGAGGGCTGGGTCGTGGCACTGGGCTGGGTCATGGCACTGTGGGGGACGCGGCTGGGTCATGGCACTGTGGGACACAGCAGAGGGCTGGGTCGTGGCACTGTGGGACGCAGCAGAGGGCTGGGTCGTGGCAGCAGGTTAATGTTGCACTTGTAGTTCCCTCCCCTTTGTCCCCTTGGTCCACCAGGGCTTTGTGTGCACCCAGCAGGTTTACCCCACCTCCAAGGTTAAGCCCAGATTTAGCTGCACATTCCTGCATTCCTTTCTGTTTAGCTGGGGAGAAATAATGATTTCCCTCCTGTGGTCAACAGAGTTAGCTTGCTGCTAGTGCGTCATGTCTGCCTAGTGTTTTGAGAGCTCTCTCAAACAAACCCTGCTCTGTGCTCTGTGTTGGGCTGGTTTTAGTTGGTGGTGACTGAAGTCTTAAACTGCCCCCCATTTTCGCTCCCACTTGTGTGTGTATCCCTGTATTTAGTTTGTAATGTGAGTCTCTCTCTTCTTCTCTTCTCTTCTCTTCTCTTCTCTTCTCTTCTCTTCTCTTCTCTTCTCTTCTCTTCTCTTCTCTTCTCTTCTCTTCTCTTCTCTTCTCTTCTCTTCTCTTCTCTTCTCTTCCTCTCTCTCTCTCTACTTGGTAATGTGACTGTATTGTTTATGTTGTTCCACTAAATGAGATCAGTGCTCAGGACCTCCAGAGTGTGTGTGTCTTGCACCTCCAGAGGGTGTGTGTGTGTCTTGCACCTCCAGAGAGTGTGTGTGTGTCTTGCACCTCCAGAGGGTGTGTGTGTGTCTTGCACCTCCAGAGAGTGTGTGTGTGTCTTGCACCTCCAGAGAGTGTGTGTGTGTCTTGCACCTCCAGAGAGTGTGTGTGTGTGTTTTGCACCTCCAGAGTGTGTGTGTGTGTCTTGCACCTCCAGAGAGTGAGTGTGTGTGTCTTGCACCTCCAGAGAGTATGTATGTGTCTTGCACATGTCCAGAGAGAGTGTGTGTGTCTTGCACCTCCAGAGAGTGTGTATGTGTCTTGCACATGTCCAGAGAGTGTGTGTGTGTCTTGCACCTCCAGAGAGTGTATATGTGTCTTGCACATGTCGAGAAAGTGTGTATGTGTCTTGTCTTACTTGTCTGAGGAAAAACACAACGCAACGCAACGCATATGGGGGCTCAGTAACTGTGTGTGAGTTGTGAGCTGTACGTGACCTCCACTGACTCAGGCTTGGCATAGACTTGTGTGGAGCGTAAACATATGCATGACCACTAGCCTGAGGAGTCCTCAACAGCCAATCAGATCACTTTTCTCCCTTTCACTATCGTTTACATTTAGCCATTAGGCTGACGCTTTTATCCACAGCAACAGTCAGGTACTGTGTGACACAGTATAGTGTTAGTTGAGCACTGCTCCTTTAATTCATTTATTCTTTTCAGTGAAAAGCGTGCAGTGGATGGCTAATCAGGGCTAACATTATGCATTTCAGCTGTAGACGCAGGTTTGTCCACAATGATATTAGGGCTCAACAGCCAATCAATCTACAGTCTGATGTTTGTCTACAATGATATTAGGGCTCAACAGCCAATCAATCTACAGTCTGATGTTTGTCCACAATGATATTAGGGCTCAACAGCCAATCAATCTACAGTCTGATGTTTGTCCACAATGATATTAGGGCTCAACAGCCAATCAATCTACAGTCTGATGTTTGTCCACAATGATATTAGGGCTCAACCGCCAATCAATCTACAGTCTGATGTTTGTCCACAATGATATTAGGACTCAACAGCCAATCGGTCTACAGTCTGATGTTGTGAATTTCATCTGAATGATTAAGGAGGCAAGTTTGTGCGTCAACACCGTTTCCAGTGCGTCTCAGAACATTCAGATATGACTCCATGTTCTTCCTGCTGTAGAGCTCACACACACAGGCCTGGAGCTCGCTGTTCTGAGCGAGATAATCTCGCGCTCTGTGACGCTCGCCTCTAGAGAGATGGCCAAGGCCGACGGGCGCACTGCTCCTCTTTGGCTCAGCAGAAATACTGAGCTGTGAGGAGTGTGTGAGTGTGTGAGCAAAAGAAAAGGAAGCGGAGTGAAGGCCCTGAACTGTGTAGTGCTGACCAGCGTCAGGTGATAAGCACTGGCCACAGCTGCAGCCTGGCTTATCAGTACACCACCACACACAGGATATGCAAGTGTGTGTGTGTGTGTCTGTGTATGTGTGTCGGGGGCACAACAATGGTACTAATGCTGACTCGCCTGACTGGGCAGTGGACATCACTGATCACCCCCCCTCCCCCACCTTGTATCTTGAAGGCCCTGGACTCCTCCTCAGCAAGTCTGGCTGAAAATAGTGCAAGCACAGCGGAACATTCTCTGAGCTCTGAGGGTGGGGTGAGAGCTGAGGAAATGGTGTAACATGGTGTAAATGTGGAACCTATCCAATCGCTTGGGCTTATCTTAGAACAGGGGTTCTCTCACCATCTCAGACATGGTGTAAATGTGGAACCTATCCAGTCACTTGGGCTTATCTTAGAACAGAGGTTCTGTCACCATCTAAGACATGGTGTAAATGTGGAACCTATCCAATCGCTTGGGCTTATCTTAGAACAGGGGTTCTCTCACCAGTCAGGCCTAGCGAAACAACGCCATAGTCCTGCAATGTTCAGACTGTCAAAGATGACCGCAAACAGTCTGATTGGCGACTTGCAGCAAAATCAACCTATTTGCATTGGACTAAACTTCCCTCAGTGTTTTTAGGTTGCTTCATCCATTTTACTTGTCTACATCACCACTGCAGGAAATGAATGCTACACAGGCATGTATTTTGACTGTTGTAACGGCACTCTTACGGAAAGAATAATGTAATGCGATTAGTTGTCAACTATTAAATTAATCGCCAGCTATCTTTTTAATCAGTCTTTGTCAGGAAAAACCTTGAAATTCTCTGATTGTAGCTTTTTAAACTTGAATATTTTCAGCTTTACTTACTTACTATGACCGTAAATGTCTTTGGCATGTGGACAAAACTAGACATTTGAAGATGAGTTCTTTGTTTTGGGAAACAAAGATCAAAATGTTTTCACCAACATTTTATCAATCAAACAACTAATTGATTAATGTAGAAAATAATGGAGATTAATGGACTATGAAAATAATCGGCTGATTAATGGACTATGAAAATAATAGTTAGTTGCAGCCCTTACTCATACAAGCCCAGTTCAGGCCTAGACATACACACAGCAGTGTTTCCCACAGAATTTAATTGTATTTGTGGTGGTAGGTGAAGGGGGCGGGGGGGGGGGGGGGTTGTTGAGCAAACATTTTGTGTCAGAGTCAATAAAATGAATACCCCATAGTTATACTTGCCTTGCACGAGAAGTCGATATTGACAAGTAGCTGTAAAGTCATAGTGTGCTAACCTCGACAACCCAACAGTATTCTAACTTTAGCGTAGGGATACTGCCTCTTATATGCTTGCACATAACTTAATTAGAGAGAGAGGGAGAGATGAAATAAAAGGATTTCATCCTATACTGTATAAATTAGTACAACATAGAAAATCATTGTGTGGTGGTCAATGTTGATATTGTGGTGGGCCGCCACAAAAAAGTCAATGTATGGGAAACACTGCACACACACACACACACACACACACACACACACACACACACACACACACACACACACTGCACTGTTCCTCTTGCTGTCACTCGGCCCCTCCCTCCCAGGCCAACACCTTCACATGAGGCAACTTCCTGTTCTGCGATGTTCACACCATGAACTTCTCCTCTCATGTCAGCCAACCCCCTGTGTTATCAAATCCATTGTGTCTACTTCCCCCTCTGGCAGAAGAGGAGAGGAGCACACCCCTGCATTGATGCGCTGTTTAAATGGCCACCTGTGAAGGGTTCAACCGTGACCTTTTAGAGTAGGGTATGTCCAACGGCAAGCCCTGTAGTTTAATTACATGTCAAAATGTGACATGACTGTAGGATGGAGGAACTACGCGAAGGCCTCAGTTGCTGTGCTTGCAACCAAGCACTCCATGCATTAGTGATGATGATGATGATGATGATAGTTTTTTATCTAATGGGACAGCCTGTCCCATCGAGTCTGCGTGGTGTGTGCACACGTGTGTGTATAGGGTGTGGGTGTTTTTTGCATGTGTGTGTGTGTGTGTGCGCGCTCTAGTGAAGGTGTGTGTTTGTGTGTGTCTGTGTCTGTGTCTGTGTCTGTGTGTGTGTGTGTGTGTGTGTGTGTGTGTGTGTGTCTTCTAGTGAAGATGTGTGAAGAGAGCGAGAGCGTGCGAGAGGTGGAGGCTGGTGTGTGTGTGTGAGTGTGTGTGTGTGTGTGTGTGTGTGTGTCTTCTAGTGAAGATGTGTGAAGAGAGCGAGAGCGTGCGAGAGGTGGAGGCTGGTGTGTGTGTGTGTGGAGTGAGTCATGTGGGTGGCGGCTCTGTGTTCTTGCTCACATGTTCCAGAAGAGCAGCTTTATTTCTGGTCTCGTCGTCATCAGGAACGTCTGAATCCTTTCTTTTGAAAAGGAGGAACACAGAAAGCATCACACACCCAGTGTAATTCTCCTATTAGTGCCGTCTTGTGTTCTTAGGTATTTGGGAGTGTTTGTTGTTTTATTGCAACCTCCCTTTTAAAATTAACTGGAGTGTAGCAGATTCGTAGTTCATACTTGAAAAATAGTGAGGCTTAGGACATCTTAAGTTAAAGTATTTTATATACTTCATATTATGCTTAGGTTTGGGAATCCAACACAGTATTTTATATTCTTAATATTATGCTTATGGGAATCAAACCCAGTATTTTATATACTTTATATTATGCTTATGGGAATCCAACCCAGTATTTTATATACTTAATATTATGCTTGTGGGAATCAAACCCAGTATTTTATATACTTTATATTATGCTTAGGTTTGGGAATCTAGCCCAAGCCAACTGCTTGTCAGGTGGTGACATCACATCTGCTCTACCACACCCACAGTCTTCATACAGGAAAAGTAACTGGCTCCTTTAACTTGCCAATATTTTATTGAGAAATACATAGAAATACATTGAGAGATGACACACCGACGAAGGCCATAAGGCGAAACGTTTGTTTACTTACCCCTGTTTCTAGTGAAAATAAATAAAAAAAATATTTTTGGGAGTGCGACCAATCTTTGATTTTCTGTACGTTTCCTGGATCACGCACCCACAGAAAACAAACGGGAGAGTGCGGTGTTTGAAAAAAATGACTTATCATTTAGAACATAAAAAATGTTCTAAAATAGAAATTTCTTTTTGCCTGCTTGTGCTGTGGACATTTAGTCTATTGACTGTTTAATCAACTCTCCCCTATCAGTTCACATTCTGTAATTATGTTTGTATGTCCCTGCAGGACACACAGAGTGTTGAACCCAGACAAGCATCAAAGCAATCAATCGTTTCTTCACTGTGTCATTTGGGTAGCAAGCGTAGAGGTGGGCTTGGTGGCATTTCTGGAGTTGTAGCAAGCGTAGAGGTGGGCTTGGTGGCATTTCTGGAGTTGTAGCAAGCGTAGAGGTGGGCTTGGTGGCGTTTCTGGAGTTTTAGCAAGCATAGAGGTGGGCTTGGTGGTGTTTCTGGAGTTGTAGCAAGCGTAGAGGTGGGCTTGATGGCATTTCTGAAGTTGTAGCTAGCATAGAGTTGGTCTTGGTGGCGTTTCTGGAGTTGTAGCAAGCGTAGAGGTGGGCATGTGCCATGTTGTTGCCTGTGTTGTGGTGTTCTTCGTACAGCTTCACCTCTGAGACCCTGTTCTTTTGTCAGTGTGTGTTTCATAGTCTCAGTTCCAAAAACCTGTTCTTGTGTTGCACCTGGTGTAGCCTGGAGGTTAGGCCTCACTGTTGTTTGTGTGATTGTTTAGCCAGGAGGTTAGACCTCACTGTTGCTTGTGTGGCTGTGTAGACTGGAGGTTAGACCTCACTGTTGCTTGTGTGGCTGTGTAGGCTGGAGGTTAGGCCTCACTATTGCTTGTGTGGCTGTGTAGGCTGGAGGTTAGGCCTCACTGTTGCTTGTGTGGCTGTGTAGGCTGGAGGTTAGGCCTCACTGTTGCTTGTGTGGCTGTGTAGGCTGGAGGTTAGGCCTCACTGTTGCTTGTGTGGCTGTGTAGGCTGGAGGTTGGGCCTCATGGTTGCTTGTGTGGCTGTGTTATCAGGACGTTAGGCCTCACTGTTGCTTGTGTGGCTGTGTGCTCCGTGAAGCTTCCCTGAGGAGGGCAGGAGTGCAGCTGGCCTTTCTGCCCTTGTGCTTGGCTGCTTGGCTGCATCCATTCCCACTTCCTGATGGAGTCAGCACTTTGGTTGTTTTTCACAGCAAATGAGGAGGATGTGCCTCAGCTGACGGCTTCCTCTCCTCTGGTCAGAAGATGTGCTGTTGGCTGTTCGACAGGGGAGGATTTGAGTGTCAGGGTGCCCCAAAGTGCAAGGATCATTTTAAAACATTAGTCCTGTTTTCACTGAGATCACTGACATACATAAAAACAAAACGAGGGTGAAATCCTCTTCACAGAGATATTCCTGTATCCTGTTTTGTTTTGAGTCATTGAACCCGGCTGTAAAAAGGTTTTTATGAAGCTATCTTGTGTGTTATTCCGCAATGGAATGTGAACAATGTTTGAGGATCACATACCTGTGTATGTGTGTGAGTGTGTGTATCTGGACTTTGGCACTGAGGGAGTCCCATATTCAGTCTGTCTGCATGTTTGCTTTGGTAAGCAGTTTCTCTACTGTTGCGTGCCTAACCTCAAACCTGGAATTAGATAACCTACGACCTGATGTGGTGGTCATCAAGTTTAGCCTTTCCATGCTGGGGAACTACCGTATATTCCGGACTATAAGTCGTTCTGGAGTATAAATCGCATCAGTCAAAAAATGCATCATGAAGAGGGGGAAAAAAACATAAAGAAGTTGCACTGGACTATAAATCGCATTTATTTAGAAATTTATTTCACAAAATCCAACACCAAGAACAGACAGAGACAATGCAATTGGACAGATACAGTACATAGAGGCCAAAAAGATTGAAGAGAATTTACTGGGAATGTTAATGAAGACACAGCTGAGGCCAGCCAGGTGATAATTAAGGCAGCCGACGAGGAGGCCCCGACGGTAATTGTGAAGCAATTTACAAAAGATTCACTGAACAAAAATGCTGATGTGGTCCATGAAAATGTCGCTAAATATGTGGACAATGCAATCAAGCACTTTGGGCAATGTGAAGGCACAAGCCGGCAGCAGATGGGGATGCTCGGGAGGCTACCTCTGAGAGAGAAAAAAAGATGCACGTTTTAAAAGAACATGCAAACTTTCAACCATGCTATGCTAAGGAAACCGCCCTTATTTTAGAGACTGTTCACATGCCTTTCTTAACCAGTATGGACATTATCCGTAGTTCATTTATATTACTGTAACCATTCCACCTTCTTAACTGTTGTTTAAACTGTCTTAACTTCTTAACTATTGTCTACACTGCACTATATATCTTATACTGTTCATGCACCACCTGTCTATACTGTGTATATCACATTGCGTTTTTTGTACTTTTGGTTAGACGCAAACTGCATTTCGTTGTCTCTGTAACTTGTACTCTGCACAATGACAATACAGTTGAATCTGATCTAATGTAATCTAATCACTGCCCAGCAATATTGCTCAAAAAGGTCCCTTGTGGATTATGTAGGCCTGGCCTTTGAAAGAGCCTGTTACGTTTTGGAAGGTATCCAGTAGAATGATGTGTTGGGTTGTGGGCTCACACACATTCTAAAAGTATGCACACACTAATGATACGTTCACATAATATTACATTAGACTTGCATATTATGCGTAAGGACTTGCATAATATTACATCAACAACAACAAATCAGTCATGAATGAATTCCCGTATGTGATCAAGCTGCATTAAAAGGTAGTGGCGGTCTGTCTTCCCTCGTCTAAGTGGACAGTGCGGTGGGGATGAAGGGTTTTGTTCTCCTTTGTGCATGCTGCCCCGAGGTGTTGATCAGTGTGGTGGGGATGAAGGGTTTTGTTCTCCTTTGTGCATGCTGCCCCGAGGTGTTGGTTAGTGCGGTGGGGATGAAGGGTTTTGTTCTGTTTTGTGCATGCTGCCCCGAGGTGTTGGTCAGTCTGATTTGATCAGCGGAGAGGACGGATGAGGTGGCTCTGGAGGACCCCAGAGACGAGTCTTCCTTTCGTTTCACCACCTGACCGTAAAGATGAGCGCTGTATCTGAGTGGTACAGGTTATTGTGGTCGCACGCATGGCGTGATCATTCTTTCAAGGGTTTTCCTTGCTGGGAGTTCAGTGACGCCAGGATGCATTGTTGAATGTAAGGACACACTTGATTGACTTGTGTACTACTGTTAGAAAGACTGGAGTGTTTGGGCCTTTTTATATAGACCCTGTGCCCGCTGTATGTTGTGGGATGGACAGGTGGTTGTCGAAGTCAGTGTTGGGGATCCTTGTTAAAAGAAGCTATTTTAGGGGATATAGACAGTCATTAGTACAGGGCCAAGGGAAAGGTCTACTGGTTTACTGGATCTTAGCCATGTCAGAACCAACTAAGCTGGATCTGTCCCAAGTTTGTTGCTACCAGGTTCTATGCGATCTGTCGGAGATAACAGCCAGATGACACTAGACTCCTGTGTGACCACAAGACTCCTTGACTCATACTAATTTACTAAAATCAATGACATTTGTTACAGTCATAATGGGCAGTTTGAGCAGGGATGATTTAAAGTACCACGACTGAGCTAAAGCTAAAGGTTGCTTATCATTTGAACTGGAAAAAGCTATACTACAGCATCTAAACCAAACCAATGATTACCCTGAACTAGGGCTGGGCGATATGGACCAAAACTGATATCCCGATATTTTTGGGCTGATTGGCGATATACGATATCGATACGATATTGATATTTCAAACAGAAAGAGCGAAGTGCTTCATATATTCACTCAACACAAAAATTATGACAACACAGACAGTTTTAATTATATAAATTTCAGACTGCTCTAACAGAGCTGTGCAAAAAGTGTCAACAATAACATAGGCCTACAATAGGCATAGGCTACAGTTGCTCTGATAAAGCTGTGAAAATAACAAAAGACCAAAAGTTGACCCTGACTGACAACGCAGGCCTACATTGTACTGCACAATGCAATAGGCTATTTTGAAAAAAACTGCAGTTTTGTCACACAATGCAGTTTTTTTTACCTGTAAGGGTTTGATAGGGCCTAGATGACAAGCAAATGTAGACTATGATGGCCTAGACATGTTGCTATCAACAACAAAAATAGTTTTAAACAATTAGGCTACTTAAACAACGTAACTGAGTCACTCATCAAGAGTGTGATAGACGCTACCTTCGTTTTGTATGCGTTCATTTTTGCATGTTCCGGTTCGTAAGAAAAATCCCTATGCACGATTGAATGGGGTTTCAGGAATCATAAAAAATGATGCCCTAACTGCTCGCGAGTCGCGTGCAGATCCTCTTAATAAAATCAGCGTTTAGGTTGTCTCCCTGAGGACTTTAGATCTGCTACTGTCGCTAAACGCAAGCATTCATCAGTGTATTTAAATTAGCTAGGCTATGTACCAAAAATGACATTTTACCGTGAGTCAAAGAGCTGTAGCTGCTAAACAGTGTTGTAACTTAAATCTGCGTGTACAAAACCGCTTGGAGCTCCAGTGGAATTTTGATTTCACAACGAGAATTCTCGGTCTAGCCGTTGATGTGCCGACGGAATAGGCATCAGCACCAACCTCTGATCAAGGTAAACAAAATCTGACTCCGTGTCCGTCATGTTTGAAAGTTTGTAGTGCTGCGAGGGAGAACGTGCACACGTAAGGGGCGCAGTTGAGCAGAGCTGCGGCTATCTGAATGGTCTGAACACAGAAGAGCAAGTGGCTTTGATAAAATGGCCCATTATTTGACATAATACCGGTATTACGATATTGTCTCTACTACATATCGTTTTCAAAAATATATCGGTCGTAGTCGTAATACCGATATATCGCCCAGCCCTACCCTGAACAAGGTGGAGAGTGATGTGAGAAATACATGAACTCAGTGACGGCATCTCATTGCTCTACTTTGGCAGGTGGCATCAATACCACATATTGGGTAAATAAAATCTCCATAATACTGGAGAAGGTGGATCTGGTACATTCTTGTTTGCATCTGCATGAAGTACTTCATCAAAAGAAGATTAGGCCGAGACTCATGAGAATTTGGATTTGTGTACAAGGGCTTGCTTTGCCAGTCAATTGCTGTACGTTGGTCTTTTAGGAATACAATTTTAAAAGAAACATCCAAGGAAACATGGCTACTTGTAATGCATCTCTTGTTCTGCTTAAGATGGAGATCCCTTGTTGATTAGGTGTACATAAATATGCTGATCACGTGTGTGTGTGTGTGTTCTCTGTCTCTCGACACACAGATGGTTCAAGCTGCTGGATAAATCTGGCAAAGCCGACAAAGACAGGGGTGAGGTCCTGCTGGACGTCCAGTTCATGAAGAACAACATGACGGCCAGCATGTTCGACCTGTCCAGCCAGGAGAAGAGCCGCTCTCGCATGGGCAAGCTCAAGGACAAACTCCGCGGCAAGAAGAAGGAAGGACTGTCCGACTCCATGTCCGCTGTGGTGCCATCGGTCACCCAGGTCATGACCGACAGTGAGGGCGAGGAAGAGGGCGGCGGCGCAACCTCCACGCCCAAGAAGAAAAAGAACAAGCTCAAGTCGTTGTTCGTGCCCAAGTCCAACCTGCACCGCAACTCGTCCCAATCCATGTCCACGCTGGGTCCGCTGCCCGAGAGGGACTCTGCCCTGGGATCTAGTCGATCCTCTGGCCTCAACGTGGACTCCCCTGAAGCAGGTAAGAGTAACCACAAAGGACAGATAACACTGAAGAAACATCTAATTGTGATTTTTCTATCAGATATTGCGATTTCGATTTGATTGGCGATGTCATTTTTTGAAAGTCAGGCTTCAGTTCAATATTCCAAATGTTGAACACAGCACTCCTGTTAGGTGACCTTCACTCCTGTTAGGTGACCTTCACTGTCTGTCACACAAGGAGGATGACATGAAATCATAGAAGGGTCAGGATCAACCAATGGGATGGTTGCAAGCTGTATGATTAATTGCAGCCTTTACAATTACCAATTAGTTACATTTGTTGAATTTGCGATTTTGATTAAAAATCGATTAATTGTAGAAGGTGGGGTTAAATACACAGGACCGGTGAGACAGACCGCCCAAACCAGGTAAGAGTCACCACAAAGGACGGCTAAGACTACAACTGAAGAGACAGGGTAGAGAATAAAGGGCCTTAATTTAAACAATGTGCAAAGTCTAAAGTCTACATGAAGCTAATTTAATAAATCTGCAAAATCTGTTTGGTAATTTCGTAACCTGAGCAATATCCTAAGCACGAGGAGCTCAATGTTGTCTCAAGCATGACTGCATTTTGTCTGCCATTAAATTGGGCCCTAAGACTAACTGCACAGAATGGGTTAAGACTAACTACACAGAGTGGGTTAAGACTAAGTGCACAGAATGGGTTAAGACTAACTACACAGAGTGGGTTAAGACTAAGTGCACAGAATGGGTTAAGACTGACCACAGAATGGGTTAAAGTGCCCATATTATGACTATTTTTCAACAAGTCAAAATAGGCCTATGGGTTGCAAAAACATGTCCCTGAAGCTGTTTGCAAATAAATCCCCTCAGATTACACATTATCAACAGCTCCATTGTTGTTTCAGTCCGTTTCAGAATAGGCTGTTTCTGGGGCCTGTTGCCTTAAATGCAAATGAGCTGTTGTTGGCATTGCCCCACTCCAGAACTGATTCCATGTTTAGCCTACGTCAACGTAGCAGCATGAGAAGCCAGGAAATACGAGTCGTGTCGATGACATGGTGTTGGAGGATTGTCCACCAGAAAGCCTCCGACTGCCAGTGATCAAATGCAATTTGATATACAGGAATAATAAACAATGTGTGACAAACGTCATTGACAGTTCTGTTTGAATTTTCGTAGTAAAGTGGCCTAATAGTCAAGTTGGAAACGTCTGCTAAATACAATAACCAAAGCAGAATCAATTCAGACACCTGCATGTATGATGTAACATGGCCTAAAAATGTTAAATGATAATGGGTAAAACTTCATTTGGATCAGTATGTAAGCCCACTGGAGTTGATATATCCTATTCAAAATTTTAAAAGCATTTGTGAAATTGGCTGCACCACAGGCACAAAATAACACCCCAAATCCCAGAAAAAGTGATTTTTCCATAATATGGGCACTTTAAGACTGACTGCACAGTGCACAGAATGGGTTAAGACTGACTACACAGAATGGGTTAAGACTGACTACACAGAATGGGTTAAGACTAAGTGCATAGAATGGGTTAAGATGACTACACAGAATGGGTTAAGACTAAGTGCATAGAATGGGTTAAGACTGACTACACAGAATGGGTTAAGACTAAGTGCATAGAATGGGTTAAGACTGAGTGCATAGAATGGGTTAAGACTAGGTGCGTAGTGCAGGCCTGACCAAAGCCAGTGTATCCGCGAGTACTTGAGGACCAACCAGGACAACAACAACTTGCATATAGATAAGATAGACAGACAGACAGACAGACAGACAGACAGACACACAGACACACAGACAGACAGACAGACAGACACACAGACACACAGACACACAGACACACAGACAGACAGACACACAGACACACAGACACACACACATACATACATACATACATACATTATTGATCCCCAAGGGGAAATTCAAGGTAATAGTGCTTTATCAAGGCACCCAAAGCACTTTGCAGTGAAGGTGGTTATCTCACTGGCCATCACCCATGTGTAGCACCCACTTGGATGAGTCACGGCAGCCATTATGCACCGGGGCGCTCTCCACACACCAGCTTGAGGTGGAGAGTGAGTGAGGGTTTTTTTTTTTGACGGCTGTGGAAGCCAGAGGAAGAAAATACTGCTGTTGTTTGCTACATGTTAAGATAAAGCCAATAAACCCCATAAAGAGTTAAACAGCTCAGAACGCTCAAAAGGTTGGTGAAGGAATGCTGCACAGACAACAGAATAAGGGCCTAATGAGAGTGTGGAAATCCACTGAGAGGAATGCACTCCAAACACTAATGAGGTAGCCTTCAGAAACGGCACAGTTGTGGCCTGAACTGACAGACGGGCTTCCAGCGGTCTTGGAAATGTTGGGAAAGGATCAATGGAATTTTAAAATCTCATTTTCCAGGCCTGTAAATTCTCTGAACGTTTTGGAAAAAACATTGATTTGCCCCTTTGAGGTCTAACGCAGTTAATCATGTTATTTTCCATGGATAGTTTTTCATTATGTGAATTTCTGAAGTGTGATGCAGTTCCAGCCTCAATTGACATGGGCTAATTAATAGCCAATTCCAAAAAGAAAATGGTCATAGTTCATGGAAAATGCTCATAGTCTGTGAAGTTAACTCTTCAATTTTGTACACTTGTAGCTTGTGAAAGGTCATGGAAATATAGTTAAAGGTCCTTGAAAAGTTGAAATGTTACCAACTCGTCAAAGAAAAAGGGTGGTAACCTTGGCTGCAGCCATAATGGCAAAATCCTTACTGAGGCCAATCTTGATTAGATTTTCAGGTGGACTTCCAGTGTATAAACCGACACTGACCCCTCTGTTGACCTCTTTCTTTCCAAAGGCAAAAAGAAGTTCAAATTCCTGACCCACAAACGCACGGGGAGCTCCGACAGCAAGTCCTCTCTGGGCTCCTTCTCTGGCCTGGGCCAGCCCAAGCAGTCCGGCACACTGCCCAGCAACCTGTGCGTCAACGGCAGCCACGTGTACTCGGAGGAGCCTGAGCGCAAGCCCTCCCGGGCGAGCTCCACCTTCAGCCTGAGCAGCTCCGGCCACGGGTCCATGGAGGAGCTCCGCAAGTCCTCCGCCCCGAGCAGGACCAGCATGACCACCTCTGTGGAGTCCCTACGGGCCTCGGAGGCACACCTGCAGGCAGAGGAGGAGGAGGAGGAGGAAGAGGAGAGGAAGAGGAGGATGAGAGAAGAGGAGGAGGAGGAGGAGAGGAGAAGGTTGGAGGAGGAAGAGGAGGAGCAGAGGCAGGAGAAGGAGAGAGTAGAACAGGAACGGAGAAGGATGCAGGAGGAGAGGGAGAGGACGGAGAGGGAGGCTGAGGAAGAGAGGAAGAGGAGGGCAAAAGAAGAGGAGGAGAGAAGGATGTTTGAAATGGAGGAGGAAGAAAGGATTAGAAAAGAGGAGGAGGAGGAGAGGAGGAGACTGAAAGATGAGGAGCGGAGGAAAGCTGAGGAAGAAAGGATGAGGAAAGAGCAGGAGAGACTGATGGAGGAGGAGAGGAGGAGAGCTGAGGAAGAAAGGATGAGGACAGAGCAGGAGAGACTGGAGGAGGAGAGGAGGAGAGCTGAGGAAGAAAGGATGAGGAGAGAGCAGGAGAGACTGATGGAGGAGGAGAGAAAGAGAGCTGAGGAAGAAAGGATGAGGAGAGAGCAGGAGAGACTGATGGAGGAGGAGAGAAAGAGAGCTGAGGAAGAAAGGATGAGGAGAGAGCAGGAGAGAAGAAGTTTGGAAGAGGAAGAGAGGATCAGAAAGGAAGAGGAAGAAGAAAGGGAGAGGATAGAGAGAGAGAAAGAAGAGGAGAGACTGAGAATAGAGGACAAGAGAAAGGATGAAGAGAGGAGGAGAATTGAGGAAGAAGAAAAGGTTAGAAGAGAGGAAGAGAAGAGGAGAGAGGAAGAGAGAATTGAAGAAGAAAGGAGGAGAGAGGAAGAAAAAATTGAAGAGGAAGAAAGGCTCATAAGAGAGGAAAGAGAGAGGATTTGGAGGGAGGAGGAGGACAAAAAGGAACTTGAGTTGCAGAAAAAAGAGGAGATGGACAGTGAGGAAGACAGAGGAATGGCAGAGGAGGAAGAGGAGAGAAGAAGGGATGAACAGATTAAGAAAGAGGAAGAGAGAAGAATGTTAGAAGAGGAAGAAAGGATAAGGAGAGAAAGAGAGAGAATGGAGAGAGAGGAGGAAGAGGAGAGACAAAGAATTGAGGAGAAAAGGGTTAGACGAGAAGAAGAGGGGAGACTTGAGGAGGAGAAGGAAATGACCAGACGAGAGGAAGAGAGACAAAGAATTAAAAGAGAAGAAGAGAGGAGGGCAAGAGAGGAACAAGAGCAACAGAAAGAGGAGGAGAGGATGAGAGCTGAGCAGGAAGAGAGGATGAAGAGAGAGGAGGAGAGGATGAGAATGAAAGAGGAAGAACGAATTAGGAAAGAAGAGGAGAGAAAAAAGACTGAAAGAGAAGACAGGATAAGAAAGGAGGAAGAGGAGAGGAGGAAGAGAGAGGAGGAGGAGGAGAGGCAAAAGAAACTGGAGGAGGAGCAGGAAAGGAAGAGAAGAGAGAAGGAGGAAGAGGAGGTGCAGAGACTAAAGAAGGAGGAGGCGGAAGAGAAAAAAAGGTTAGAGCGAGAGAGTAGGATGAAGGTAGAGCAAGACGAGTTCCGCCATGGAGAGGTGGAGTCCGCTGTAGCCCCAAACGTCTCCTCAACTCACCTACTCAACGAGGGTCTCTTCACCAATCCGTTCGAAGGTCCCTCTATCTCCACCAATCTGTTTGAGGATCCCTCGGTCTCAGCCAATCCCTTTGGGGAGGCGGGGTCTCCACATGATCAACTCAGCCACTCCACCAATGTTTCTACAGTCAAGCCAAGGTCAGTTACCCACAGTCACACACCACCATTACTGTTAATGAACCTCAGACACACAGATGTGTTGATAGATAAAAGTATACACATTTCTAAAGTTTGCACTTGCTTGTTATACTTGAAAGCAAGGCGGCAACAATCTCCAGAAGCCGATTCACACTGAATTGAACAGGGAGTGTGCGTGAGTGTGTGTGTAAGAGAGAGAGAAAGAGAGAGAGAAGGCGAGTGAGTGTATGTGTGGAAGCAATTATGTGAATTTAGCAATTTAGTCAGAGGGCAGGAAAACAGTTGTTGATTCCATGTCTGCTCTTACAAGACAACAAGCAACCTCATATTCCTCCCAAACCTGCTTCCTGTTCAGCTGGGTAAATCTGATAGCAACTAAGCACTTGCCCTGGCACAGACCCACTAGTGCTCTGGTCCTGGACTGGCAGAGTTCTGGTCCAGATAGGATATAGGCCTGTTCTAGCCAAGATACTGTCCTGGGCTGGCAGAGTTCTGTCTCTGATCTCACCTGGGTACAGTTCTGATCTGGCCCTGATGTAGCCCTGGTTTGCCACTGTTTTGGTCCAGATGAAGTCCTGATGTGGCCCTGATGTGGTACCAGATACATTACTGAGCTGTGCCAGAGTTTGTCTTGTAGACTAACCCCCATCCCCCCCCCCCCCCATACCCTATCCCCTTCCCCAGGCATCTGGTAACCCCCCACCCTCTTCCCCAGGCATCTGGTAGCAACCCTCAAATTGCCTTACATTCCTTTCAGTTTCGTCATCCCGGCTCTTCTACTTCCAGCTCATCAGAATAATATTCCCCTGAGCTCCTTCTGTCCACTCTAAAAAAGGCTGAGAGATGTACACAGAGAAATTAACTTTCGGCCAGTTTCTTGCACATGGATTAAGCCTACCCCTAGATCAGAAATATAGGTTTTCTTTTGTAGTCAAGGATTAGGTCAAATCCATGTTTGGGAAACAGGCCGTTTATAACTTTCTGTCCGCTAGCTGAAAGGGATATTAGCCAAGTAGATTCCACCCTGTAGATGTGGTTGTATAACAACACTAGCGGTAGCTTGATGGGTGGGTAAATAAGGATGCTTGTCCTAGCTCTTGAGGTGGGATATTAGGGCATAGTAGCTGTATGGGTCTCTTAGTGACTTCTCTAGTTTGCATCTCTCATGACGATGACCTGTTCAAGACATTTGGCACCATCATGAAATATGCATGACTGAGAGAGCCTGTGTATACACATACACACACAAGTGTGTCGGTCTCTGTCACACACACACACACACACACACACACACACACACACACACACACACACACACACGAGTGATCTGTTTCTATGTTCGAAACACAGGTGTCTAGGGACCAATCATTCATCAAAATCAGGAGTGTCCAATTGGATGTTTGCTTTCCAGATATTTCCAAGGAAAAATATGTATAAATGAAAGGTTTATTTAAGCTATTTATCTCAGTCTGGTATAGTAATGATGGGGCCACAGGTTTGAAGTTTTGTTTCTTTTAATTGTATTAAAATGTTCATAGTCCTCCATGTGTTTGTTGTAGTCTGTTTTGACATATTTGACATTAACCACTATCAACTTTCCTAATACCCAGTGCAAATAAAGCAAATCCAGCCCCTGCCTCTAGTGACTGCTTGTTTATTTCCACTCAACACCATTAACCATTAATAATTAACTCCTTGCCTCAGTAGAAATCATAGTGCTCAGAACAGAGTCGAATAGAAGAATCCCTGCACATGTTAACCTGTGTGTGTGTGTGTGTGTAGGGTGTGTGTGTGTATGTGTATGTGTGTGTGTGTGTGTGTGTGTGTGTGTGGTTAACCCTGCATTTATGTGTGTGTTTTTGTGTGTAAATAACGTTCAATGTTTGATTGTGAAGGTTGCCAGCAGGAAGCCAGGGATTGAAGAGGAAATATCTCAGCATAGAAAGTGCTGTTTACGCAGCTCAGCATTTAAAAAAAACTGGGCTTTGGTCTGTGCTGTGATGTGAATGTACGTCAATGGCATTTTCTTTTCATTGGCTCTTTCATTTTACTCGGAATTGGTAACAATTCTGACATTTTGTCTATTCCAAAAGGGAGGGAGGAGGGTTAGCACTTAGACTTAGAGGAGGAGGGTTAGCACTTAGGGAGGAGGGTTAGCACTTAGAAAAGGCATGCAGTGCTTGATCTTTTTTTGATAAATGTAGGAAGTGACCTATTTCACCAGAAACACACATTAAATTGCCTAGAAGGGATAATGGGTGAATGGATTTAAAATTGGTTGTTCAGAAGAGTTTTTCCTGCATATTTAGACGGGTCAGCTTGTGTGTGTGTGTGTTAGTTAGCCTTTACTCCACTTTGATTTGTCCTGTGGGTTTTGTGTTGACCTGCTTGTTATCTTTTCTGAACCCCGCTTCACAACCTTTCTGTCTCACCCCTGCCTCTCCAGTTCACCTAGTGTAGGATTTCCGCCTCAAGCCTCTCACACGTCATCAAACCCTTTCTTGACTCCTGATGATCCTGAGAACGCAGTCGGTTCCGTCAGTGGGAGTGTAGAGAACCTCACAGGTACGTGGACCCCTCACGGGGACCGCACGGAGAAGAAACGGCGCGCCCCGTCTCCTCCGATGAGGAAGCTGGCTCGGGAGACCGCTGCTGCCAAACAAGCCACACCTCTGCCGACCTCCACCCTGTCGTCCGCAGGCCAGCCCCACCAGCCGGTCAGAGAGAGGGATGGCCACAGGGTGCCTGACCCCCTCAGCTCTCGCCAGGACAAGCGTCCCGCTCCACAGCCTCCTGCTCATCTGAGGAAGGCAGAGAAAAGCCAGAGCTTGGAGGACACCAGGACTGGATCGGCACCACCACCACGGTTGGAAACGATGGCGTCGTGCCAGCCAACAGGGAGCGATGATGTGCCAGCGCCAAGGTCTGAAACGATGGCGTCGTGCCAGCCGGCAGGGAGTGATGATGTGCTAGTTACCCCAGTGCCCTCTTTGGCCTCGCAGGTGTTTAGAAACGCTTTGCAGAACTACGGCCTCGCCTTAAAAGGAAAGGCTGAGAGGATCATGAGCAGCCACTCCAGCAGAGCTGAAGAATCTGCCGCTTCGAAGAATTCTGATGGAAGCGACAACAAGCAACGAGCCGCGTCCGAGTCGTCCAGAGCCGCCGTTCAGCCAGGTCACGCAACCAATCCCTTTTTAGAACCGAAAGTGTCCAAACACAACAAGGGTCCTGCACCCAAGCCTCGGGCGTCGCCACGAAAGGCAGAGCCTCAGGGAGGGTCAGCACTGGCCATCGCAGAGCGTAAACATTCCGAGGAAACGCACGAGGAAGCCTCCAGCCTGGACCCTCCCAGAAATGGCAGCGACTCGTCTGAAGGTCGTCCAGTGGAAGAGCCCAAGAGACCAGACGTGGCCGAGATGGTCCATGTACCGAGTGCCAAGCCAGAAGACGACACACATCATGTCGACGACACGGGAGCGACTGCACACGCAATGGCCACACCAGGTTCTGCGGTGGAGGCTGAAGGCCACAGCACAGAGCTGGACTCTCAAATCAAAGATGACCAGAAGCTTCCGAAACTGGATGCCCTTTCCTATGTAGAGTGCACGGATGGCCCTAAGCGAGTATCAGAAAAGAAAACCCGTGCACCCTTACCCCCTGCCAACACACCCAAAACACAGCCTCCTCATTCCCCGGGTGCTGATGTTACTGCACCAGTCGAGAAGACGTCATCAAGTCAAGATGCTAATGTGCCAAGCGATGTGAAGAGTGCTGACAGCGTAGTTTCACACGTTCACTCTGCCTCCTCGTCGTTCGTCGTCGGGTCCTCCGACCCGCCGAGGGAGGCTGGGGGAGTCTCCGCTCCTTCGGTGGCAACTCAGAGTCCATCTACGCAGAGAGTCCGGCTCCATGCCCGTGTCGATGCCCTGCCACTCTCCATGCCAAACGGAGTGACAGGGGGCATTGGCAAAGCCGGTGGGTCCACATTGACGTCACGCAGGTGAGAATTCTCACATTGTCCCCCTTAGATCTAACCAGGTTCCGGATCCAATTCAGCCCTCTCACTGTCAGGTGGTGTTGTTCTCTGTGCTAGGCCAGTGTTGTGCTTTACATGCAAGCGTTTGCTCGTGACCAAGTGACGTACATGTTGTCATCAGAGTGTGTGCGCGCGGCTTTGTGTGGATATCCATCCATCCCGTACTTGTAAAGGTGCTTGCACACCACCCAAACAAACCCAACATTCTTAAGTTTGCAGTTGTTGGTTGCAGCCTTTAAGATGTTAAGAAAACCAACTGCCAGTTCCACACTGCCCAGACAGTAATCGAGAAGACTAACTTAAGAAAATGTCAAACTCCGATTATTCCATCCAATAAACTCAGTACGGTACACACACTGACTCAACTGTTGGTATTTGTTGGAGTTTGTTGTGCAAACACCTTAAGGCTACTATGCTACAAGGGTGCCACAACACACAGATTAGAAAGTATGATAAATATAAACCACACGGCCACGCTGTCCACAGCTGTCTGTATGCAAGGGAGTATAGCAACTAAAGCTGATGTAGATGACGTCAACTTGTTTGCACTGTTGCTGGGCACTGTTCTGATACTGGGCAACATGTTTTTTTTTTTTCCCAGAGACTTTTAATCAACAGTAGGCAAATTGTCATGACTTTCCAATAAGAACACATGGAACCACTTATGTGGTTGCCCAGTGACATTGCTCAAAGACTTGCCCCTTGTATCATTACCCTTAAGGTATCAGAGGGCCAAAGAAAGTCCCTTTGGAAATGACATCTTGAACCGGGAAGAGACGAGGTAGAGTTAGCTGAACCCTCTCTTCTACGCTAATGAGACACTTCCCCTTCAGTCGGGTGTACAAGTCATTAGTCCTATCCCTGGAGTCTGAAGTACTCCACTGGTCTTGTCAGGTATGGCTGTGAAATGTCTTTGCTGCTCTTGTTAGGGATGCTTGTTAAATGCCTGAGCTCAAAGCCTGCTGCTCTTTCAGCTCATATGCACCTTTGAGCTAGTCAGACAGAAATTGTACCTCAAAGCATGCAGGGTATAGGGACATGTCTCCATAACTTAAATGTGCCAAAATGGCTGCTTCTGTTTAATTAGATACTCTTAATATTTACTTTTTTAAAACTTCCCCTTGAACATGAACACATCAAATTAAGCCTGTGAGTCTCTGCTTCTGTATGTTCAATTAGACACGTGTCCATTTGTATTATTTATGAAGGGTTACAATAGTCAACTACCACAAGTCTACCCACTATTCATTGGGACATGTTTTGCCTTTAAAATGCTGGCTTAAGACAACCAGACCAAAGTCGTTAACGCAGTTCAGTAATGAAACATTCCACTGTTAACAAGTTCTTAACGATCGTGCCACCACCTGAGTCAACAGAGCGCCAAAAGATGAGCTTTCCTCTGCTGTGAAGCAGACCACTCTTGGGTCAGACTCGCAAGAGGGATAATCAGGTGTAGATCTGCTATCTGCCTTACTCCATCCAAAACACTGTAGTAGTGTCTAAATGATGTTCAGATCTTGTCTTTAGATTAGATTCGATTCAACTTTATTGTATGTGTATTCTATTAATCTACTGTATGTGTAGACTATATGAAACTGCTACTTCAGGTTCTGTATGTATAGCCTATATGAAACTGCTACTTCAGGTTCTGTATGTGTAGCCTATATGAAACTGCTACTTCACTTTATTTAAGAGTTGTTGGTTTATGTGAGCTGAGAGAGGGAAAGTGGTGCTTACATGGTGGTATATTTTTGGGTGTGGTGTGTATGGAGGGGGTGTCTACGTATCTTCCCTTTGTTTCAGCCTCTGTCAATATAACAGTGTGTGTGTGTGTGTGTGTGCTACCTCTCCTCTCAGTGTTTCAGTCTCCTCTGTCAGTATAATAGGCTGTCCAAAGTGTGTGTGTGTGTGTGTGTGTGCATTTTATCTCTCCTCCTCATGTGTTTCAGTTTCCTTGGTCAGTAAGATAGGCTGTCTGGTGTGAGTGAGTGTGTGTGTGTCTGTCTGTCCTGGTGTGTGTGTGTGTCTGTCCTGGTGTGACCTTGAGACTGACGTGCGTGTTCTCTGTCTGCAGACCTCATGCAGTGAAGCCTCTGAGTGCCCAGGAGCCAACGCCAGCCCCCAGAATGCAGCCTAAGCAGGAGCAGACGCCAGCCCCCATAATGCAGCCTAAGCAGGAGCAGACGCCAGTCGGCATGGCTGAGAGCGCCCGCGCCACCACCAAGGTACGCTGCTCCCGCACAGCTGCTCCTCCCGAGCCAGAGTCCACCTGAGAGTCAGCAGCCATTCAGACCGGCGTCTCACTCAGCACACATTACTGGAGCTGCAAGATCCCACTGTGCTGTGTGTCTGCGTGTCTGTGTGTGTGTGTGTGTAGCCTAAGTGTGCATTGAATATTAAATGGGAACACCTGTTGGAGTGTTGGAGTTGGAGGATGAATAACCCAAATGGCCGATCTGTTTGAAGGGAGTGGAAGACCATGTGGTATCAGCAGTCTGGAGCTGGGTACCGTGATTCAGATCAAAACTCTGCTATCTAGTCATTAGGCATTTAAGTACAGTAGTTTGCCAAGCTCAAAGAGCTGTGCGTCCAGCTGTGTGTGTGTGTGTGTGTGTGTGTGTGTGTGTGTGTGTGTGTGTGTGTGTGTGTGTGTGTGTGTGTGTGTGTGTGTGTGTGTGTGTGTGTGTGTGTGTGTGTGTGTGTGTGTGTGTGTGTGTGTGTGTGTGAGAGAGCCCCTAAACCTGTCCTTTCTCTGCACCCAGGCGGCCCCAGCGGAGCCCAAGGGGCCATATTCTCAGCTGACCCAGGAGGAGCTGATCGGCCTGGTGTTGCGTCAGCAGGAGCAGCTGGCCCAGCGCAGCGCCAAGATCCTGGAGCTGGAGGAGTACATCGACAACCTGGTGCTGCGCGTCATCGAGGAGAAGCCCAGCATCCTGATGTCCCTCAGCGCCCCCAAGAAGGGTCTCTAAACACACACACACACACACACACACCTCAGCATGCAAAGTAAAGAACTGCTCTTAAATATATTCAAAACACACACACACACACACACACACACACACACACACACACACACACACACACACACACACACACACATCAAAGAATGTCTGCTATGTATTCACATCAGGCTGTGCAATAAGTGCAACAGAGGAAGTCCACCAGGATAGCTCACACCACACGCTAGCATGCCTAAAACTCTCGTCCCCTCACACCCAAGAAAGATCTATTAGAACACTGGTGCAGTGTACCCTGGAGGGGTATCAGGAAATGCCCCAGGTGTAGTATCCCTGGAGGGGTATCACCAAATACCCCAAGGGCAGTGTAGTCCGGTGGGGTATCAGGAAATGCCCCAGGTGAACTGAATGTAATTGAGTGAATGAAGTACATTGCAAAAAAGTCTCAATACTATGCACAGCTTGGCTGAGTGTTTTTTTTTGTTTTTGTTTTTTTTATATCTTGAAGCGAGGGTTCTGAAAGTTATTTGTTTACAGCTGCCTGCAAACACTAGTGTGTCAATAGACAATGAAGGACATAAGCCTTCTCGTATGCCAGCCCCAGGCCGTACACATACCCAGTCAATAGAGCAAATGAATAATATTCACACGTTGCATTCTTGTGTGCCTTTCTTGAGTATTTTACATGTTCGCTGTCAGACTGATTGATGACTGTTTTGAAGTGAATGTTTGCACTTGAATGAAACCACAACAATGAAGGCTAACTGGAAAAGAAGAAGCCAGAGTTCAGCAAGAGCACTTCAATATATATGAATATATTTGTAGCACTTTAATGAAGCCTTTTGAACTGTCTGTCTCTCACGGTCTTTGTGATGTTTCTTGTTATATTTCAACTGTCGAACAGCATGCATCACTACTGTTCCATAATTCCAAGAGCACTGTAAATGTATGTTGTTTAAATGCTGTGTCAGAAAAAACAATAAAAAATATATTGCTATCATATCAAAGCTATTGCCTTGCTTTTTAAGGGTACATGGGACAACTTTTTCAGTAATGTTACCGGGCAACCACATAACCGCTTCCACATGTTCTGATTGGATGGTCATGAAATTTTGCCCACAAGTTTTCCAGGGGGGAAAATGACCAGTATTGCCCAGTATTAATGGGGATATGCCAGAACAACACTGCTCAGGACCATTGCTCAAAAAGTTGCCTCATGTATGCATCATCAGCTTCATAAATAAATGATGCCTACATTTCTTTAGACTGTCTATAGCCGACTTCATTTTACATCTGAGTTCTGCCTCGTGACTGCAGTCAAAATTGCTTGTTTCGTCTGAGCCACGGTCAACTGTGTGGCTCCAGAAATAATTAGCAGACAGGAGTTAGAAGACTTGAAACATGAGTGGCATCATCACAGGCTACAGCTACAGCATGTCAAATGTTCCCATTTTCATGTGTGCCTTGCCTACCTTGTTTATCAAAAGCTATTTATTTCAATACCCAGAGACTATTTACATTATTTAAATACTCATGTTTGATTCAAAATGTGAATTCAATCTTTTGATTTATTTTGTAAACAAACAAACAAACAAAAACATCAGCAGCCATCACTGACAACAGTGTTACCAAACAGTATTTGATGTTGCAGTTGAGCGGAACCTTTGAAGACAACTTCAGTTCCACCCGGACATTTCTGATAAGTTACAATTGTGTGTACGTTTGGCATACGAAAGTGTTTCTTTTACTGTTGAAACTGCTGTTATCAGACGGAGAGCGACCTAATGCCACATATAGAGTTCAGGTAGGCACTAGGTGAACTAAATATTATTATCTGCAAAAATATCCTTTTCGTCAACGAGAAAGCTGCTTGACAGCCTTGTTATTTTACCCTGCCTTGCTAAATTTCAATTTGTTTGTAGCTAGATAAATAATGTTGGCTTCGCAGTTCATCAACGTTGATCAACCAAAATAGTGATGAATGTTATCTGCGTAATACAACTTACATCTTGTAATGCTACCTACCTGCAGTAGTGCTAAAGGTTTCAAGAGCACCTTTTGAACATTCTAACATAAGATTCCGTTCAATTCAAGGTTCTAAAAATCTATGTTGAATTCAATGAACCCAGATATTCTTTAAAACGTTAATTCCCGACATATTGTGAATGTGGATAATACAGTGCGATTATTTAATGTTTAAAATAAAAATGTTAAGTTGCAATTGGTGAATAAACTGTTTTGAGAGGCATTACCTTGCGTTTAGCCTTCACTACAACCCTGGACCTGATTAGGGAAGGCGTCTTTGTGCCACAGAATTGGAACCATCCAGGTGTTAATTAGACATTTCTGGGAAACTTCTAGTGCCCACTGCCCAGCAAAGCTGTTATATTGTTCTATATTTATGTTTAAATGTAGAGATTAGACCACTATTCCTCCTTTTTGTCTCTTTTGTCAAAGCATTATTAGACCGAGGGAGAATGCCCACCTGTGCAGAATGTGGATCCACTAAAGTGGTGGAGGATGACTTGTACTCAGAGAGGACACTTGTGTGCGAAGACTGCGGGTCGGTTGTTGCCGCGGAACACCTCACGACAACAAGAAGCGAGGAGGAGCAAGGCACATGTATGTATATATTTGGACAAAAGTGTAGCCATAACCATGTATATCTGTTGTTTATTATCTACCTCCTCCCACTTGGCACTATCCTCAGGCAACATGGTGTTCAATTTCACTGCTATGCTGACGATACCAAGCTCTGATGTAACCCACTGCCATTCTTCCGCTAGCTGCAATTACTGCCTGCCTCCATGACATAAACTTGTGGATTACACAAAACTACCTGAAGCTGTATAGCAGTAAGACTGAGCTGCTAGTAGTTGGCTCCAAATCAGCTCTTGCTAAGATGGAACCTTTCACCCTTTGTGTAGATGGTAGCACCATCCCTTGCTCTAACCAGGTCAAGAGCCTTGGTGTCATACTGGACAATACACTTTCATTTAGTGCGCACATAAACAGTATGTCTCGAAGTGCCTTTTTCCATCTAAGGAACATTGCACGGCTTCGCCCAGCGCTCACCCAGCAGAGTGCAGAAGTCCTTGCCAATGCGTATGTGACATCCCGTCTTGACTACTGTAATTCCATCTTGTCTGGAATCTCTAACTATTCCATCGGCTCCAACTGATTCAGAATTCTGCAGCTAGGATTATAATAGGCTCCAAATCCACTAGCCATGTTACACCATTGCTTATGCAACTGCACTGGCTTCCAGTTGCCTACAGAATACGTTTTAAAGTCTGCTCCTGGCATACAAGGCCCTGCACAGTTATACCCCCACCTACCTCACTGATCTCCTGGAAGTTAACACCCCTGCCCGCTTACGGAGGTCCTCCTCAGCAGGCCTACTGCATTCCCTAGTGTGAACCTCAGCACCCTGGGAGAGAGGGCTTTCAGCTACATCGCCCCCAAGCTGTGGAATTCACTGCCAGACTACATCAGACACTGTGACTCAATTACTGACTTTAAAAACAGACTTAAAACCTACCTCTTCAAGATGGCTTATGGACTGACTGACTGACTGACTGACTTTTATTTTTTATTTTTCATGTTATGAGACTTAAGGCGCTTTAAATAAAATGTATTATTATTATTATTATTATTATGTACTCCTCTAGATAGTATCTAACTAGCGATTACAACATTTGACTCCGGGGTCTGTTGAATGCTGAGCAGTTTGTCCATGCGTGTGTATCTCTGTTTTCAGCGGTTCCATACTATGCCAGCACAGAGGTCACAAAGAAACCCTGCAGAAATCTCATTAAAGGTGGGTCTCATCATTATCATCTGGTGTTTCCTTTTTCTGTAATGTCAATGATCTTATGTTTCATTTATTATGTGAATAGGTCATGCGTTTGATTTTAATAATCCCCCTTGATTTTGTGTGATGTGTGTGAGTAGGCATCAAGAGGGTACACGCCCTGTGCCGAATCTTCCGATTTCCTAATGACATGGAGGCCAGAACTGTGGAGCTGTTTCAGCAGGCTTACGCCCATCCCACTTTCCTGCAAGTCAGCCTGGACAAAAAAGAGATCTTGGCTGGAGCCTGCATGGTCGCCATTGCCAGAATGAACAATTGGCCCGTTGCCATGGGAACTATCAGCTCGCTGCTAGAGGCCGACGGGACCCTGCTAGGAGCGGTTTATCAGGACCTCACCCAGAGCCTGCATCTTCAGGCGGCCAGCGCAAGTGTCACAGACCTGCTGGAGAACTACTGTCACGGGTGGGTGGAGAGCTGCTTTGAAGTCCTCATCTAGCCTGACGAGCCAGACCCACATTAAAATGTAGGGTCTGGGCACTCACCGTTCGCAGTGCTCAGTCCGAGGGGCGGGATAATCGGTTGTCTTTAAAATTCCCTCTGCACGCAATAGGACAGCGCTATGAGTCCCATGCGTTTCCCACCAGCGGAGTTAGTTGGCTAGTTCAAACTTTTGCCAATCTTAGTAAAAGCTTAACTCGTGTCACACTGTTCGCCAACAGCAACATTATCTTATTTGTTTTCAAGTAGCAGGGAATTCAAGCCAAACCATTGCAACTCTGCCATCAATCATTATGTTAAGCCCGCCTGTTAAGTAACGACTCTATACATGATTTGATTGGCCTGATAGAAGTTTAATTTTTCGAGCTCACAAGCCAACGGAGAGTTGCTAGACTAGCCCTGGCTAGATTTCTAGATTTCTAAGCTAGTCCTCATCAGGAGGTAGCTGCACATTCCCACTGTTAGGGGACCGTTTGAGGCTGTGCTTCCGATTCTAATCAGTAACCATGTTATCAATGTGTCAAATCAACGTGGAAGTGAGGGTCACACACCACAAAGCTTTGTGTCTACATCAGGGGTCTCCAACCTTTTTGGGAATGAGGGCTACCTGAAGGACCAGAAATCATATGGAGGGCTAGTCATTTGAAACAAACATTCATTCAACCTTTATTTATTCACGGAGGGTCATTGAGGGAAGCCCTCATTTTCAATGAAGCCGAGATTACAGAAACAATGAAGTAACAATGTAAAAAGAGAGAGAAAAAAAAGTATAGGTATAGGTCTAGGCCTATAAATAAAATAAAACAAAGTAAAATAAATAAATAATAAGATAACATACATTACATTATAGAGGAGGGAGGGGGAAAATACATAACATCTTAATAATAAAATAATAATAATAAAGACATTTACTTAAAGCAGGTAAAATTGACATAGGAAGGTTTGTGATTACAGATCTGAATTGATTTTAGGAAAGTATAGAGTTCATTTTTATATTACACTGAAGATTATTCCAGGAAGTAGGGGCACTATAACAAAAGGCAGACTTTCCCAACTCAGAGTGGATACGAGGAACCTTGAGCATCAAACAATCATTTGATCTGGTCTGATAGGGACCAGAATTCCACACAAGCATGTCTGAAATATAACCTGGTAATTTCCCAACAATACCTTTGTAAATAAACAGATGCCAATGATTTTGTCTCCTCTCTGTCAAAGATGACCAACCCACCTTACCATAAAGGACACAATGATGAGTGCTATAGCAATCACCAGTAATGAATCTCAGGGCAGAATGGTAGACTGAGTCCAGGGCTTTGTGAACAAGCAGTAGCATTTTTATATATCACATCACCATAGTCTAACATACCCTCGCCCCTTTTTTGCGATTGTAATCCTCCTTAATAATAGGAAGGAAGCGGTTATAATAAATTATCAACATTATGTAGTCTTTATATATTGCGCAACTGTATTATCATCTGATTCCGCAATACTTCAATATCAATATGCAACACTAAATTTTTTGTTCAGTTTGTTCATTTCAAAGTTTGCATGGGGAATCTAATCTATTTTTTTTAAACAAAAAAAGCAATCTTTTTTGTACTATTTATAATTTAGGTTACAATTTTTAGCATTACCCACCATTATGAATTCAGGGGCTGTTTAAGTTCTAATTTTAGTGGACAATTTGGTTTTAACATTTCAATAGTAATCGCCCACACCACCCTATGAAGACGCCTTTTAGGCCTATAGTTATTGCACACCTGAAATCTCTCCATGATCTGACAAAAAAGACTTTGTTTTTCACCAGGTAGTGCACAGTCCTATTGCATGGCATGCATGCCACAACATTTTCAGTGCTATTGCTATGCCAGTAGCCTACAGAGTTCAAAAGGCCTGTGAGCTAAAGCAATTGTTTTTCAGTCCTTGAACAATCATCCAAGAACCGTATGGGACGAACACGGAATGGCCACACAACTTTTGCAAAGATATGCTTCCATTGGCTACACCAGACGAGCAAGTTTTTCCCCCTTTACTGTTTATGCGTGCGAGCAGCGTGTACGCTCCGCTTCCGTTGTTGTTTAAAGATGGAATTGGAAACTGATTCGGAGCCAAAGGCTAAAATTTAACCCGGCGACAATTTGTAAGGCATCACCAATATCAATTTAATGTTACAGATGTATGGCTACATACTGTACATTCTTGGTCTCTGGTCTAGAATTAAATATCTACTAAAAAACTTGTCAATGGAGCGTGTTTTTAGAGTGTGCTCTGCAGGCGACTCGTTGGCTATTTTTAGAAGGTGCGCTGGGGGCGCCTCATAGTCGGTAGCCCGCGGGCACCGTGTTGGACACCACAGGTCTACATGCAGTCAAGCCAGCAAGATGATATAGAGGAAAAGTAGTTTCCCATTCCATTCCCATATGATGTTACTGATCAACCTGCTAAATCCTGCTGTACTGTTATCTAGAGCTGTACCAATTATTTGATTAAGGATTAGCATACATGGGCTACAAATGCTGATAAGACTCTTACCCATCCATCCATCATACCCATGACAGACTCTTACCCATCCATCCATCATACCCATGACAGACTCTTACCCATCCATCCATCATACCCATGACAGACTCTTACCCATCCATCCATCATACCCATGACAGACTCTTACCCATCCATCCATCCATCCATCCATCCATCCATCTGTGTCTGTTGGCCACAGTTGACAGTACCCTGTTTCTGGATGCCCACTGACACATGCAGATGACCTCTGAGAGACCTGTGCCCCTCCTGTGCCCCTCAGATTGAATCTTACGGTTGATGAGGTGGGCGTGGAGTTCGCCGAGACACCCCAGCGCCTGACCGAGAGGGCCACGGCGTTGGTGGAGCTGGCTGGAGACACCTGGTTGGTCACAGGTCGCCACCCGGTACGCGTCATGCTAGCTGCTGTCTTCGTGGCCTGGCAGTCTCTCCGGCCAGCAGTAAGTAGAAGCAAAGTCCTTTTAGGCAAGTCCCTCCACTCGGCGGCCATATTGCAATGCTTTTTGGCCACTTATCGGGCATCTATTTCGGCAGAAATGCGAATGCGCAAGGCTTCATGACACCAACCTAGCTCCAGCGGCGAGATCATAACACATGATTGGCACAATGTCTTCACAACATACCACATTATTGGGTCAACGTATTTACAACACACCACATGATTGGCTCAATGTATTCACATGTCAACGTTTTGCCGCGGAAGGGGTGGGATATGTGTAGACAACTGCTATTTTGGCGTTACAAACTAACCCCATGCATTTCTATGGAGGATTTTTTGAGTGCTGTGTCTCCTCATTAGAAAGTCTCTGATAGAGCTGCACGATTTGGGGAAAATATCTAAATGTGATTTTGAGAAATGTGACCAATATTGCGATTGCGATATAATTTTTGAAAGTCAAACTCCTGTTCAATACTCCACATTTTGCTTTATGTTGGGCCATCCCATTCTTGATTCTTCCCTTTTTTTCTTGTCCCCAGTCTCGTATGAAGGTGTCCCTGCTGCAGTTCTGTCGGCTGGCGAAGGTGGTGGAGGGCTACCGTGTGGCCTGTGAGCGGCTGAAGGAGCTGAAGGACATGCTGTGCAAGCTGGGCGCGGAGCTGCCGTGGCTGAGGGCGGGTCGGGTGGAGCCGCGAAAGCTCCCCGCCCTAGTGGAGGACATTCTGAAGCACAGGCGCCAGCTGCTGGCCATGGCCATGAACAGCCATGAGGAAGCCCTGCAGGCTACCGCTAATTCCAACCCGAATGCAACAGTGACCTGCACGTCTCCACTGTCCACGGAGACCATGCTAGAGGTCAGAAACAGGCCTGGACCCACGGACAATGCACTCACCTCCAACAACAAGCCCACGCTACAAGAAAGCACGCATGCCGCTGGTGACATGGCTGTATCAGCAGAGACTGCTCTCACACCTGGCAGTGTGCCTGCAGTGCCCTGTTCGACCCACACCGCAGCCCAGGTAGACCCACCTGGCTCAGGTAGAGCTCTGTCTGAAGTACACCTGGCGGAGGCTGGCCCTGAGTGCCTGAGATCAGATGGTGTGAAGAGGAGAGCAGGACAGACGGACACATTTATTGGAGCAGACGGAAAGGAAGTGGAGGAGGAGAGGGCGCCCCCTGCTGGACAGAGCCCTCAGTGCAGCGCTGAGCTCCCAGAGGACCACTGGGGCAAGAGACAGCTGTTCGTACCCCCCTGCGTACTGCTGCCGTCCAAGCGGCCGAGAACGGAGCGAGGACCCGACGTGACGGGCGACGAGGAGATCTCCGACTCCGAGATCGAGACCTACATCCGTACATCTGCAGAGATCCAAGACGTCCTGGAGACCCAGAAGTGGATTATACAGGAAGAGCAGATTAAGGCCCAGCAGAAGGCAAACTAACATCTAACATTCCTCAGTTTGGCATATTTATTTATACCCTAGAGTGGCATTTATACCCTAGATTATACCCTAGTATGTTTTATTATTATTTTCATTATTATTTGTTTAGTCTGGAGGCTGGTGAAATCGGAATGTACTACATTATTCATGTGTCTGCACTTTTCTTTAAGAATAAAAATACAATTTATTTATATAGCAAAATATATTGAAGTGCTGCTACAGTTTTGTGGAGCCTGTGGTGACCGTTCCCAAGGGTTTAATCAGACTCTGAAAGGGCATGTACACATGCGATTTAATTTGTCAAATAAAGTGTTTTGTAACTTGTTTGATTCTAACGTTTCTTTGATTGCTTTGTTTGTTGTTGTTGTTGTAGAAACTATGGTTCCCTTTCCCAAGAGATTAATTCGAGAGATACTGTACGTGTGGCATCTTAAATGGGTTCCATGCCCATTTTTCAACTAACAGAACAGGATCTTGAACCAGTTCAATTCAGGAACCCTTGAACATTGGTGCTATCTAGTGAACCAGCCTTAATTTCGACCAGTTTTGGACGGAACCAAGGATGTGCAATTAACAGAGTGTACTGCGTCTAATGGAACCAAGGATGTGCAATTAACAGAGTGTACTGCCTCTATAACTCAACTGTAGAATGACTTGCCCAAACAACAATGTTTTTGGTGCCAGCTCTCAACTAACTTTTCAGGTTCCGATGCCATTTTACGCTCCGCAGGGTTGAGCATGTGGAGCATGGACCAGAATGGAGCTTGTTGTCAGTTGGTGGAAAAGGGGTGTGTGTGTGTGTGTGTTCCAGCTCAGCATTGGGCCGTCCATCACCCAGTCATCTCTGCCATCTTGTGTGTGTGTTTACAGACACGTAACCCCAACGGCCACTCCAAGGCTCTTTGAGGACTGTGTGCTTAATCAGAAGCAGCCCGTCGCAATCAGCTTGGTAATGCTTAGAAGAGCATTGAAGAGTATCTACCACCATGATGAACTGATTCAGAGCTCGTCCCAATCAATCTGTCTCCACCAGGGGCTAATTGTAATTGGAGTTTGGAAGAGATGTCATCTGTTTTGTGTTTGTTTCCATGTTTTCTTAGGCCTAGTCCACACGTACCAAACCGATCTTTTTTTCCTCCGTCTTCCCTGGAACCGTATAAAGAATATTTGCGTCCAAACGGATCCATCTCAACACGACTCAACACGTTACTTCATACCCCAGGCCTGTAGGTGGCACTGTTTCTTTACAGAAATTGACCAAAACTTGCGCTTTAAAAACAGACAGAATAGGCTATGACGAAATGGCTAGTGCAAGGAAACCAGAATTGTTTGTGTGGACTGATGATGAACTGTCAACTGTAGTCAACTGTAAAACTAATAAACTTTATTTTACGGTTTGTGAAGGGTGCAGTCCCGTCCTTTATTTGGCTAACGCAGGTAGGCCTACTAATCACCTTTACTTTCTTTGGTTGTAGGATAGTCCGTGATTCACATTAGTTTTGGCTATCACCGCAATTAGGCTACTAAACGCAAGGCTTACCCAAGTTCTAGGCTATTCTGTCGCCACATTTATAATATTGCTATAAAACCTTCGTTAGTAACAGTCAATACTTTTGCCTGCATCAAATCGTGCATTCGCATTCAGTGTGCTACCATCGGCTTAATGTGAGTTCTAAGCGTCTTTGTATGCTTATATCTGATTTCACTCGACTGTGAATGCATGTATATATGTTGTAAGACATGTAAAATAAATGAATGACACTGGCACTAGGCCTACTCACAAATTAATGCAGCTTAAACTTACACCGCACTTTCCTAATAACTTAAGTTCTCTCGCGTCACTGACAGTAGCTAGAATGCATAAAAAAACACCGGGAAAAACAGTGTTCAGTCCACCGAGACGCTTTTTAGGTTAAACGCAGAGGTTTTGCTTCGTCTTGGCCGAGCGTCCAAACGAATCCTGTAAACGCACTGCCCGAAACCGCACTTTTCTGAAACCTGGTCCCAGAGTGGAGAAATCTGAAACCGTAGCCCGTTTGAGTTCGTTCGGGCCTGAATTTTTGGAGTTCGAACCGCGTCGATAGCTCAAACGGTCTAGGAGCAGTAGTTCGGCCAAAAAGTGGGTGAACAGGAATAATAAATAAAGTAAACTTAAGAAGAACAATAGTGGGCTTGCTGGATCAAACCCACTAATGAGACACACAAAAACATTACAAAAAAAAAGTGCTTGAGACGTTTCTCACTGAAAACCGATTTCCTACCAAAAAGGCTGTTTTATCTTTCTTGAATTATGGTTCACCTGAATTCTGCTGCAGTGAGTTTGAAATTTGAATGAAATATGTTAAGTTAAATAAACGTGAGTGCTAGACACCAGGTACTTGAAATCTGCTTTCATTTCTCTTTAGATTGTCCATATTGTGCGCAAAACAGCAAAGAAACAATACATAATTTGACCAACAGATGATATTCACCTTCCTTTGAAGATAAAGTCAGCATGGCAACCAAGGCTCCGTCCTGTACTTGGGATTCAGTTTGATACTGATGTTATTAGTTGGCATATAGCAGATTGTACTCTTTTTTTCCCCGTAAATGTCTGATATAGTTAAAACTTAATTAATTTGAGTAGAAACATTCGTTTTATGTTTTTTTGTCATTCTATTTACATGTACAAACATTTATTTATAGTCATTCTGTACTGCTTTTCTAGAGCTTCATCACAATTCTGGTTCTAACAAAGCCAAGGGACAATAATATATCACAAGTTCATCACCATCATCACACACGACACATCATCACTTCAGCAAAAAAAAGTGATAATTAAGAGCAGCCAGCTCTGTTTAAGATTTGAGCATCCCATTGTGAGTCAATATCAAATCATAAGCTGTAGCATGGCATCAAATAGCTAATTCCAACATAGCAAGCTGTGTTACAAAGCATCTAATAGCTTACTCCAATGTTTCACATACAGTAGCTTAACGTGGCAAACAGGCATGTGAGGATGTGGAATTAGCTGATGATACAAGGATGTAGAAGGCTTTGTGCCCCCGAGAGACAGCATTCTATGTTTAGATGTGTGTTTGTGTGTGTGTGAATGTGTGTGTCTGTGCATGTACATGTAAGTGTGCATCATGTGTGTGTGTGTGCAGGCGCGCCTGCAGGTGTACGTCCGTACGCACTGTGCGTACCATCAGGCTACTCAACAAGAGAAGATTTCCTGTGTGTGTGTGTTTTGGCCCACCATACCTTCCTAACTATGGACAGTATCCCATTAGCTGCATGCCATCAGGCTACAATTTACAATTTTCTATTGAAGTTAGTGAACACGTTAAAATTAACGCGCACACATTTTGTTTGAGCAGGAGAGAGAGAATATGTACGCAGGCACGCAACTAGGCTACTTGTTTTCTTTTACTCGGCTATCTATATTATCAGCACACAATGTTGAGCTAATTCACTAACTCAATACTCATCATGGATATCACAAGTTTGAACAACGAAAACAGAAAGAATGGATGCAGCAAAGCTAGGAGTTATTCCAGATGGGCAAGAACAAGGTAGGCAATTGCTTGTCAGAACGTTAGACTGCATTAGACAGCTGTTTAAAGCCAGACGTCACGGTAAGCTAGAACAAAACTAAAGGTAACTTTAGCCTGTATAGGGCTGTATCAAGTTGTCCAAATGAATAGGTCATTGAAGACATTGTTGTTGTATTATTGCATGTGAATGTTGCTATGCTATGTAAACCGGGAAACGGACAAATATTGTCCACATTTTTTTTTTTTTGCGGGGGGGGGGGGGGCGATGGGTGTGCGTACCATAGCATTAATTCCTGCAGGCGCCCCTGTGTGTGTGTGCCTGTAGGACAACGCCACCCTAATGTATCTGCTGCCGCACAAGCATCCACATCCGCTGTGTGTGTGAGGAGGGGGCCGTCCACTGCTGCTGATATGCTTGTGTATGACAGTGTAAGGGTTCCACTACTGCTGTTTGTGTGTGTGTGTGTGTGTGCGCGCACGTGTGTGTGTGTGTGAGAGAGAGAGTGAGGAGAAAGAAAGAGAGAGAGAATACTCCACCCCACAGTGTTCAATAAAAGCCCTTTCATCTTTCTTCTCAGTGCCTCTGTTGCGGCTTGACATTTAAGGGGCTGACAGTCAAGCACACAAAAGCACCTCCGTTGAGATAAAAGCCAGTTTGATGTTTTCATTTCTGCAGACGTTTCAGAGTGAGGAGGTCAGGGAGGACAAAAGCACAACACACACACACACACACACACACACGTGGGAGAACCCACCAAGATCAAGATGGGCACAGTCAGTCAGAAGTGTTTGTCCATTTCCATGTAATGTGTCTGACTCTGACACACACACACACACACACACACACATAAACACACACCTCAACGATGCGTATTTTTAGTGACATAGTAGTGGGTGGGGGAGGCCAATGCGTTGGTGACACATGAACATCTTGCTGAGTATAAAGGCTGTGTGTGTGTGTGTGTGTGTTAGCTGAGTGTATGCTTGGTGTGTGAGGTCCTCCATGGAGACGGGCACCTCTCAGAGCATCACGCTGGCGGTGGCACAGTGGTTGGCGCGGATGGAGACGGGCACCTCTCAGAGCACCACGCTGGCGGTGGCACAGTGGTTGGCGCGGATCCCGATGCGGCGGTGGCAGGTGAGCATCTTGCGCAGCTCTGTGCGGAAGCGGTCGTGCAGCCAGGCGTAGAGGAAGGGGTTGCAGCACGCCGAGCTCATGGCGCACAGGTGGCACAGCAGCTGGATGAGCAGGAAGTGGCGCTTGTTGATGAGGCGGATGTCGATGTCGCGCAGCACGTTGAACACGTGGATGGGCAGCCAGCACGCTCCGAACGCCGCCACCAGGAGCGCCACGAGTCGGAAGGTCTTCCGCTTGCGGGCCCGCTGCGCCTCGGCCTGGTCGCGCGTCCGGTGGCCCGGCGCCACGCAGTTGCGCAGCTTGACCGAGATGCACAGGTAGGAGACGCAGACGGCCGACAGCGGCATCACGTAGGTCAGCAGCAGAGTGGCGTAGGCGTACGCCAGCCGCTCCGTCTCCTGGCCCAGCCAGAACTCCTCGCAGATGGTCAGCCCAGCGTCGCGGAACTCCACGTGGTAGGTGTGCGCCACGGCGGGCGCCACCAGCCCGCAGGACAGCAGCCAGATGCCCGTCAGCACGTAGGCGCACGCCGCCACCGAGATGCGCTTCTTCAGGGGATGGACCGTGGCATAGTACCTGCCGAGAGGGGGAGAGAGAGAGAAAGAGAAAGAGAGGGAGAGAGAGAGAGAGAAAGAGAGGGAGAGGGAGGGAGAGAAAGAGAGAGAGGGAGAGTGTGAGGGAGAGAGAGAGAGAGGGCACCATCAGTTTAATGCTCAGGCAGAGACAAGTCTAGACTCAGGGAGGACAGTTACAGCTGAGAGTTCCTGGTAGCACAGGTGTTTAACTGAAATACTTTTCATCCATTTTCATCCAACAATGATGTTTATTTCACAGAGGACATAAGTCACTTTACTCAGAAAACGTTGTGCTTTGTGGTGTTTTCTAGTGTCGGTGCAACGGGGAAAAATGATTCACCATTGGACAACATCATGATGTAGCAATACTTTTTGGACAATAATTGCTAGCTTCTTGGTCCCCTCTGTACATGCGAAAAATGAACTCACCATTTGTTGGTATGAAAGAATATATTTATTATTAATTTATCTGCGGTGCCCCCCCCCCACACACACACACACACACACACTTTAACTCCTGTGTGTGTGTGTGTGTTAATCTGCTCACCTGTCCACAGCTATTGCGGTGAGAGTGAACACCGACACGTAGACAGTGACCGGCTGGATGAGGAACACCAGGTAGCACATGTAGCGTCCGAACACCCACCCGCGGGGGTTGAAGGCGTACGCCAGCGTGAACGGGACGCACGTGACGCACATGAGCATGTCGGAGAAGGCCAGGTTCCCGATGAAGAAGTTGGTGACGTTGTGCATCTTGCGCGTGCGGCAGATGACGTAGAGCAGCAGGTAGTTTCCGAACACGCCCACCAGCACCACCAGGGCGTAGCAGGGGATAATCAGCGGCTTGAACACCTGGAGCAGAGCCACGTCCGCAAACGGGTAGGTGTAGTTCGCCGCCGAGCCGTTCCTCACGGCCCCGTCGTAGCCGTCGAGGGCGCTGGATGTCCCTTCATCGCGTGGCAGTGCCTGGGCAGCAGACGGGGTTGGCACACCAAAGCTCTGCTCTCCGCTACCCTCCATATCCAACCAACAGGGCTCAGTCTCAGCGTTGGTCCTGTAAGGCTCTCATCAGAACCTCTGGGACAGAGAGACAGAGTTGGGCCTGTTATTGCCAACAACGTTGGAGAAGGAAGACAACCTGATGGCAGGTCAAACAGGAAGTACAAGGAGTCTAAAGCAGGGGAGATGACTCATAAATGATGATAATTATCATCTTTAATTCTTTCATTAGAAATTTGATATTACTTACTGCATGATATTTATTTTTGAATCAATACTGTTTGTAGTCATCAGCTATAACCAGCACCCCCACTTCAGTCACAAACCATAAATCTTTTCCTTCCAAGAAGGAGCTTCTTAGTGTACTTCTGAACAAAAGAACGAGATGGCTCATTCAACCAAAAACATATTTGTACCTCAAAATTGTGAAGGCCAAACAATTCAGCCATGACAGCATCTCAAATAGACTGTGATGATTATAGGTGGGAGATGGGCTATGAGACATACGTTCACACTCGGTATCATGTTTCAACACACTCTAGGTCAATATCACACCGGAATTCTCCTTTAAAGGATTAGTTAGTAACGTTTGAGCTTGTGACCCTTAAAAGATTAGTTAGTAACGTTTGCGCTTGTGGCCCCAGCAGTGCCATATTGTATCTTCACACCTTAACAGCGCTAATAAGACACCAAGAAGCGAATCGATCCCGTGCGTGTGTGTGAAGAGAGATTCTAAACAGCTGTGCTAATTAACCCAATGGAGCGGCGCTTGACTGATGGGGGAAATGCTTATAATTCCTCTTAATCACATCAAGGCAAATTAATCTCATTTACCTAATGGAAGGCCAACACAAACACACACACACAGTCATAAATCCCACCAGTTAAGAGTTTAGATAAGACGTAGAGGTAGACCGCCTTAAGTCAGCAGTCATTTACCGAAAAGGCAGACGACAAGGCAAATAACTCAACACATTTCCTAAAGATTGCCAAAGACGGATAAGCACATTTTTTTTTGGTCATCATAGCCTATCCTGCTAGTGAGTGACCTTTATGCTAGGGTATGTTCTGTTGGCTTTTCATTCAGCGCTCACACTTTATAAGGTGCCTTAAGACTTATAGAGTGAGCACAGATGCAGATCTTGCATGAATCCATGTGTGAAATAAAATTATAAATGAGTTGCATGATCACACTCATCATACTGCCGTACACATGAAGGTACATAAACTTAAGAGCAGTAGAAGGGGGTCACTTGCTCTTCAGCCTGGTTGGTGCTCACGGAACAGGACGAAGACGTCAAATGAGGAGACCCAAGGTCTCAAAACCAAACAGCCCAGACACTGAAACTGGGCATTTATTGCTGTGTGAAAGTGATTCACACACAATTATATTTCTTTCTCCTAGTCCTTTATAGGGAAAAACACTATATTCGGTAACTTCCATAGACATCCAAAATGGGGTGGGATGATTGTATTGGGAGCACTGAGGTGTCAGATGATACTGTAAAAAAATGGTTACATTTTGGCACTCAGAGTTCAGGTAGGAGGGCCCCAGGATTTTGCTTAGGGCCCAATGGAGGTCTAAACCGGCAAATTTTTTCAGCCAAGTACCCCCTAACCAGCGCACAAGAATTACCACTACGCTTCAACCACGACTCCATCGTTTGAGTTTTGACAGGTGATGGCGGGTGGCATGTGACAGGTTGGGTCGAACCATCCTGGTATGGGGGGGATTCTGGGTTTTTAGGATAATGAAATTGAATAGCCTACTGAAATTAATTTTATGAACTTATATTTTCCTGAACTATTTATTAAATAATTGTTTTTAAAGTATTTTTGCATGGATTCTACTTTTTAAATATTTGTATATTTTAAAATCTCACGTACCCCCTGGAGTGCCTTCACGTACCCCCATTTGAGAACCACTGTGTTAGAGGTTAGAGGCTATACGAACACTGTGCTGGTAGTGTGTTTGTGCGCGCTGATGGAGTTGAATCAATTCTCTCCGGAAATGGAGCCATTTACAGATGCTTCTTTCCCAGTGTGAGTCAGGGTTCTGTGGCTCTCTCTTGCTATTTTCCAAATAAGGGTGTCCGTTCTGGGTTTAGTGCTGATTGGAGGAGGGTGGCACTGGAGCGATGGGAGGAAGCATCATGGCATGATGGAGCGATGGGAGGAAGCACCATGGAGCGATGAGGAGGAAGCATCATGGCATGATGGAGTGATGGGGAGGAAGCATCATGGAGTGATTGGGAGGAAGCATCATGGAGTGATTGGGAGGAAGCATCATGGAGTGATGGGGAGGAAGCATCATGGCATGATGGAGTGATGGGGAGGAAGCATCATGGAGTGATGGGGAGGAAGCATCATGGCATGATGGAGTGATGGGGAGGAAGCATCATGGAGTGATGGGGAGGTCTGAAAAGGTCACACACAGAAATACATGCACAAAACACACACACACACACAGAACTACATGCACAGAACACACACACACATCACAACATTCAGAACACCACACACACACCCATGTACACACACTCATGCACGCACGCACACCCATGCACACACACACGCATGCACACAAACACACCCACATACCCATACACAGAGAGAGAGAGAGAGCGAGCTTAACCCAACCAGTGCAGATTTGGCACTGCCGGAACTGTTCTCAGCCTGCTATCACTCAGACATGCTGGACATGTTTACTGTAAGATTTCCTGGCGTTGTGTTTGTACTGTATGAAAGCCAGTGCAATCGCATCCATCCTGCTATCATCTCCAGTCCATGAGAAGGGTCTCAATTTGTAGCATATCCTAAACAAAATGAATGAATTTGTAGCATATCCTAAACAAAATTAATGAATTTGAAGCATATCCTAAACTAAATGAATGTCTGTGGCTTCATCTCACTGAGATGACTCTACTATAGGCACATAGGTATGTGATGGAATTGTATAACCTCTGCTGACTTATTTGTTACAACAGGATAATAACTGAATTTACTGTATATTTCAGTAAAATCTAAAAGATATTCAAACTGTATGGAATATGTTTAATTGACTGTTAATTGCTTTCCTCACAATGATGGATATAATTATGTCAAAAGCCTAAATAAATGGATTTTCATGACAAACAGCACAGAAAAATGTTTCCACTCTGTCACTTTCTTTCTTTTTTTCTTTCTGTGCTAACTGTAATTATCTAAACTAATTAGGCTATTGCTATTGTATTTGTGGCAGATTTCCCTACATGAAGAGACAGCACAGTAACACGTACACGGTGGCAAAAAAACACATCCTTCGAAATTCCAACAATTTCTGTCAGTGAAATTTCTGTCCAACAATTTCTGCCAGGTCGTAATGGCAAATTAGTTTCATTATTATACGTTATTTCAGTATAGGGTTACAGTAGCCTACAATATAGGGTCCATTATAAGGCAATACAGGGTGACGGTACCATATAGAGTAGCATATATTTCAAACCCACGATTTGTATCGTCTTCAGTCAAGCTCAAGTAATCGGTTGAATATTTCTATAAGTAAAGTAATGAGAGACTCATCTCATTATTTTTAAAAGAAAATTATAAAACCATACATTAGCCTACCTGTTAACGGTCCTCCCGACAGTTGCAATGTTCGGCTGGGCTGAAAGATCATACCTCGACTTCACCACACGCGCACGCTACTGGGAAATTAACACAATGTGCAGCCGCTTTTTTCAGCGCGCTGCTAGTGAAAGCCGGAGTGAAAGTGCGCGCGCAGATATACTGAGAAAGCGTCTGTCAGAGAGAGAGAGAGCGCGAAAGAGAGAGTGAGGTGAATCAACAGATGACATTGAACAATTAAGTTGGCTGCATCCTATGACTTTTATGTCGTTTGAAAGATCAGCTAAATGACACGTATAATCAAGTCTCATAGTCTGTATTATAATTAGGCTATCCTTTTTTTTTTTAATAATCACACTTTATTTTTATGTCACCGGCGGCTTTACTGACACAGACTGTTCTCTTCCTCTGTGGCCCTCCTACATCCCTGACCATGTCTTAAGCAGGTGATTGATTGAGGTATAGTCTCCATGCTGCTCCCCAAGGATTGATGTGTTGAATGGGTCGATGCGAGGGTTAGGCTACTGCTGTTCCTCTTGATTAGAGACGTTCATCTTGCCGAGCACTGGAGTCTCTAGGCTACTGGAGGGGCTGAACCCATGCTGCCTGTCAGCAGAAACTGATGAAGCCTTCAGGAAACCCACTCCTGTGAATAAACACTGTCCTAGCTTAAAGGAACACGCCACCCAAAATCAGTAGCAATATATGTTCTTACCTTAACTTTCACGAGTTGAGTCATACCTCTCCCGCGCCGGTAGGTGCACTCAAACGCTCTGTCGCACGGCGCGAATGTGTTAGCATGTTGCTATGCTAGCGGGCTCTGCCGTGGCCGTAGAGAGAGGAACATAGCAGTAATCAAACACCTCAATTTTTTCCCTACTTAAATACAGTTGCACGAGTAGTTGATAAAAATGTGTACGTCACACAACATGAAACGTGGCGATTTTCCAAGCGAATAAACAGGAGAACTACAATGTGTGGCGCAATAGCACTTGGGAGTACTTCGACCTAGCGTGGTAATATTATTAACACCTAATTGTAGATCCTATCCACCACAGAGTTTAGAATCCATGCTGGATCGACCCTCAGCCTCTCCCTCCGTTCTGAGCGAGAGAGAGGCACACACACTAGAGATGCGCTCATCCATCAGCCATCCATCAGCACCAAAGTTTGTTGACCAATTTTCAAAACTGCACCCGCCCACCATCCGTTGGTTGTTTTAATGTAGGCTATATATGGGTGATGCAGCGCTGCTGACGTGAGGCTAGAAAGCCCTTGCCTGTTCTACAAAGACTGATCTAATGCAGCAAATATATTAAAAGGCTGAAGTCGTACATTGGCTAGGCCTATCCCCAGAATATCAGCAGCAAACTCAGTTTCTGTCGGCAAAACAGTCTCCAAATAAAACGCACATCGGACTGTTGCCTATTCTGCCATGCAGCTTGTGACAATATATCGTCCAAAATGCTTGATTGCATTGCATTCTCCACATTTTTAGCTAAATTTTCATGTACCGCATCAGCATTTTTGTTCAGGGAATCTTTTGTAAATTGCTTTACAATGACCGTCGGGCCTATAGGCCTATTGCCTGGCTTGCCTCAGCTTCGGTCACGTCCTTTTACAATTTTATCATTGTAATAAAAAACGCAATTTGCCACATAATTTCAGCATGCTCCTGGCCTACTAATTAATGCCTATTGTACTTTATTTTTTGCAAAAAGAAAGAAATCCTTGATAAAATAACAAGTCATTCACATTATAGGCTACTTTACACATATGTCAGGTTGACTGACAAGCCTGTTCTGAAGACTCCCATTAATTTTGACTGCACGAGCGCGTCTTTTTCAGACAGACATCGCAATTCATTTTATAGCAGGCCATCGGACAAATATGACGCCTCGATATTAAAGAAACTCCGACTCCATTCATTCTGAAAGTCCACCGCACAACAGTGCAACGTGCATATTCACATTTTTAGTAACAACCGCCAAACTTGCTTGCTTGCCTTACACACCTAAGTTTTCCGACTATTTTTCTTGCCTTCTTTTTCCGCTGTGGATGTTATGGAGTTTGTAGAAGTTTTAGCTCTTACGTTCTGAACATCTCGCACTGCCATCGCCTGATGTCATTTCTGAGTCATATCACTCTCTGTCTCTCTTTTAAATGCCTATTCCCTGAATGGTAGGCTACAATTATGTGTTTTATATATAGGCTAATATCTAAACAAAATAACCCAGGCAGTCTCATCTAGGATATAGCCTAACACAGGTTGAAGTCAACGTCAAGTTGGTTCTATTTAGGGAGGTGAATGTGTGTAAACATCTGTAGATGACTCAGAAATGACATCGGAAGACAAGGAGTGAATAGTGGCAAGAGGCAAGCCGAAGTCTGCTGACAAGGGCCCGACGGTAATTGTAAAGTAATTTACAAAAGATTCACTGAACAAAAATGCTGATGTGGTACATGAAAATGTAGCTAAAAAGGTGGAGAATGCAATGCAATCAAGCATTTTGGACGATATATTGTCACAAGCTGGCAGAATAGGCCACAGACTGTTTTGCGCGACAGAGACTGAGTTTGCTGCTGATATTCTGGGGATAGGCCTAGCCAATGTACGACTTCAGCCTTTTAATATATTTGCTGCATTAGATCAGTCTTTCTAGAACAGGCAAGGGCTTTCTAGCCTCACGTCAGCAGCGCTGCATCACCCATATAGCCTAAAACAACCAACGGATGGTGGGCGGGTGCAGTTTTGAAAATTGGTCAACAAACTTTGGTGCTGATGGATGGCTGATGGATGAGCGCATCTCTAGTGTGTGTGCCTCTCTCTCGCTCAGAAGGGAGGGAGAGGCTGAGGGTCGATCCAGCATGGATTCTAAACTCTGTGGTGGATAGGATCTACAATTAGGTGTTAATAATATTACCACGCCAGGTCGAAGTACTCCCAAGTGCTATTGCGCCACACATTGTAGTTCTCCTGTTTATTCGCTTGGAAAATCGCCACGTTTCATGTTGTGTGACGTACACATTTTTATCAACTACTCGTGCAACTGTGTTTAAGTAGGGAAAAAATTGAGGTGTTTGATTACTGCTATGTTCCTCTCTCTACGGCCACGGCAGAGCCCGCTAGCATAGCAACATGCTAACACATTCGCGCCGCGCGACAGAGCGTTTGAGTGCACCTACCGGCGCGGGAGAGGTATGACTCAACTCGTGAAAGTTAAGGTAAGAACATATATTACTACTGATTTTGGGTGGCGTGTTCCTTTAAACCTGACCAAGTCTGGAATAGCACACACGCAATAGTTTTGATAACTCTGTATTCTTTAACAAATCAAATGGTATGCAAACAGCTTATTCTGCCGTTTGATTTATTTTAAACCAAAAATGCAGTTGGGTGGTTGACGTTTTAGGCCGAAAAAAAGTTTTTGAATAAAAATTCAGATATTAGGCATGGAAATCACTTAGTCCTGTTGTACTGATCCTTCCATTCCCAAAAATATGTAGGCCTATGGTCTTTTAGATTTTGTGTTGAAATTCATATTTATTCACTGTGGTAGTGACTAAAATTGTCATATGGTGTGACATGAAAGTTATTGTTTGTAAAATTATAATGGGGTATTTTGTTTTTAATGTGAGCAATGTATTATAATCTTCTATCATTACTTCATCAAGATCTAGCATTTCCTTGTGCAAATGTATTACATTTTACAGTATATTTCTTCATCAATACACAGAGTAAGGCATATGTCCTCAATCTTTCAATAAATGTCATATTCATTTTGACATACCTTGATATAAAAGAAAGAAAATGCTTGTGACCTTTGCTGACCCTATTTTCTATCTGTTCCATTGAGATTTGTATGATTTAGACCCCAAAAGCCTTTTTATTTTCATAATTTCTTGATGTCACACCAAATGATATGGTGTCACGCCATATGATAAATAACACCACAAAACAATCTGTTAATACAAAAATGTGTATTATATGTATTTCACAAGCAACAAAAGACAGTTTAAGACAGGTATATCATGTAAAGGTTCACTCTCAGAAATCACAACTATGCAAAACAGAATGCCACCAAATATTGTATAGCTCTTGGGTTCCCTGAGTTTTTCTCTTCTCAATGGTGGGCTTCAATCTGAATGTTTGTAGTTCCCCTTTGAGTTTATTCTCTTTATATCTGTTAAAAGACAAATTCAAAAATGTATTCAGATAATTTAAAACGTTTTCCTGCATTATAATCAGATTAAATTGTTGCAATTACTTATAGTGCTAAAGACAACATTAATATTACTGTTTTCTTTAACACCAGAATTTATTTTCTCAGACTACTATTGATATTTAGAATGCCAAATATGTATCTTTTGTATCCAAGGCTGTAGAGTGAGTGAGTGTGGGGGTGATTTCTGTGTTTTATGTGTGTGTGATTCGCAATACATGCAATAGTTGCCCATCTTAAATAATAAATGTTAAATCATGTTAAATATGTCAAAATATATATTACACTTAATTATGAGTTAAACATATGTATGAAAAAACATTATTTATGCAGGAAAATGCAGTTTCTATCATACAGTGTGACAAATAAATCATATGGTGTGACGAGAAAACCCGGTCACACTATATGATATGGGGTCACACCATATGAGGTTTCATGTACTTAGCATGACATTAAGCAATGTGCTTTTATGCTAACATCCTAAAAACATGCTAACTGCAATATGACAATATAGTTTTAAAGGTAATATTGACTGAAAAGTAATTTTATTTGGGCATTTTTGCGTAAAATGAGTCACATCAAAAGACAATGCAAAAGGGAACTCAAGCAGGAGTGCCGGACATACTTGATTTTTTTGAAAACATGAAGAGAGAAAACTCACCTTGTAACTTTCAGTGTCCTTCTGGGGTGTTGTTCTTCCTCCTGAAAGAAGGAGGACCCCTACTCCCCAAAGGTCTCCAAACAATTGCCCGTTTAAAAAAAGTAATATGGCGTCACACCATATGATATCCATTTCTGGGACAAAGTGTTTTAGTTAAGGGTGGCTTCACAATATTATGCCTGAACTTTTAGTCAAGCAGACTCACAAGTAGGCATCTGGGTTACAAATATATGTGATTGAATAAACAGAAAATGAATTCATTTTCTTGTTTTTATTCAAAATCAAAATTTGTGAAATGTGACAGTGACAGTGATATGAGCTTTTTCTGGTTTGGCTGAAAATTTTGAAAAAATGGAAGATTAATCCAATGAATGCTCTATATGTTCATATAAAACAGCATTTTCTGAACAATATCACCATAGTTTTTGATATATTTTTTTATAATTTACCTATCTTTGACACATTGGACCAAAAAAAGGCCATGTCATGTCAACCACCCAGTTATCAAAACTATTCCGTGTGGTCGGCTCAACGCAAAGATGAACGCGTGTGTGTAGGCCTACATGTCTGTGTTTATTTCAGTAGCATAATAAGGAGCTTGAAAGAAAGCTGCAGATTTAGCATAAATTTAGCCTGGAAAATCCAGACCCTGATAATCTAGAAAGATTAAGGGTCTGGCAAAGAACAATGTAATGGCCCAACTCGAGGGGCGGCAACAAGCATGCAGACCATGACTAGACCATGTTTACTCTGAATGATTTCGGACTTCGACGCAATCGGATAACACTACGACCAATGTGTACTGTCTTCAATGTGTACTGTCTTCATCAGTTTAGCTGGTTCCCCGGAATGTTGGGGTAAAAGTAACGTACATCATTGCTCTTTGCCAGAGTGTCTCGCTGAGACAATTCTATTGTGCTCTCGCAAGAACTCTGGATTTCCAGGGTAGCATAAGCTTCTACATTAGGGATGTCTTGGCTGTAAAACTCACTCATCTGTTACTGTAACTGGAGTAAGAGCTAACTTTATTGATTTTATATTTTTTTTGTCTGCTTTTCATCACATTATTATGACCATTAAATGTAGGCTATGCTATTTTGCACGCTAAAATCTGATTCATCACAGGTAAACACAATAAAGAATGGGAACATAAATTGGATTATGTATTCTAAGTTGTAATTCCTCTGTATGTCCTGTTGGTGACCTCAGTGAGAAGTACTGTTAAGACGCTCTTAGCCGGTAACGAGAACTCTGGAGCACTCGTAGACGCTCTTAAGCGATGGTTTCGAGAAACAGTCGGCAAATCTTAAGACGTTCGTAGGCTTAAGATGCTTTCAAGAGGGTCGTAAATTCCCTCTTACGAACGTCTTAAGATTTGCCGACTGTTTCCCGAAACCATCGTTGCTTAAGAACGTCGTGAAAACACTCGTAGATCTAGGAGTGCTCCAGAGTTCTCGTTACTGGCTAAGAGCGTCTTAACAGTAGCCTAGGCTACTTCTCACTGAGGTCACCAACAGGACATACAGAGGAATTACAACTTAGAATACATAATCCAACGTCCATTCCCATTCTTTATTGTGTTTACCTGTGATGAATCAGATTTTAGCGTGCAACTTAAATAGCATAGCCTACATTTAATGGTCATAGCCTAATAATGTGATGAAAAGCGGACAAAAATGCAATCAAGTTATGAAACGAGAAGTTGCCAGAATAGCTTGCCATTATCTTTGCTAAGTGAAGGCTATGTTTTATTAGGCCTATATGAGGTAAAAAGCAGAGAAAGCAACATGTGGTTTAGTCTGTAGGCTACTGCATCAAAATCTACATATTTCCTCACTTTTCCTCACTTCTTTCTTATCTTCAAATGTGTTCTTAAGTGACACCGCGAAAAATGATTGCATGGTGCAGAACAATCTAATCTTAAATAATTACAATTATTTATGTCTGTGTGTGGTATATAACCTACTTGGGATGCTTAAATGCAGACTATTTTCGTATTGATGTGAATTAATGTGTAGATCCGAAGTTTAATAGGCCTAGCTAGCTGTGACGTGCAGTCACCTGACATCACCATCAAATCAGAGGATATTTCAGAACTAATAACGTGGACGCTATGAGCATGTTCGGGAAACAGTCGGAAAAACCAAACGAACGATCGTAAGATGAATCGTAGAAAACCCTCTTAAGAGCGTGTCTCAGTCGTTATCGGGAAACTGGGCCCTGCACTCCGTGAATAAAGGAGGGCGACAATCTATTGGTCGCGAGTGGGCGCAGTTGTACATGTTTCTTTTTTATTTATTTATTTTTACTCTGCCTAGCGCCCTTCTGTCATTTTGGCAACCGCTTATGCCTTGAGCCTGCCGGCTCTGGAGCGAAGACAAGCAACAGTTCACAGGGCACACCTGTCGGAGATTCATTAATCATTCCTGTCTTGTTAAAACCAGACTCATTCACCGATCCACACATTCAGATGGTCAGAGTGCAGATCCACATACAGTACAACAAAACCACCCAATACACTGTCAAAGCAGATGAAAAAGCCCTTGACAAAGGGTTCAACTAAAGCCCTTCCATGAATGTTAAGCAGAGGCAGTGACACATACTGTACACACACACAAACACACACACATGGAAACACACGCACACACACACACACGCTCACAGTTGCCTTTTGTAGTGTCCATCAGGGTTTAATAATTCTGTTCCCAGTGGTGTTGGCTGCAGAGAGTTCAGCTCTGTCTCTCTCTCTCTCTCTCTCTCTCTCTCTCACACACACACACACACACACACACACATACATATTGTAAGTCCAAGCCTCTTACTGAGGTACCCATCAGTTGTCATTGGAGCTCATGTCTGTTTGAAAGCCAGGTGATCTTTGACAGGTGTGGGACTTATGGGGAAACCACATGACATTGGAAAGGTCATGTCTATACCAAATGATGTTTGAAATGTATGGTCTTTGTGGGCCAAATGACATGCTGTTTGAAAGGTCTCATTCTTCAGGGGAAACCATAACGTTTCAAAGATCGGTTTTCTGTGGTCTGCAGCCATGGCTCTGAGTGATATGGAGCAGTGGGGAAAATCACATTGTGAAAATGCTAATAAGAGTTAGCGGCACGAGTGGTGTGTGTTGGGATGGGTCTTTGAGGGGGGACAGTGAACATTAATATCAGTCTAATTCTAAGTTATGAATGGCTTTCACCTGGGGCAAGGTTAGTGATGTGTGTGTGTGAGAGTGTGTGTGCAAACCGTGATGGGAAATTAGACTTCACTTTTAATTCTCCTCTGCCTCACCTGCTGCGGCAGTGCGCAGTAATGTAATTCTCCGCTCGTTGGTCAGGTGTTTGCTCGTTTGGAAGGTCACATACCTGTCCATGAGAGAACCGTTACTCTGTGTTCTCAAGGAGAGGATGCACGGCGTATTTCTGAACTCAAGACCTTTGTTTAAATTTCAATAGCCTTGAGAGGACAGTGATTCAAAAAAATGTTCCTATCCACATCACTTCAGGGTCAGAACACTGCAAAGAAGAAAATACTGTTCAGTTTTAGACAATAGCCTATTGTATCTTGTGTATAAAACAACTGCACAAACTAGGGCTGCACGATTATGGCCAAAATGATAATCACGATTATTTTGATCAATATTGAGATCACGATTATTTATCTCGATTATTAATTCATTTTAGTGACAAAAATATTTTTCCCTAAACATATTGGACTTGCTATCTGGCTCACCCAAATTCTTCCCCTCACATTTACTCCCCTAAATTACTGCAAATATAGACTTGACTGCGACTTCCAAACTTCCAAACAAATGTTTTGTGCGTGCTACTTTGTTAATATTTGGGAAAACGTTAACAGCCCACCAGGAATCCTCCCAACTCTCCCCATTAGCCACTTAAGCTCTGCTTCTTGTTCATGAGTTTACTGTAATCTTTTAGTCCAGGGGTGTCCAAACTTTTTGACTGAAGGGCCACATTGGGTTTTGAAAATGGGCCGGCGTGCCACACACAAATAGACTCTTTGCCAGCTCCACTCAAATATAGCCTATGGCTAGTGCTGTGCCTATGGCTGTGCCCTCTCACAGTTTATAAATGGTCAGTAGTGGGAACTACTGTTGCCATCGCGCTCTCTCCCACGCTCAAATGCGTCCCCAATTAAATGGACTAATGTAGTTAGATCTGCTGCAATGGAGATACTATGTATCTCGATGTAACAAGCTGTTTTGACATTGACATTGTAAACGTTCTCTAAAAAGAGTGTAAAGCAGTTTGCAGTAGCCTAAAGTTACTCACAACGTCGTCTATCGCTGGAAAAAAATAGCGAGCGGCCTATGATAAACTAATAAATGCTCGGCGGGCCGGATTAAAGTGCGTGGCTGGCCGCAGTTTGGACACGCTGGTTTAGTCATTCGTTGATATGTACATTAAAAAACTGACGTATAGGCTACATTTTCATTATTGTTCACTCGTTTTGAGTAGGCTGTGTCTTGAAACGCATATGCATTGTAGGTTGCACATGTAGCTTATAAAATACATGAATAAAATTCACGGATCCCGTCGTTAGCTCAACTCTTATTACAGTATAGGCTATCGGAGGAAGCAAACAAGGACTAAAAGTTAACGTGATAAAAAAGGCATGTGTGGTTTACGTCATGTGATGTGTTTCACGGTATGAGTTGAGAGCCCTGCTTTGCTTATTTTTGGTTAACTTAACTTGCCTGAAATCCGAAATATTTTCGAACAATAGATGATCCGCTTCGAGGGACAAGCCTAGTAATAGTTAACATAATGTTACTAGTCCACAGTGCATCCAAACTGAGCAGTGCAGGGAACAGCTGTCATTGGTAGGCTGCATGCAGGCACATGGTCAGACAGGTTTAAGGAGCGCTTGATTTGTTTTGTAGCGGAGCGTTCTATGGGTTGCCAGGTTGGTTCTATGGGTAGAGCACGCATTTTAAATATCGCTCGATCACGCAAATTTGATCGTGGGAAGCCAAAATCGTGATCGTGATTAAAATTCGATTAATTGTGCAGCCCTAGCACAAACAAACCGGCATGCAAGCAGACAAACAATTCACTAATAATGACTCAGCAAGGTTAATAAAATATCAATTAATTAATAATGACTCAGCAATAAGAAAATATCAATTCATTACTAATGACGCAAGGTTAATAAAATATCAATTCACTAATAATGACTCAGCAAGGTTAAGAAAATATCAACTCATTAATAATGACTCAGCAATGTTAAGAAAATATGGTAACACTTTACTTGACGGGTGAGTTCATAACACATTCATAGCAGCTGTCACAAACTGCACATAAAGCATTCATGACTGTTTCATGAGCCATGACTCAACATTCATACCAAACCTTTCATGAATGTGGAAGACAGAACGACGACAACTTGTCAAAATAAAAGTCCAACAATAGCAAAGCTGCTATGAATGTGTTATGAACTCACCCGTCAAGTAAAGTGTTACCGAAAATATCAGTTCATTAATAATGACTTAGCAAGGTTAAGAAAATATCAATTCACTAATAATGACTCAGAAACTTTGTTCCAGATTGTTATTCTGTCTGTTGTGTGATATGTGGTCCGCATGCAAGATGAGTGGCTAAACCAAACAAAGAGCCAACCTCAGAAAAATGAATGGCTGCGAGACGTCCACCTCAAATCCTTCGCCCCAACTTACCTGCCCACCTTGGTCACATCACTATAGTCTCTCAGACACATTGTGGTGAGTGTTGGTGACAGTGTGTAATATTGCCTCTGGCATCTCAGAATGTCTTACTGGCACCACATTTTATAAGAGTGACATGAAATGAAAGGATGGTGGGCCTTACTAACTCTCTCTCTCTCTTTTACTCTTCCTCTCTCACTCTCTCTCTTTCCAACTCTTTTTCTCTTGGTCTGTATCTTGTTATTTTGTTAAATATCACGCGAAACTTTCATGTGCTCACGTGAAATTTTCATGTGCGCATATGAAAGTTCACGTGAGCACATGAAAGTTTCATGTGAGCACATGAAACTAAACTTTAGATTTTATTTTGCTCATGTCCCCTTAGGGGCTCCGTATGGTGGCTATCAGAGGGCATGAAAGATCCTCAGTACCTCGGAGGGTCATTCTTTTTATGGTGGTCATAGGAACCTCTTGTTGACACTGAAGACAATGACACAGCCACTCTTTATGGGAGCAGATTTGAATTCAAGAGACATAGGGAATGGCCAGCGCTCAACTAACAAATCTCAAAATGTCAAAGATAAAAGGAAGAGAGGACATTCACTCCTGTAAGTGTGAGAGACAGAGCGGCAATTGTACAAACTGAAATGAACCTCTCTAGTTTTGTCAACTGTTTTCACCTCCAAAATCTTTAGCAAAAACGTTCTAATGAGGAGACACAGCACTCAAAAAATCCTCCATACAAAGGCATGGCATTCGTTCGTAACGCCAATAGTTGCAGTTGTCTACACATATCTCGCCCCTTCTGCAGCCAGAAGTTGACATGTGAATACATCGTGCCAATCATGTAGTGTGTTGTGAATACATCGTGCCAATTGTGTGTTGTGATCTCGCTGGAGCGAGGTTGGTGTCGTGAACTTGCGCACATGCAGTTCTGCCCGAAAAAGAAGCCCAATAAGTGCCCAAAGTGCATTGCAATATGGCCGCCGAGTGGAGGGACTTGCCTGAAAGGACTTTGTCTTTAGACAGAGCTACTCCTCCCCTCCCTCCCTCCATCCTTCCCTCCCTTCCTCCCCCCACCTCCCTTATGGCCCTGTCCACAGCACACCTGTCATTACTGGAGAACGCTCAACTTCACAAACGTCTCTCGCTGACAGGAAGAGAGCACGTGCAGAAGCGTGAGACTCTCTTTAGTGGATATGTGACGGGTGTAATGAGGAACAGGCCCATCATGTGGCGTTTTTTCACAGAGCTTTTGGACTCCTCTGCATGTTCGTTGTGTCCTTACAGACAGCATCAGAGCACGTGGACCTGTCTCTGTTCTCCATAATGAAGCACTTGCGTATTCGCCTTGAATCTTTTCCACGTGCCCAGGGCGGCTGACGTTTTTGGTTAGATCCTTCGTTCTATTTGGTATGAGCAGCCTGTGAGTGGGCATTGGCCCAGCGCTGGGAGCATCGGCTGAGCTGAGCGAGGCGAATCTCTCAGACTGATCTGTTTAGTTTGTCAGAGTGGGGCGCTGAGGGACAGGCTTTTATCCTCCTCCCTCCCTCCTTCTGAAGGGTTTGATCATTCTTTATGAAGCAATACAGGGCCAGTTCTAGAGCAGATTATCCATTGTGAGGCCGTGCAGAGCCAGCTCTAGAACATAGATCATCTATTATGAGGCGGTTGAGGGCCAGCTTTAGAACACAGATCATCCATTACGAGGCAGTGCAGGGCCAGCTCTAGAACACAGATCATCCATTATGAGGTGGTGCATACCACATTCGAGTCCAGGTGCCCCAGGTTTGGATCCAACATGTGGTCATTTCCCGATCCCACCCCATCTCTCTCTCCCACTTGCTTCCTGTCACTCTCCACTGTCCAATCTGAATAAAGGAACGAAAGAGAGAGAACCGCACCACCAGGCTGCCTGCAGCCATTGGCCCCTAATGACCCCTCAACACACCAGCTGCCAGCGGGGTACCTACAGTAGGCATCCAGCCCCAGTGCCAGGCAGTCAAATCAGAGGTGCTAGCATTTGGGCTTTACTGTAAAACCTTCTCCACCTCACAAACCCCTCCACCTCACAAACCCCCCAACGCCATAGTGGCCTCCACAATCATTACCCTCTTTGTCCAGCTCCTGACAGAGGAGACAAAAAAACGTCCGAGACTTGTAGTAGCTCTATAAGCCCTGATGTCCTGTGCGTATCGGTCAGGGAAGCCATTTTCGGGCACAGTGTGGGTGCTTGATTCTCCACATGTTCTTGAAAGCCAGGCTGATGATGTCACACACTCTGCAGAATCCAGTTCTGAGTCAGGCACCCTCAGATGTCCGCACAACACTAATGTCAGGTATAGTTGAACATTTGCACATATTGATCATCAGTACAGCACAATACTGTACATAGAAAGATTAGAGATTTATTGATTTATTGGCTGATAGATTGATTGATTGATTGATTGGTTGGTTGGTTGGTTGGTTGATTGATTAACATCCATGTTGCTGAAGCAGATGAGAGTAGTTCTTTATATCATATCCTTGTTGTTGTTTTTATAACTGCATTATTAAACAGTGTGACTCAGTGATTAACGCTTTACTAACGCTGTACTAACGCACTAACTGTACTAACGCTGTACTAATGCACTAACTGTACTAACGCTGTACTACTAATGGTGTACTAACTGTACTAATGGTGTACTAATGCACTAACTGTACTAACAGTGTACTAATGGTGTACTAACTGTACTAATGGTGTACTAATGGTGTACTAACTGTACTAATGGTTACTCTACTAATTGCAAGAATGAAGTATCTGTGTACTTTTCTACTCTAGTCAGTATATCACTAATGCTACAAGAACAAGAAATGTTAACAATAACTATAGCAACATTGACGTATCATAAAAGAATAGTATATCTGCAGCCTTCTTCAGGGGAGAGAGTTGATGGACACAGCCCTCTGTAGTGTCAGGCTACAGGGGGCCTTTTGTGTAAGAGTGGGGCTATTTCTAACGAGGACACGCAGGTCTTTTCATTCTCTACATCAGCCAAGAATAATGAGATCAATAAGACGAGAGTCTGAATTGGGGAGGAATTGAGATGTTGTCATTGGCAATGATGAACTCACACAATGTCAACCTATCACTCTATTTAATCAAGCTGTGTCATTACAAAGGTGGCAACTCAGTGGTGTAGCTATTGATTCAGTTCAGTTCAGTGTTATTGATTTGCAGGACACTATTAAAGGAGCTGTGTGTAATTCTGTATTTGTCTTGAATGCAGTCGCATGGCACTCTAACATTGGACTCTTTGTATGGCTATAGATGACACAGTGACAGCACAAACTATTAAGGCTATTTTGAGATTTGAACATTGATGGGTGGTTGACGTCAAGCATAGGATATAACTAATATGCCACTTGATAACTTAAAGGTGGCTGCATGAATGTTTATTTTAACGGCACAAATCAGCACAAATGTAATTTGATGAGATTTGGACATTGACGGAGGAATATGTAAATCTAAAAAGAATGTAAAGAGTAAAAAATAGGGTTTACAACCCTTAACAGCACAAACAATCATTTAGCTGATAGCTAATAGCTCTCATCTTAGCATTCTGTATTATAATCTATGCTGCCGAGCTATGAAATCACAGTCTGTTTGTTTTGCATGATGCCAGCCTACATATTGTGTATTTTATTGCTATCTTTAGTATCACTTTATACATATTACACAGTTTGAAGGATTAGAGCCAGTGTATATTATAATCCATGCTGCCGTGCTACAGAATCACAACCTGTTTGTTATTCATCCCAAAACTGACAATGCAGGCGAGTAAAGGGGGTTATACCCAGCAGCACCCATAAAGCCAGCTTACCTTTAGTATCAGCTTCCTTCTATTGTTAATGTGTGTTTTTATGTTCCATTTACCCAAGCTTTAACCCACCCCAAAAAATCATCATCTGATAAACAAAAAAGTTTATTGAATCCCTGAATGTGAATGTTGTTTACTGCTCGGTTTGAGGAGGAAATGAAAGAAACTATTCAGTCGTAGCCACACAGAATGAGAAGATGGAGTCACTGAACTGCGGCAGTTAACCTGCCCTCTGGGCATGGGATTACGCTCGCCTGCCGAACACTCCGTGCCACACAAGATTGCACACGGACGCAGGATAACAACGCCAGACAGGGACTCATCTCAACAGATGGCATGAGTGCAGACACACCAGCTTCTATGGACTCCATGCACCTGCTATACGCCTCCCTCTCTCTCTCTCCTTTTATCATTATGGACTCCATGCACTGAAGTATTTATTGTTGTAGTATTTAGTTTTACGGAAGGACTCCTCTGCACTATAGTACTTATTGTTGTAGTATTTAGATTCACTGAAGGTCTCCTCTGCACTGTAGTATTTATTGTTGTAGTATTTAGTTTTAGTGATGGTCTCCTCTGCACTGTAACTTCAATGTTATTCCTCATTCTGTAAGTCGCTTTGGATAAAATGCTGCTGAATAAATAAATGTGATGTAATGTTGTGCCATCTCACACATGCGTTGGGCACAGATGGCACTTCAGACTCTGTGGTGGTCAGCTGGCGATGCCCGCTGGCGATGCTGTCTCCATCAGTGTGCAGGTAAACATGCTCTCTCCTGCTCTCTCTGCTGCCTCCATTAATAAAAAACGAGTCACACTGTGGAGGGACTTTCTGATTATTTGTGTGTGTGTGTGTATGTGTGTGTGTGGGTGTGGGCTTTAAACTAATTTTGCTGTCATTGATGCTCCATTTCACCGTCATGATTAATAAGGCACATGATATGATCACCTGTGGGAGCTCCTGCAATATTCTCAATTGTCTGTTCTTATGCTTAGCGAGTCTCTAATGGGTGTGAGCTATGACAATAGCCGCAGCTTAATCACATCCTCAGTGTCACTTCTCCTCCTCTTAGTGGAGACTGATGTGCAGGGGAAATGCATCACGGCATCCCTCGTAGATAGATTACAGCTATTCTGATACCCCCCCCCCCCCCTCCGCGGCCCTGTAATCACTGGGTAAGATGAGAGGAGCAACGCAACCTGCATGTCAAACTGGAGAGCGGATCATGCTTCAGTACAATGGAGTCTGATGAGGCCTATTATCCATGCCGCCCATTCAGAGTTTAAGCTTTTAGAGTTGATGAGAGTTGGTGGGTTCAGCTAAAAGCATTACAAGCAAAGTTCAAGACTCTGGTGAAAGTTTCTTGATATTTAAGCTCAAATAACACTCAAAAGTATGCCCCTCCCATCCATATATCAGAAACATGTTGATTGGTTGTGGTTTTCCCAAAGCCATTATGCTCGTTTCCCACTTCCACTGTCTAGGTGGTATACAAACCATTTTAAGACTGAAATAACGAGACAGATGTCATGTTTTTGTATTTTGTGGATATATATTTAAAGGTGCAGTAGGATTTTGACCAACTGAGTACCTCTCCCTTTCCAAGCAAGTAGGAGATAACATGTATAGTAACATGTGCAAGAGGGCAAACATCCTGAGAAAAGACAACATGAGAAAAATATACCTGAGAAATGCAAAGCATTAAATCTACTTTTCAGCGTTCCTTATTCCATCAGTGGATACACTAGACCTACTGCATTATGTGTAGTGTTGCTGGAGTGGCTTAAGGTTTTGGAAGTCTGTTCTTCACAAGTTTGAAATTCAGTCTTGAAGATCTTTGTGCTGCTGGAGATATGTGTGCTGCTGGAGATCTGTGGAGATCTGTGTGCTGCTGGATCCCATTGAGCTGTTGGAGATCTGTGTGCTGCTGGAGATCTGTGTGCTGCTGTGAGCTTGGATCCCATTGAGCTGTTGGAGATGTGTTGTCTCTTTGTTTGAGATGTGTTTGACAAGTGGAATTTGTCTCTAATTCTGATTCATCCTGTGTCTCATCCTCTGTCTCTTCTCTGGTCAAACCAGGGAGTATGTTTTTCCTCCAAGACTTTATCTTTGTATCATTGTCATGTCCAGTTGGTTATTGTGAAATTGAACGGCCTATATACTTTCAACTTCAAGGGATTGACAAATGAATTCCCTTACCTATGCACAAGGAATTTCAATGCTGATAAATGCTTATTTATGAGTACATGATAATAAACTTGAACTTGAACTTCCTATAGATCTATAGATGCTCAGATTAAAAGCAAACGGTTCACTCTCTTGTTAACAATAATTGACCAATCACAGATGACTTAACTCCAGTGAGCAGTCCTCCTCCACAGGCCTCTGCCATTCTCATCTGTATCTAAGAGTCTTCAGCAGAGCTCAACCAAACACTGTCTAGGTAATCCCAACTTTATTAGCCTTGCTTTTATTTGTTTGATGTTCCTGTTCTTTGTGCTTTGGTAACGCTGCATACAAACAGTGAGGCTAATAAAGCCATTTTGAATGAGTCAAGCTAGCAACAGTATTTGTGGAGGTGAGTACATAAACTGACGCAGGGGCTTAAGATGTGCACACACAAACGTGAGCAGGCAGGAATCCAGCAGTTTTAACGTGTTTGTCACATTCTGGTGTGCGTGTTTTGTTTCCCAGAGGGCTTTGCGGCATGAGTCTTCTGTTAGATGTATACTCCAGTGAGCCCATGGGTGCTGACTGTGGGGTCAGAGGTCAGGCTCAGGGTCGGAGGTCACAGGATGGTTACAAGGGGTTCACCTCTCACTGTGCATATACTGGATCTAAGGTGAAGAAAAGTTAGATCACATTAATGCAAAGTCAAGTCAAAGTCTTTGTGCACAGCACAACAAATAATTATTTTCCCTCAGATAGTGTGGTTGTCATGGTCTTGATTTTGTTCTGTCCCTTGCTGGTTATTGTCTTAATGTCCCTATGTTGTACTCTTGTACAACTAAGTATTGTAAGTGTGGGAGCCATTAGCTATTGTTGATGTTGTGGTGGTGGTCTACACTAGAGGGCAGTGTGCTTGTGTTACAGTAGCTAGGTCATAGGTCACGGTGGCACAGGCGCCAGGTAATTAATTAACAGGTGTAGCGGGTGGGTAATGATGCTAGGGTGGCGGGGAGATCGCACGGTTTTTACCGCTGGCACGCCACAGCTAGATTAGCCCTCACGTTTGCATATACTCTGAACTCTGTAAACTATCTTTGCTATTAAATGGGAACACCACCCAAGGACTCTAAACGTTGTGGACTTCAACTTTATCCGAAGTGGACAGGCCTATAGCGCGTCAAAAACAGGATCTAGCCCTCACCCTGCCGAGTGTCTGATTTGTGTTAAGACAGTCACTACAGTAAGTAAAGATATTTGCTTTTGTGTAAAAACTGGTGTTTGCTCTGTGTTTGGTCCCTCCTCTAAGTAGCACTGTGACCGTGGTAAACACAATCTTGTATTAATGAGCTGTTTCACTTCTCCCTCACTCTGGGCCAGATGTACTAACGCTTTTGCGCCCACTTCAGGCGTATTTGTTTCGCAACGTGCGTGTAAAATCATTGCGAGTATGTACAAACAGACCGCAAAGATGTTAAAGCGCAAACTGCCTGTCGCGGGAGCTGAAAAGGGCACATTGCCCTGTCATGCATATGCATTCATGGGAGGATCCAGAGGAAAGTGGGAGTTTAGAGTAAAGAGATGGGAGGGGAAGCGTAAATAGCGCCTAATTATGTATTCTGCGGTATGTGCAAAGACTGCTCCTGAAAGCGCACGTCTATTTTGCGCCTAAATACTTCCGCCTTGTAAAAGCAGGTCCTCATTAGTATGCTGCCCAAGCATAATACATTGGGTATTGGTAAATAGTGTATATGGCCAATACCGTTTTGGGCTATCATGTCATGAGGAGGGTGACAGATGTCAAAACCCATGTCAGTTCACATCCTGAGGGTATATGTTTTCAGACAATGTATGGTTTAGGTGGTTTAATTAGTTTTTCCTCCATGGTACAGCCCAAAATGCCCATACGCTTAATTTACCAATACCCAATGTGTAATGCATGGGCAGCATACTAATGAGGAGGGTGGGACATGTCTCATGTCACGTTAGATCACATCCTGAGGGTCTAAGCTTTCAGAAAATATATGGTTTATATAGTTGAACCAGTTTTTCCTAAATGGCACAGACCCAAAGGTATCAGCCATATACCGATTTACTGTACCAATACCCAATGTGTTATGCATGGGCTGCATACTAATGAGGAGGGTGGGACATGTCTCATGTCATATTAGATTACATCCTGAGGGTCTAAGCCAGCGGTTCCCAAACTTTTTTCCCCGCGGACCACCTTCTACATCCTGACTCGGCTCGCGTACCCCCACCATCCAACACATAAAAAAGTAACACATTCTATTGACGCATTCTAGGCATCGTTGTTTAATTAGCCGCCCTACATGATAACATAATCAAAATGTACAACTGGTCTATGAGCTCTCACGTTAAAAAAAAAACAGTGTGGAGAACCACATTAGAATGGTTAGGTAGCATCTCACTGTAGACCACGCACTGTGGCTTTGGGCAGTCCGTCAGTCCCAATCCACGAAGCCTAGGACTATACTGTATGCCTCATCATACTTTTGTTTTCTTTGCGCAGTCTTTTCTGTCTCGTTCTTTCTTTTATCCCCCTGCGCTCCATCTCCACCTTCATTAGTCTGCCCCCATCCCATCGTTACCTGTGTCCTGCTCTGTTTCTCTCGCTTCTCCTCTTCGATCGCTTTAATTAGGCCTTTTGGACAGTGTCCCTGTTTTTAGCCACTTCCATGTTTACGCAGCGTTCTACCTAGCCTATACTTCAACGAAACTAACGCGCCAGATATTCTGGCTGCCCGCAGGAAAACACGTGTATTGTGTGTAGCTTATTTTTTTAATGAAAACATAGCCTATTATAGAGTTTACAAATGATTTCCTTTAATTTCACGTTTCCATATCATTATAAGCCGATTCGAAATTATGTATTATTTATTAATTAATTACAGTATTAATTAATTAATAATTTTTAACTCCTTTCCGCCATTGCCCTTTTCATCTCGCGTACCCCCTAGTGGCAGCTCGCGTACCACCAGGGGTACGCGTACCACAGTTTGGGAATCCCTGGTCTAAGCTTTCAGAAAATATATGGTTTATATAGTTGAATCAGTTTTCTCTTCATGGTACAGACCAAAATGTATTATGTGTACACGTTCTTCACCTAAATCCATAGAATCCTATTCATTTCAATGATACATTTACTTAAGTGGTCTGCAGGTACAGTGGGAATGAGTTCATTTCTTGTTAACATGATTTTTCTTAAACTCTGGGACCAGGGCTACAAGATAATACCACTTTTGTGGGGAAAACAACTTTTTTCTTTCAGTAAAACACAATAATCTCATTCCAAAGTCAGATAACTGACTTTTACCATAAACTGGCATTTCAACCGTTTGGTAGAGGTTCATAGAAATTGGAAGGGTCCTTTGGAAAAAAAAATCAGAGATTTTTCATACTACAGCCTAATAGAGCAAGATAAAACAAAAAAATCAAAGGATTATATAATCTAATTTGAAGTGAATATTTCATCTTTATCTTGGAGACTCCTGGAGCACCACTAGAGAGAGTACAGTATGCATACCAACAATGGTACGCATACCTTACTTTGAGAACCACCAGTGTAGGCTAGATGATATCAACCACAAGGGATTCCCTCAGACTGTTAGTTCAGCTTCAGTTCTGACATCCAGATCAGATAATTAGGCACGCACAACCCTGCAAACAGTAGTCTCTTTATGATAAATGCTGCCATTGTTTATCATTATTCTAAAAAGGGAAGGTTGAATTTCAAAAGAAAGCTATGCACAAATAGTCTGGCTATCACCAGACCGAGCTCAATCTTTTAAGATTGAACATTGAGCTGCAGGGCGAAAAATAAATCGCCAGTAAATCAGGCTGGGTTTGCCCAGCCTAACACACAAATAAAACAGCTACCAAAAGAAGTGCACTGATAGGTACTGTACGACTAAACCATCACAGCTGCACGCTGTACTGTACGACTAAACCATCACAGCTGCAGGCTGTACTGTACCACTAAACCATCACAGCTGCACGCTGTACTGTACGACTAAACCATCACAGCTGCACGCTGTACTGTACGACTAAACCATCACAGCTGCACGCTGTACTGTACGACTAAACCATCACAGCTGCACGCTGTACTGTATGACTAAACCACCACAGCTGCACTGTACTGTATGACTAAACCATCACAGCTGCACGCTGTACTGTACGACTAAACCATCACAGCTGCACGCTGTACTGTACGACTAAACCACCACAGCTGCACGCTGTACTGTACAACTAAACCATCACAGCTGCACGCTGCACGCTGTACTGTACGACTAAACCATCACAGCTGCACGCTGCACCCTGTGTGCAGGCGTAATGGCTTCGCAGCTTGTGCTTTAGGCGCGTGTGCTGGTGTGTTTGCTGACCTATGGTGCTGACCTGTGGCCGGTTTCACGTACCTATTTTAGACTGATCGGTAGTGTTAGGCCAGTCTTACATTTGATGGGAGGCCCGAAACATTTGTTACTTTTTGTTCCATGGCCAAGACACTTTGATTACATTTTTGATGTCCTACAGCCCTTGTGTGCGGCTCTTCTTTTGCTACAGTTTGACTGAACTAAAGGCGCAGACGCCACCTCTACTTACAGTCTTAAATTTGCTCATATGCTAGTCTAGTGCAAGTTAGGCAGTTTCATAAAAATAAAGACTGACTCATTTTGAACAATAGAACTTAGACACCTTGCCCCCAGGCTAACTTAGGTCTAAGACACTATCTTATCTTGGTAACCTTAGTTACTACCTGTCCTGTTTGATGGCCAGCACCCATACTATATATATATATATATATATATATATATATATATATATATATATACACAGTATGTGTATGTATATATATATATGTGTGTGTGTGTGTGTGTGTGTATGTATGTATATATGTATATATATATATATATATATATATATATATATATATATATATATATATATATATATATATATATATATATATATGTATGTATGTGTATATATATATATATATATATATATATATATGTGTGTCTGTGTATATATACACAGTGTGTGTGTGTGTTTGCATGCATGCATATTTTGGAACACCACAAAAAACAAATGCAAAACCATAACAAGGGCAAGGTTGAGTGAAGTGAAACTCTGGGGCCACGCGCTCCAGCCACCCCCACACATTACAGTGTGGGAACCTTTCATATGCGGCTTTCTCACTTCAAAGAGACAGCTGATTAGACGCAACAGAGATGTGTCCTGTGACCTACTTGCACACTGGATGAGATCTGCAACATATCAGTGTTGCTACTTGATCAAAGTTCTTTATTAATAATCAAAATAATCAAATAAATGTTTCCTTTTCCAAGTAAGAGAGCATTGTGATGTAATCAGCTTCCTGTATTAAACTGCCTCAGACCATGAAGCATAGTCTTCAGTTCATTCAAATTCATTCACTGTCTTCATTTGCGTAGCATGTAACCGTAATATTCATTGCTACACTAAAGTCTCCTTTTGCATACAGCTTGAATGTCATTCCTCCTTGTAAGTTGCTTTGGATAAAGATGCAAATTAAACGAATAAATGTAAATTACTTCAAATAGTGAAATGCTTTAATTCCCTGGCCCTGACATAAATGGCGGGCAAAAAGCAAGTCTATCAACAAAGTTCTCGTGAATGAGTTGCAGCTTTTGTGTGGCATGCGTGGAGCATTAAGCTGACTTATCGATGTTTGTGGTTAAGGACTTGTCAATGGTGTTAAATTTGGAAACAGATTTTGCCTAGTTATTAAATCAGCTTTGGTTGACCTTAAGACTCTGCAGGTGTCTGTATAAATTGTGCGTATGAAATGGAATGTGGTCATCCTCACATCACACCACCAGGTCTCAACTCTGCTGCAGTGCCGCGTCTCCAGCCGTCCTCATGCCCGGAGCGCTGCCCATCACGCCAGGAGCGCTGTTCACTTCATTCATGCCCATCACGCCAGGAGCGCTGTTCAGGTCCCCCTCACCTGCCCCTTGTGTCACCCTCAGGTCGTGCCCGGGGCGGGGGGCACAGGGGCAGCTGGAGCGCAGGGCCTTGTAGAGGCCGTCCATGCTGGGCCTGGCTACGGTGGGCATCCGCAGCAAAGCCCTGAAGGCGTGCCGGTACTCGGGGCTGTGGCAGTAGATCAGGGGGTTCAGTGCAGAGTTGAGGTAGCCCAGCCAGTTGAGCACTGTGAAGAGGTCTGTGCACGCTGCCTGTTGGTATCTGCTGTCTGCAAAGTAACATAACCAAAATCATAACCATATGATTCTATTTTATGAACTTTATTACTTAAAATGCTATAAAAATTTGCTATTATTTCCTATTATTTCCTATTATTTGCTTTTATTTATGTAAAACCCATTTATGTTAACACACAGCCTTTGTGCATAAATAAACTGGCCTTGGGGTGCCACACGAAATGGCCTGATGACGTTGGCAACAAAGAAGGGCAGCCAGCAGAGTGTGAATGTGCCCATGATGATGCCCAGGGTGCGCAGTGCCCGCAGCTGTCTCCGCAGCGCACCTCTCCCCCGGCTGGACTGGGCACTGTGTGCCGGCGTCACTCCCCCGACGGCCACAGGTGGGGCGGACGTAGCGGTGCTGACGGAGGTCGGGCTGGTGCAGGACTCCAGCTCGCTGCAGACGGAGCTCTGAGTACGAAAGAAGCGCTGGCGGTTCCGGTCGATGGCACGGAGCTGGTGGCGGGCGATGGTGTAGACGCGGCTGTAGACGAACGCCATGATGAGGAGCGGCAGGTAGAAAGAGACGGTGGAGGACACGAGCGCGTACGTGGGCGAGATGCGGAACTCACAGCAGTCCGTCCTCGTCGCCGTCCGCCTCTGCGGCTCCAGCACGCAGGCCACGAGGATCCCGTTGAGCACCGCCACGCTCCAGACCACGCAGACCAGCAGGCGCGCGCGGCGCTTGCCCAGGAGACTGGCGTAGCGCAGCGGCCGCGTGATGGCCACGTAGCGGTCCACGGCGATGCCGCACAGCGTCCCGATGCTGGCCGTCACGCAGAGCACGTCCACGCCGGTCCAGAGCCGGCAGGCGCGCTCGCCCAGTGCCCAGCGGCCGCTCACCACCAGCCCGGCGCCCGGCGGGAGCACCAGCAGGCCCATCACCAGGTCCGCGCACGCCAGCGAGGTCAGCAGCACGCCCGTGGTGGTCCGTAGCCCAGGGGTGCGCGTCACGGCCATGATCACCAACATGTTCCCCGCCACCGTGGCGAAGATGAGGAGGAGGAGGAAAGGGAGAAAGACCAGAGGGGTGCTGGACGTAGACGAAGCTCTGATGGTGGACGTAGACGTATCTATGGTGGTGGAGGCCAGCCAGGTGGAGTTCTCCATCCTCCACGTTGACTGTGAAGGCAACATGAACGTCTGGTAGGAGGAGTTGTGGTAGGTGGTGTTCTCCATGGTCACTGACTCTGAGACCCAAAGCAGAAGACGCAGCTCAGGCTGACCAGCTCATCTGTGGAGAACGAGTGGAAATTACATCATATCTTTAGTCTCTGTATTGGTCACCTGTGAGATCACTTCCTCTCTGCTCAGGTGATTCTGATTACCCTGCACAAAAAGGGAAACTGTGGGCTAAAGGCTACACCCAGAAGAAGGATGTGTGTTCTGCTACACAAGAGTCTCTATTCTGTTCATTTTCAACATGTCTGATACATTTTTTTAACAATTTCATTATGAACTAGCCATCAAATAACGGCTTTCTACATTATTTTGCCAGAAGAGTGCCTTGGATTATTTTTTTTTTCTTTTAATTGTTTCCCTACCAAAGAGTGCCGTAGTCATACATTGTTGAACTTTAGAACTCTCCAGACAAACTTCTTAAGATCTACTAAACATTACACTGTGTAATGCTCCTCTGGCCAATCAGGAACAGGAAGACACTAACCACACCCACATTGTGGATTTCATTGACAGGGAGGGAATCAACTACTGATAGGAGACTGCAAACTGTATATCTGCGCATCCTGTAACTTTGGATAAAAGCATTTAATAAGATAATGAATAAAGAGCTCACTTCCAAAAACAGAATTTGTAAGAATGTTCATAAATGTTTTTTTAAATTGTGCACTCCAGGTAACAGCTCAGCTGGCTACTCACCCTCTGCTCCAACTCAGCAGTATCTACAGCTCTATCCCGATGTCCATCTGTGTGAGCCCTCACTGGTGGCAGCTGTGTGTGTGTGTGTGTGTGTGTGGACTCTGTGTGTGTGAACTGCCTCGGTGATGCTGCCATGTTGAGAGAGACTCTATCTTCTCTTCTTCTCCTGAAATGGAAATAGAAAATCAGAAGAAGGCAGCATTCAGCATCGGTGTGGATCAGTGCAAGGTGTGTGTGTGTGTGTGTGTGTGTGTGTGTGTGTGTGTGTGTTGAAGTCTGTGACTGGTTTTCATTAATACCAGCGCTGCTCCCCTAACTCAGTCCTCCCTCATTCTTATTGTCACTGTTTCTGTTCATCTCTGCTGTTTACACTGACTTCCCAAGTCAATCTCTCCGGGACTCTGTTTATTGCTTCTCCCAGCTCTCGCTCAGCCTCAGGTGTTCCCACTCTCCCAACCTCCAGAGTCTAGAGTCAGAGTCAGACTACACCAGTCTGTCTCTCTCTCTCTAGACTACATCAGTCTGTCTGTGTCTCTCTAGACTACACCTGTCTGTCTGTCTCTCTCTCTCTAGACTACACCAGTCTGTCTGTCTCTCTCTCTAGACTACACCAGTCTGTCTGTCTCTCTGTAGACTACATCAGTCAGGCTCTTGTAAAAGACTTGTAAATGGCCTGTGGGGTCACACCTACTTATCATCGAATAGATTTCGGCTGAAGGGGCAACTTCAGAAAAAGGGACAACCTCAGAAAAAGGAACAACCTCAGAGGCCAAGCATTGGGTCTCTGAGGTGAAGCTGACCTTATCTGCCCTATAGGCCTACGTTAAATAACCTCAGAAAAAGAATAGGCCAAGCGTTGGGTCTCTGCGGTGCAGTTGACCTTATCTGCCCTGCTTCTCCCATGACCTGAAGCTCAGCATCCATTCTACTCCTCACAGACACTCGGTTATAAACCGTACAGTATAGGCCTACCTTTAATATACCAATGCATCCTGCACAGAAAAGCAATTTATTAAATAAACAGGTGCATGTTTTAATGAAGATTACAGCTTTGTATTCAAACTTGTGCATAGTCTTGCAGGTAAATGCAGTCCAGTCTCAAACTCATTCTCTGTTCTTCTGAATTCACCATTCTATCACCACACTTATTCACACACACATGCGTGCGCAGCCTACTTCTCTGTCTCTCCCTCTGTGCACACACACACACACACACACACACACACACACACACACACACACACAGTAATGGCACTGCTTTTCTCTGTTTCTCTCTATGCACTCAGCGCTTCACTGCCTCACCAGCATGTGACCTGTTGATAACGCTGAGCTGTCTCTGCTGCTCATACAGAGGTCCAGGGACATGTTCACACACACACACACACACACACACACACACACACACACACACACACACACATGCACACACTGCTGCTGTGCTCTTACTCATGCGTGCAGGGCCTTGCTCACATTAAGTGCACTGTGAAGCAGTGTGTGCTGCTGAAAATGCTGCTCATTTACACCCAAAGCAGAAAGCCCAGGTAGTACTGGGGGCGGAGGGGAGGGGGAGAACACCAGCACTACAGCTCTCTCACTACATCTACACACACACACACAAAATGGCAGACATCTATGCCAATTGCGAATGTGCCAGGTTTATGTAAGAAATAGAAGGCTATCTTATTATGATTAACTTATTAAGTTGAGAGCAGAAAAATATTGTGTGTGTGTGTGTGTGTGTGTACACACAGAATAATGCATAATGACACTCACCTATGCAGTCGTCCTGCAGCTCAGTGATGGAGTGCGATGTTCAGCTGTTCAGAAGACAATGAGGACGTGGTGTGCTGTGCGCTTCTTGTTGTGCTGCCTGTTGCCGTGGCGCATCAGAGTTTCCCATGCTGCATTCTCATGCCCTGGGTCTCCTGCTTGACAGGGCACCTCGACTTCCGCTTCTTGTGCTGTGGTTTCCTGTGTGACTGTCACACGCAGTCTGCAAATGCGCTCACCCAAGTGAGCATCCGAGAGCACAGATCGGTATCGCGGCCGACATAGTGCACTGTGCCATGACCCCGCTGAGGAACTTCTCTCTCAGGGCCAGATGTACTAACGCTTTTGCGCCCATTTCAGGCGTATTTGTTTCGCAATGTGCGTGTAAAATCATTGCGAGGTATGTACAAACAGGCCACAATGATGTAAAAGCGCAAACTGCCTGTTGCGGGAGCTGAAAGTGTGAGATTGCGATTGTCATGTCATGTCATGCATATGCATTCATGGGAGGATCCAGGGGAACATAGGCGTGCATACATAGACACTAGGTGGTGCTAAAGCACTAGGAAGTTTGCCCTTTATCAACGAAAATGCCCTTTTGAAACTTGTTTTTTTTTTTTTTTTTTTTTTATTATTAATATTAAGATTTTACTGAGGTCGGTTTTGAAAAACCTCAGCCATTAAAAACGACTGAAACAATTCCCCGAAATGAGCCACCTTCTTGCGCACACCCAACCAGCCTATCTCTCTTCCTTTGTCACGTGAACTCGCGCGGTCGCGCGCAGGGCACGCCAGATGCGCAGCACCTAGCAGTTCACTAAGCGTCTTCAGATAGCAGGCATGGTCGCTGACAGGCTGCTTCTCCCGTGCCCCATCAGCCAGGTAACATACAGATCAAGCAAAATCTTACAGTTTGCCCTCTAAGCCCAACATGTAATAATTTTGTTGTGCAGTAAAATGTCTCATTCAGCACCAAACAAGCATTTTTGCCGACTGGTCACCTGATAAACTAGTTAGATGAAGCTAGATAAAGTTTTACGCTGTAGCCCAAATCAATGACAGATAACGTAACGACAACATACAAATAATTTCGGTAGATTTTGCAAATGTATGTGTTAAGAAGAACGTTTTCTGTTGTATATGTTTTGTTAGGCAACATGTATTAACACATTCATTTGACAGAAGAAACGGGAAGTTCCCCATTACCTGTGAAAAATGCCCATCTGCATTCATGTAATGACAACAGTCAGTAGCCCACTATAACTCCTTCTCGTACTGTTTGGTCTCTTTATTGTCTTACAGATCAAGTAAAATCGTACAGTTTGCCCTCTAAGCCCAACGTGTAATCATTTTGTTGTGCAGTAAAATGTCTCATACAGCATCAAACAACTAAGCATTTTTAGCCGACTGGTCACCTGATAAAGTTTTACGCTGTACCCAGGTCAATGACAGATAATGTGAGGACGACCACATAGGCTACAAATAATTTTGGTAGAGTTTGCAATTGCAAATCTATGTGTTAAGACGAACGTTTTCTGTTGTATAGGTTTTGTTAGGCAACATAAATTAACACATTTTGGTCTCTTTATTGTCTTAATTGTATATTGATTTACTAATTGCAGCACAAGTCAAATTTCATTATTTTTTTTTATAATTAAGTGTTCCACATGCGCTAAAAAGTGCCCCCCCCCCTTCTGAGCACCTGCCCCCCAAAATGTCTGTGCACGCCACTGCAGGGGAAAGTGATGGGAGAGAAAGAGTAAAGAGCGCCTAGTTATGTATTCCGCGGTATGTACAAAGACTGCTCCTGAAAGCGCACGTCTATTCTGCGCCTAAATACTTCCGCCTTGTAAAAGCAGGTGTTAATCCAAATTGCAGTTCAATGCGTCAATAAGAGAACCTTTCAAAGACAACAGAATCGCTATTTAGAGCACCAGATTTTGTGGTGAAAGTATTTGTACTACCAAAAGCAACCTTAACTTTCGTTGGCCTTTCGAATGTCTTACTTTCACGTCATTCACTTAAACTTTCCTACTTGCTGGATTTGACCAATCTTCCATAGCCTACGTGCACAAGTAGTTTGAGTAGAACTACTGATCTTCATTATCTCCCTGCTTGTTTACATCTCATCATGTATGGTATTGTGGTGAACTGAGGGGGCAATGCCTAAAGATAATGAGGGAGCAGTGTTTGATGCCTAATTGCGCTAATTGGACTCACCTGGGTAGGAGACAATATGAGCATGCAGGTGAGCAACGTGCGAGAGAGAGAGGCCGAGATTGATCTGGACCGTCCAGGCGTTCCGCTGGGGGAGCGTTGGTCAAAACCGGTTACAAATTGTGCTGGTCGCGGTCAGTAGGATCGCCGCCAGTGAAGATAGCTGTAGGGGGGAGGAAATCTTAGTATAGGCCTTGTTAAAACCTAGACCAATGCTGCGATTGGCGGGCGAGTTGGACTACTGGACTCGTGAGCCCCTGCACGAACTCCCCAGAACTTTCATACTGGAATTACATACTAGAACTTTCATACTGGAACTTACACGCTGGAATTTACATAGGCTACTGGAACCTCGCTGGCCACCTGAAGGTTCGATTCGCTGTCCATTGCCATCAGGCCCCAGGGGAGGGTCTCGGGGAGCAGGGAAGTCTCCCTTCTAATAACTCATTTGACTAATATGTATCTGTGTCTGCTTTTATAATTGAAAGTCGGGGAACTCTTGTGCACTATAATTTATTAGTGACGGGGGTGCAGGGAACCTTTTATTGAGAACACTGGAATGGTGTGCTGTGATACCCGAATGGCGATGTTTTCCTCTTTGTGGTGTTTATGAATTGCTGTGTTTTATTGGATTGCTGTTTTGCATCGATTGTGAGTGAGGATCCCCAAATCATCTGTCAGTTGATTTAATTATAATGTCCGGAGCTGCCTGGCTGTGCCTGTGAAATAAATAAAGCTACTTTTGTACTGTCCGTGGTGGTTTGGGGTCTACCCATTCTCTGAATTGTCTACCTGGGGGAAGGGACAAAGGGGGTCGCTAGAGGGGTACCTTTTCCTACCCAGGAGATTCGTTACAGTATCATTTCATGATCGCTAAACGTTTGATTCTTTTTAATGTTGTCATCAGTTAACTTCATTAAACTGCGCTTGTATGTAGGCGCTGCCATTCAGTTGTGGACATTCGTAAATTGCGTTTATGGGCGGAGAAAGGCAGAGAAAGGCGCAGTTTACACTAAGGATTGAACGATTGATAAATACGATGGAAACTTGGGTCTGACAGCGTTCGCAATCTGCGGTGTGTCCATGGCGCTGATAACGCTACATTCGCAAATGTACGTAGCCTACATCTGGCCCTCAGAGTTCAGTTCTGTAGGGTACAACTTTTGCTTACCTATCCTATACATCACAGTTACTATTATGGTAACCCAGGAACTAGTATTATGCTGCTTTGCATTATGTACCTTTTTCCACACACACTGGCTTGTTGTACATTTCTACACACACTTGCTTGTTGTACATTTCTACACACACTTGCTTGTTGTACTTTTCTACACACACTGGCTTGTTGAGGGGTACATTTGAGTCCTCTGTAAGCACTGCCACAGTGGCAGGCCTTTGTACGGAGCCCCCACAGTGGGAATTATTTTTAGAGCTTTTTGCGTTCCCTCATAATACTTATGTGTTCCCTCGCAAAAGTTTTGCGTTCCCTCAAAATAACTTTTGCATTCCCTTGCAAAATCAAAAGCATTGTGGGGGAACGCAATAAAATCTTGGGGGGAAAAAAATGTCCCCCTAAATAAAAATATATTCCCACGGTGGTCCTAAATAAAATATATATTCCCACCATGGGCCACCGGGGGCTCCATACCTTTGTGTCCCTAAAGGTCCAACAGTGTGCTGGAAAAGTCAGTAACGGCTCCCACACACAGCTGCATTCCGTCAATGCATGCCAGTGGGTGTTCCCGACGGTAGCTATGCAAATGACTTGAAGTAAACCCGTTATGTGATTGGTTGGTGCCGTCCGTAGATTGGCTTGATTGGCCGGTGCCGTCTGTCGGTGCAGCAACAGCTGAACTCCTCAACGCGAGCGGCGGGAGAAACGCGACGCGACGGACCCACAATTCAGTTCGGCAACGGATCACGTGAGCCCATGTAAAGTGAATGGGATGCGTCTCCAGCAACGCGAAGCACGCAGCTGTGTGTGGGAGCCATAAGGGTGTGTGTGTGTGTCCGCAGAGGCTATCAAGCTTTTTAAAAGTGTGGGGGTTGTGGGACAGGGACGTTGTAAGTATTTTCTGAGAGGGGTGCGGACTATATTGGTGTCCGGGAGTTTCTCCCCCGAAAAAAAAAGAGATTCTGATTGCTAAAAACACCATTTTAATGCAGTTTGGGAGGGACAGAAGAAGCAGCGCCTATGCGTGGCTCATGTGACATGTAGGCCCACATGATCTACCTGCTATCACTTCACTATTTGACACTACCCTACATGGAGACATATCTCATGTTATAAATCAAGAAATAATTTCAGAAATATTTTTTGTGCATATGGGTTAGCAGGCTACAATAAATTGCCTAACAGACAACAGCCTAATTTCGAGGTATCACTAATACCTATTAAATAAATGTAAAGGACGTAGAATTGTGACAGAACTGTAAGCTCAAATTCAAAAACGTTTGAAGTCTACCCAAACGTATGTAAAGGGAATATAAATAAATTGTGTTGCACATAGCAAGCTTAATTAATGTCAATTTAAAGATTATGATTAGCAGTTTCTATGTTTTTTTCCATTGATAGTTACAGGAAGCCACGTTGTTGTTTAAACTATTGTTGCTTCTAGCCCACATAACCTCCAGTTTCACTTGCTGCAGGGACGCACACATTGCATGAGCGCTCTATTTGAGTTCATGCTGGAAATATTACTTCTCAGATGTAGAACTCAAAATTTGTGATCAAAATAAGATGTTCTAAATGGAATGCGATCTCCAGTAGATGTAGCACTACACTCATTAAGAGTGAAATGCCGCCTACGTTTGTAAAGATCAGGTCAAATAAGACGTTCTAAATGGCGATGTATACAATTATAATTAAGCTGTTCAGATCTTTTCCAAGCGTCTTGGAGACGTATGTGTGCTGACTGGGCTATGTCTATATAGTTGATGACACCAAATTAATAAGTATTTCTGATTGGGGAAACTTAGCCTAGTTTATTTTTTTTTTCAGTCCGCGGTTCCATACAATCTTGCTGTAAATGATCAGACGTTAAGCACCGGGCATAACTTAATTTCGCGGCTTTGTGGACCAGTAGGTTAATTGTTGTGAAGGCCCATAGTTTGAGAAAAGCTGCAGATCATAGACAAAGCATAATGCTCTGAGAACAGTAGCCAAGGTCTTTCTGCAGAAAAAACAAGTGCCTTGGTGCTCGCACCCCCGCTTTCACTTTGACTCCCTGCATTTCTACATTGTGACAAAAACTGTCAGTCAGTGAATTTTGGTTTACTAAACTAGCATCATGCGGTAACAATTATCATTTAAATTCTACCTGAAATCTGCTCACTGCAGACGTTATAATGCAGACCCAAGCAGCAGCACAGCCTTGAAAGACGCACACTTCAAATTTGATCAGAGCGGCTCTGGTTCTTCACTGGCTAACTTGATGTGATTGGCTGGATGACCGTTCAATCAAATCAACAGACCTATTTGTGTCTCTGTGTGTGCGTTATAGATACGGTTCCAACTCCTTATGGGAGCGTTTATTTCCATATTTTACTTTCATTTTAATCTGACAAAATGTGTGGGGGATAGAATCGTGTTCCAGCAATAGTGTGTACGTTATAACACCCACATCCCCCACGCTTGCTACGCGCCTGTGTGTCCTTGTCGTTGTGTGTGTTGTCTGTTGTGTGTCCGTGTCTGTGTGTGTTCATGTCTGTGTGTCTGTGTGTGTGTTTCTGTGCGCACCTAAAGCATGTGCCTGGCTCATTCTTTGTTTGCAGTGCGAGAGAGATGCTCAAACAAACACACACACACAGATTCTTATACAGCGGGGAAAATAAGTATTGAACACGTCAACATTTTTTTCAGTAAGTATACTTCCAGTGAGGCTATTCGCATGAAATTTTCACCAGACATTAGTATTAACTTAGGTAATTCACACATATATAAAAATCCAAACATTAATGTCTAAAAGTAGAGTTATGAGTAAAAAAGTGGAATGGCACAGGGAAAAAGTATTGAACACACTAAGAAAAAACAGTACACAAAGGCAAGGAATGGCAAGGAACAAACTGGAATCTATAAGTATTTACAGAAATTATCCCTCCTATCTGTGCAAATTGATATAAACTGGGTTAGTACATACTGGTGGGCTATAAAAAGTTTTTTTGTTACCAAGGTGTCACACAAGAAACATTTCATGATGGGCAAAAGCAAAGAGCCCTCCCAAGACCTTTGCAACCTTATTGTTGCAAAACATTTCAATGGAACTGGTTACAGATGCACTTCAAAACTTCTGAATCATCCAGCAAGCAGTATTGGTGCCATTATCTGCAAGTGGAAGGAACATCAATGCATCATCAACTGGCCATGCACAGGATCTCCTTGCAAGATTTCTGATCAGGAAGTCAGAAGGATAGTCAGAAGTGTAGCCGAAGATCCAAGGACCACTCAGGGAAAGCTCCAGAAAGACTTGGAGGCAGCAGGTACAATTGTTACAGAGAAAATCATAGGTAATGCACTCCACCACCATGGCCTCTACGCACGCTCATCCCGCATGACTCTTTTGCTGAAGAAAAACATGTCAAACCTCGTTGAAAGTTTGCTACACAACATTTGGACAATCCTATGCAATACTGAGAGAATGTATTCTGGTCTGGTGAGAGCAAAACTTGAACTTTTCGGATGTCATACTACACACCATATTTGAAGGAGAAATGGCACTGTGCATCACCCTAAAAATACCATACCAACAATGAGGTTTGGAGGTGGTGGCATCATGGTGTGGGCTGTTTTTCATCTCATGGTACTGGCAGACTTCATACAGTTGAAGGAATGATGAATGGAGTCATTTTGTTCCAGGAGAAACTTTACATCCACCAGGATGATGAGGATGAGACATGGCTAGACCTTCCAGCAGGACAATGATCCAAACCATTCAGCAAAGGAAACTCTCAATTGGTTTCAGAGAAAGGAAATCAAGGCCCTGACTTCAATCCAATTTTTGGAAGTTAACTAAAGATCAGGATTCACAAGAGGGACCCCTGGAATCTTCAATATTAAAGGACTATCTGTTTAAAAGAATGGGCCAAAATCACACCAGAATACTGTGACTGATTAGTTTTCGTCATACAGGAAATGCCTTGAAGCTGTCATTACGAAAAAAGGCTTTTCCACAAAGTATTTAAGAAATTTCAGCAGGCGTGTTCAATACTTTTTTCCTGTGTCATTCCACTTTATTACACATAACTCTACTTATGGACTTTAATGTTTGGATTTTTTTATATGGGTGGATTATCTGAGTTAATAGTAATATCTGGTGAAAATTGCATGCAAATAGCCTCATTGGAAGTATACTTACTGAAAAAAATGTTGACGTGTTCAATACTTATTTTCCCCGCTGTACACACAAGGGTCCATACAGTTCTTGCTGTTGTGAACATGTGTGTCAGTGTCAAGCCAAGTGTCTGCTGTGTGTGTGGATCTGCTGAGTGAGTGCTTGATGTGTGAGGTCCTTTAAGCTCCCTCTCCCTCCCTCTCTCTCTCCTTGTGTCAATAGATATCAATACTCAGGATATCATCACAATCGCATGTAATGAAAGAAGTTCTCCTTCACCATTTTCCACTTCTTGAACTGTACTTGTCAGGCACAAGGAAACAATACTGAAGTGGTCACATCCTTCTCCCTCACTCCCATGGCATGGAGTAGGTGAGATTATCATAAAAGACTTCAACAGACTTTATACTGTTTCACTTCCAAAGATATTTAACACACACGCACGCACAGGCTGGGTAATAAACTAAAACGTACATCCAAAACTCCAAAGCTGATTATGTAAGATAAAAACAACCAAGTTACTTAGAACATATGACTATTTGAATTAATTTATTAATCTGATGAACATAGCCTGAAGCATGGAACATACATTTAGAAACCACTAATCAAGACTAATCTCAAAAGCATGACTAATAAGACCAATCAAATTCATGTAATCTCATTCAAGCACAAATGGAGTCCATGACTTTATTACTTTATTACCACCCGGAGAAAAGAAATACTCTTTTCTGATTGGCTGGTGGGGTGGCTATTTATTCTGAATAACAGGACACCTATGAAGTAGATCTGGTAAAAAAGGTTTAATCACCGTTCCATATCAATGCTTATGAATGGTAACTATAACAACCATAGTACGACGATGGTTGAGGCCAAAGATTCTAGAGCTCTGTTCTAAAATCTTTGGTTGAGCCTGAAAGCAGGCTTCACAACAATGGAATCAACTGTAAACAAGCTAACTGTCCGTGCGTTCGCTATTATAGGGCCAAAGAAAGTTGTAGCCTACAAGTCGGCTTCTTTTTAAACGGAACCGCTTGTTTCCTTTGCGTGTTAAAGGCATGACTATTGCCTATGTGGCAACCGGGTGATAAGCGGGATAACGGCCTTCGAGGTGTCCTGTTATATGGAATTAATGGACTTGGCCGGAGGCAACTCCCCTCTGCTGTGCGTTGGGGAGTTCTTTGCCTCTCTTCCTCGTCCATTTTTTCAGTATAACAGGACACCTCGGCGGCCGTTATCCCTAATTCCCCAGGGAGACATTTTTCTTGGATACCAGGGAAATTGCTGTAAGAATTAAATGTAGGCCTACAACAGAGCACACAACTAGCAAACTTACAGTACAGTCCGGTAAACATTTAAATTACAGTACAGTATGGTAAACATTTGGGCTACTCAAAATGAGCTGTGCAAATTGCCATCTATACTACAAAAAAACATCCTTCATGCATTCTTCTATTCCACCATGCATGCCTTACAAACACTCATTCCTACTTCCATAAGCATCCATGCATTCAGTCATAAACATACATTCATTTATCCATTCATTAATGTCCATACATGCAATTATAAATATGCATTAATTCCTCCATTCATAACCATGCATACGTTCAGTCATAAATATACATTCATTCATAGACATACGTTCACCGCTGCTCATTAATGAGCTTAACTGAGAGAGGGATAAATAAGTGATTATACCTATTATGATCGCCGCGCAGCGAAGCGGCGGTCATATAGGTTTAGTCAAGATTTTTTTTTTTTTTTTCTTTTTTCTTTTTCACATGTCCAAATATCTGTCAAGGATTCCCGGGACACTTAAAGACCGGGGTACACGAAACTTGGTGGGCATGTAACCCCACATGGATAGCATGGAACCATCGTGATCTGTAGCCCCCCCCCCCGCTGGACTGGACCCCCGAAAGGAGGGTAGGGGCAGACACAGTTTTCTGTGAATATCTCGAGAACCGCAGGGTTTAGGAGGACCATTTTTTTTGTATGTTGATCTCAAGGGGCCATGTCAACCCATTCCATAACCACTCATTTCATGTGTTACTAGTTAAACACAAAAAAGTAAAAATTAGGTGTTGTAATCGCAGGTATCTGTGACCTAACATAGTCAAAACTGCACGAAATTGGAAGTATAGGATCATTATGACATCCTCTGAATGCACACCAAGTTTCGTGGAATTACGTTCATGGGGGGCCACACAATAAATGAATTTGTTACTATACACCAACTGGCCTGTAGGTGGCCGGAGACAGTTTTCTGTGAATATCTCGAGAACCGTAGGGCCTAGGAGGTCCACCTTTTTTTTGTATGTTGGTCTTAAGGGGGCATGTCAACTCATCCCATTACCACTTATTTCATGTATAGCGCCACCTAGTTAAAAATTAAAATGCAAAAAATAGGTGTTTTCATCACAATATCTCTGGCTGACATGGTCAAAACTGCACGAAATTGAAAGTGTAGGATCATTATGACACCCTCCGAATGCATGCCAAGTTTTGTGAACTTTCGTTCATGGGGGCCCCTACAATAAAATAATTTATGTGTACATTTAGTGACCGCACACCAACAAGGATTCCCGGGACACTGAAAGACCGGGATACACGAAACTTGGTGGGCATGTAACCCCACATGGATAGCATGGAACCATCGTTTTTCGTTTTGATCTGTAGCCCCCCTGCTGGACTGCACCCCCCGAAAGGAGGGTAGGGCAGACAGTTTTCTGTGAATATCTTGAGAACCGTAGGGCCTAGGATGGCCAATTTTTTTCTGTATGTTTGCCTCCCGGGGTCATGTTAACCCATTCCATATGCACACATGTGGATAAACAGATACACACGCACACACATACATTCACAGTAATCATACGTATGACACATACTCACACAGTAGACATATGTACGCATGCATGCACATGCACAAACACAGGCACATACGCAGGCAATATGAACAGGCAAGATGGGGGTGGGGTTGTATAAAATGAATTTTACATGTGAAATCTATGAACTAATCATGTTTTGGTACTTGTTGTCTAGCAGATACCAGTGAGAATTGAGTGTGGATAATACAATTTAGTGAGACAGTTAGAATCATATAGGCCTTTCAGCGTGATTTATTTTTGTGGAAAACATGTGCTGGACTGGGCGGCGGTCATATTTTGTACCGCTCTGCGGTACATCTAGTTATATTTATTATATTTACACAGAGTTCAGTAATACATATTCAGAAAAAGTACAGTAGGCCTACACCGTCATGAGCATTTATCAAAGACTTAACGGCGAAACTGAAGTAGTGCGGTTATCAGGGAAGGGTGCAATTTACTTTTATGGAATGATGAAATGGCTTAAAGGCTTATGTTCTTTTCTAAGGGCACCATCTTGTGGCAGCTTTACCACATTACCAAACCAGTGTTGTTTTTTTCAATGAACATTTGACCAGTATATGACCATAGGGTTGAAAACTACATGGGAGAGGATATAGCAGGCTAGGCTCCTCCCCATGAGTAGAAAAAAACAAGCACAATATTAAAAATTTTTCAAATTTGCAGACCCAAAACCCTTTGTCCTTTTTAACTTATGTTGACTTCCAAATCTTAATCCTCATGCCATTTTTATGTCTCTCTGTAGTGATCTAGACAATAGAGAGTTCTAAACAGTATACAACCTATAGTGAAATGTGAAAGTGGTCCAAGTCCACAGCATTGTATTGTATGGTTTCTTTAATCAATTCAAATGTTTTAAGAATTTTACTTGTAGTTGTCCCTCGTTTTTGAATACTCATCTGCTCAAGACTGCTGGTTGAACTAGGCTACAGATGCAACGCAAAACAATACAGCTTCATTCACCACAAAAATGGCAACAACAATGACATCATTGGCGTACATTGCAAGGTGGTCTTGTGGTATTCTGGGGTAACAGGTACAGCTTACAGGTGTAGTATTTCCACACAGGAGGCATTGCTCCACTAATTTTGTCACACTCTCTGTTATTGCAATGTTAATTGCCTTTAATAGTTTCTGATTGTGTGTGACACTTATGATGCTTTCTTGTATTTCATATAGAAATTTATGCCGGTTTACCATTTCACCGTTTTGTTAGTTCATTTTAGCTTTGAATAATTGATTTGTAATAATTGATTAACATTTAAAGGAAGCCTCAGCTATCAGTAGTGCTTAATTTATTTAAAGGGAAAAGGGGTTATATATTTGAGTTTTACAGGGTGTGTGTGCATCTCTGTGTGTGTGAGAGAGAGTGAGTGAGTGAGTGAGCGAGCTCAGAGTGCGCTAATATGCCATTGTGAGCGATAATAAAAATGGCACCACTGGAAGGAAAACAATCACATAACACTTATCACATAGTTAACATTTACCACTGGACATATGCAAAATGTTACTTTATCATACATTAACCAGCTTCACCTTAACACTTTAAGAAATGAGAGTAGAGGTAACGTGGAACCCTGTGAACAACAAACCACAGACACCAGGTGGGGATTAAACAACAGACAACAGACACCATGTGGGGAATTTTTTTTTTTACTGAAACAGAAAATACAGGCAGTAGACTAACAACAGCTGTTTGGTCGCCTTTCTTTCCTTCAGCACACACGCGTGGAAAACTCTTTCATTATCAAAATATCACACAAACTCATTAGTACAAAATAGCATGTGGTTTAGTCTAGCTGGTATACTAAAAACATAAAAAAGCCTGCACGGAATTGACAAATCTGTGGAAATAAGTAGACCTCTGAGGGGCCGGCGGAAAGGTACTGGGGGTCATCTTTCAGACGAGGCACTAATGGCTCACTCAGACATCAACGACCTCCATATGACCTTCTACTTATCTTCGCCACACAACTCCAGCAGGATCTTACGATAGTCGCCCGACGTGTCACCCTGGCAACAACACAACATTGGGCTCTTTCAGCAGGACAGAAAACACTCCCTGAACAACAAGACATTAACCTTTTCTGTATGCAGTGGTGCTTGACGTTATGGATTAAGGCTGCTTCATCAACATGCCCACCTTGGGGGAACATCACGATGCGATGGCCTTTAAGAGATGTGTACTGTAACTCACTCTGCTGGTGAACTTGGTGAACTATGGACTGCAGTCTGATTGGCTGTATCTAGATATTTATTACATGTGAGCTGAGCCCTCAGGCCTCTGCTGATTGGCTGTATCTTGATGTGTGAGCCCTCAGGCCTCTGCTGATTGGCTGTTTGCTGCAGTCTGGTGTCTCACCTTGATGAAAGAGTAGAGGGTCTTGCCGTAGTTTTTCTTGAACTCTGCTTTGATGTCCAGCATGTCGATCTCAGCCCTGGCCACCATGATTCTGATCAGAACGCTGTCTGTAGTACCCAGACCCTGAACCAAATGGACACAGTTCAGTTTTACACACACACACACACACACACACACACACACTCTAAGATAAGACACAAATATAAGCATACACGCACATGCACACAGGCATACGCACACATTTGTGCACACATATACACAGACAAATATATAAACAGGCTTGGACACAGAGAGACACAGACACACACACACACACACAGTATATAAAACAGGTACAGAAACAGACACACACACAGAGCCACAAAGCTGAACACAAATTCCAAGAAAATAATTTTTACCTTCATGGATTTGTAAAGACGCTCTGCAAAAAAGGCGTGCTTGTTCCTGATGCATTTCACTGTGGAGGAGAACAGTAAAGAAGTGGTAAAAATCACATAGTGACTGAAAGTGCATCTCATTCTGTTGTCGGTCCTCACTGTTGTATACTTCATAAAACTTGTCAACTTGACATCTCTGTTCACAGTCAACAATGTAAGAAACCATGTGTATCATTACATGGCTCTGTGTCTGAATGGGCTTGTTTTTATTTACAGTTTTTATTTGCTCCCATTTGAACTGTTGAAATAAAACATAAACGGAAGTTGTTTCCTGACGAGTTCAACGCTGTGAATCTGGCAGCCTGATAGCTACACTGATCACTGGACTGAGGAGGAGCATTCGTGGTGTGCATGCTGCAACACTACGCCTACTATCAGACGGATATCATGAACTGTGTATGTATGACACGCCAGTTGCCACTAGCGTGTTATCTAACGCATAAATGCATTTTGCTGTGTTTATCAACGCCATAACCTAACCCTAACCCTAGGGGGCACCATATACTTGCCGTTGACATACACACGGAAGTGAGACAATAAGTGGCGTGTATGTTTAAGCGGACATACACGCGGATAGCTAAAAATGCGTGCAGATAGCACGCCAGTTGGCTATTTCTTAAGTGCCGTGTATGTTTACGCAAAACCATGACACCAAGTTGCTACAGTCTTCATGGACCGACTACACCAGGGGCCCGTTGCACAAAACTAGGATAAGGGATTAAGCCGGGATATCTTGGTTATCCTGGCTCAATTTATCCGTGATCCAGTTGCACAAACGCGGGATAGGGGGCAGCAGGATATGTTATGGTATAAGTTACCATGGCGATTTATTCTGTGGAGCTTCTGTGAAGTTCCAGGATCTATTTAATCTCATCCCTTATCGCAGTCAGCAGTCACCACAAACTGAAACCAATAATTTGTCCACTGCCCACTACACATTGTTATCACATATACCTAGACCCACTGTCATTATTTAAACGTTTGTGATCATTAAATAACTTTTACATACTCGCCATTCCCGACCTGCATATGCGACAATGTGACGTCATGGGAGTGCCTAATCATTTCACGCGTGGTGGTCGCGGAACTAGTTGCAATATTCTCCTTAACAGAGGTGTTGCTGTTTGTTGCTGTTGTGAGAAGGCTATCTACCTACTTCACACCGTAGAAGAAGCAATGAAGCCGCTCTAGTTGCCATGGTGAATCAGTGAATCTGTGATCGGTGGCGGGGTCTATTTGAGGGGGCCGTGAGCGCGCACTTATCCAGGATAGGTTTCACCTGGCTTGATGAATCCGTGTCTGCTCATCCTGGCTTGCTCGTTGTGCAACCAATTAAGCCTGTACGCTCGTGGTTTGGATACATTGAGCGCAGCTCAGTTACTTATCCCGGATGTCTTAATTCTGCTTTTGTGCAACAGGCCCCAGGAGCGCAGCCTTGTGGAGATAAGACCATTATTATTTGTGTCTTCTCAGCATCTCTTCTTTGCTTCCTTTTCATGTTCAGTGTACATATGTATTTAGTTCAAATGTTTTAATCCAAAGCCACTTACAAAATAAGGATTCAAATTCAAGCTACATTACAAAGGAGACGTGTGGTAAAAAGAAATACTATGTTACAAACTACACTATGAGACTATGACACCAGTGTAGCTGTGCCAGTATTCAGAGAGACTATTAATCTTTCAACCTGTGGAAAATAAAATAATGTTGTTACCTGACAACAGACATCAAATGTTGTGAATGGGACAGGCCAACTGTGAGAGCCAGTGAGAGGATGTGAGTGACAGCTGTAGAACCTATCTGTTCGAGTGAGGAGGGAACTGAGCGACACTCACCTATGGCCAAGAAGACGTCCTCCAGACAGCCGGACATCTCGCTCTTAATGCTGTCCTCAATGTCCTTCTTAGACACCTTCTTATAGTCATCAAACACTGCATCAACAAGGGAGGGAGAATGAGAGAGAGACCAGGACAAGGACCAGGAGAGAGGCATTGTTAGCACCCTATGTGACCTAGGTGTCAGTGTTGAGTTGTGTTGAATTCTGCTGACATTTCTGGGTGATTTTTACAGATTAGTGGGCAGGTGTGCTGGTGCTCCATAGAGACATAGTTAGATCAAATAGGGGATGAATGACGCTCACACACACACACACAGACAGACAGACACACAGACACACACACACACACACACACACACACACACAGACAGACACGAGGCCTGGGGCACTTCGCTTCTCACATAATTTGCATAATTCACATAATTTGCATTCCTGCTCCCACAGAGTGCAACTGAACTGGATTAGTGAAGGTGGATGTAGTGGATGTAGTGGACGTTCACATCAACAGCATGTCTGTGTGTTTATACCAGTGGGAAACATAAGTGGACGAGTGGCTGTGTGTGTGTGTGTGTGTGTGTGTGTGTGTGTGTGTGTGTGTGTGTGTGTGTTCAGATGTGTGTGGAATAAAGGTCTGTAAGTGTGCATATGTCTGTGCTTAATTATGTACTGTATGTTGGTATGTTTCCTACAGATGACTGTGTGTGTGTGTGTGTGTGAGAGAGAGAGAAAGTGAGTGTATATGTGTGTGTGTGTGTGTGTGTGTGTGTGTGTACCTTTGAGAAGATGTTTCTTGTTCCTCACACACAGAATGGTCAGGAACTTGACCTCGTCCGTCCCCCACCGTGCCTCTCCTGCCTCATAGATGTCCTGAAGAGATAGAGAGAGAGAGAGAGAGAGGAGAGAGAGAGAGAGGGAGAGGGAGAGGGGGAGAGGGAGGGAGAGAGAGAGAGAAAGACAGACAGACAGATAGACAGACAGATAGAGAGAGAAAGAGAAAGAGAGAGAGAGAGAGAGAGAGACATTTCAGTTGGATTTTCCATCACATTTCTGTGTATCCGTCTATCAGCTCACATATACAGTAACTTACCACAGTAGGCGGGTTTACATAAACATTTTTTTTTATCATTCAGCATAAACTATTCCGAAAAATTTGTGCCGTCTGTTTACACGGGATATATTCTATTCCGATCAGTTGCTCTAAAGCGCTTTAGAATCTTTGATCGGAATAGCCATTGTTGCCTACTTTTTCTTTGAGAAGATACAGCAGGCAATCCAATATTGACCGTATATACATGGTTGTTCAATCAGAATAAGAACGGTATACACCACCTCTTTCATTCCGATTGAAATTCTAATCGGATCAGGCATTTTTATTCCGATTGAGGTGTTTATATGAGAATTTCTGTTCCGATTGAGCCGTTATTCCGTTTCTAAGAATTTGAGTTGCATTAGCCATGTTTACACGAACACTTAATCTGATTAAAGTCCCGGCACAACTCACCTTGGCATCTTGAGCTGCGGCTGCATCATCCACAGTGTTGCTTACATCACGGCCGGCCTGTCACACACACACACACACAAAGTCAAACGTCTCATATGCTGCCACCCAGACACCGTCTTTTTCAGGGAAGGGCTTGAATATTTCTTGAACATCTCTAAACTGCTCTAGACGGCCCCAGCCGTGGCGCAACTGGCACCTGCACCGTACGCCGGCGACTCGGGTTCGATTCCCGCCCCGTGGTCCTTTCCGGATCCCACCCCGACTCTCTCTCCCACTCACTTCCTCTCATTCTCCACTATCCTGTCAATTAAAGGCATAAAAGCCCCCAAAAAATATACCCAACCCTAAACTGCTCTCGACACATATTTCATCAGTATGACTCCATAGTAGAATGGCCCGTTGCTAAATGCATCATGGAAAGAAAAGCACGATTGAGGAATCCCACTGTTGATCAGCTGACATCCTATATCAGGCACGGGTGGGACAACATTTCATTCTCAAAACTCTACAACTGCCACAATGTCCCCATTTTGAAAACGGGGTCATATTAACCAAAGCTCCACCATTAACTCTGCTCTATGCTGTACTGTAAGTTGATTGTGTGTGTGATTGGTTATGGTTATGTGATGGTTATGGGATGGTTATGGGATTTGCCAGACGCCTTTGTCCAAAGCGTGTGTGATTATGTGTGTGTGTTTGTGTGGAGGCGGGGAGGGTTTAAGATCACTATGGTCTCTTAAAAGGAAATGGAACTCCCCAAGACAAACCCAGAAACATTCACCACACAACACACTCACCACACACACACACAAACATCACGTGCAAAGCAACCGATTTCCCCTTCTCTTCATCTGTGAAATCGCTGAGTAGAGCAAGGGCCGCCCCAGAATATGAATAGGATATTACACAAGGCTTTACACTAATTTGGCCTTTACCATTCATACATGTGATTGCCCTTTGCCATTTAAACATGTGAGTGTATCAGCCAAGAATAGAGAATGTACTGTATGACTTCTTAAAATCCTCATCAGGTCATTAATGTGAATTTGAGCAGAACTTTACATGCAAGAGGAAGTGCACACACCACAGAGGATTACTACAGAATAACTACAGAGGAGTCAACATCATGGTGGGGGTTCAACCAGGGATTACTACAGAATAACTACAGAGGAGTCAACATCATGGTGGGGGTTCAACCGGGGAATACTACACAACTGGGGAATACTACAGAATAACTACAGAGGAGTCTACATCATGGTGGGGGGTTCAACTGGGGACAGACGCTATCTACATTCAGTCATTCAGCTTGCTATTCTAACTATTCAACTGATTTCAGCAGTTCTCATTCAGACCCTGTCCACAATAACTTGAGTAAAACTGACATCATATTAGTCCTTCATCAAATAAGATTAGCCCGTCATCCCACCCAACAGCACTTGCTGTGTTTTACCCGATTAACTGTGGACACAGAAGGCGGACACAAACACGGGCCCCACCTGCCCTTATAGCTAGGAAGGAACGACTAACCTCACTAACTCACTTATGTTTGCATGACAGACACGAGGCTGTAAGGGTCAATAAAGGTGTGTTCATGGACAAGTCCAGGTGGAGCTGTACCTGTGCTGTAAGAATGATGTTTTTCACATGTTTTTCACTGTGTGTGGATATGTGTGTGTGTGCGGCAGTGTGTGGTTGTGCACGTGTTCTTGCACGTACGTGTGTGTGTGTGTGTATATATATATATATATATATATATATATATATATATATATATATATATATATATATATATATATATATATATATAAAAAATGTATGTATGTATGTATGTGTGTGACTACATGTATTTCTATATGTGCATTTCTGGCTGTGCTCACCGTGGTCAGAGAGACCAGGACCCTCTTGAACATGCCTGAGGTGTCACCACAGATATCGTCCTCCAGGCTCTTGTCATACTCTGTTGGACAGAATATTTAGTGGTCACGTTTTACATCCGTTATTATATTATGAGTTACTAGATCATTTTATCTGGAAGTTGGTAGGCTGTTACTAAGTTTGACACATATCTGATGCATTTCCTGTACTAAACAAGTTCAATCAACTATATTTCTGAACTTACGCTTAACGGAAATTTGGCCTATTTCAAATACCCGTCATTTCCGTTAAATCATGAAAGTTCTGTGCTTTTTTTGGACAATCACAATTGGGACATGTTAAAGAACATCCTGGTGTGGTCCAGTTTTCTGCCCACAGTAAAAGTGAGTTAATATGAAAGTGGTTTTAAAATAAAACCTCAATTTTAGGATGAAAACTCATCAACAAATGGTATTTTTGCCCTTCTTTTTTAAAATAGGGTAGGTTTAGTCAATAATAATAATAATAATAATAATAATAATAATAATTATCCAACATAATCCCATATTTTGAAGTACGCAGACATGTTTGTAGATAATGTCAAGCGCTTGCACTTATAAAACTACCCATGTGTATCTGGGGCTTGTTGTACCTACCCCTAAGCCTGCTCTGAAAATGGTAGGTGCATAGGCTTGCAAACCCCACATGGAGAGAACAGTTCATATTACAATGGCCTTTCTGTCTTTCCAAATGTCCGTCCTATGGCTTCTACACGCATGCCACACTACCAGGTACCAGCAATGACCACTGTCTCAATGATGGTATACATTCATTAAGGTATAAAACACATTGAACACTCTATTCCGTATAGATGCACAAACACAAAGCCACATACTCTTCTTGTAAGCCGCGTTGATGGCCTGCACTTCCTCGCTTGTTCTGGAGGCCAAGATGTCGATAAGACAAGCCTCTTCAGTCCCTGCTCCCTGGAGGATGGAGGAGAGACATGAGCTTTGTTCAGTCTTACAGGCCTGCAGCCGCGTACGTCTGCATTGATATTATTTGTCAACAACACAAGTGAAAGGATAATAACATTATGGGGCAATTCCACGGAAAATGTACTTTTTGTCACATCCATAACGCCAGTGAAATGCCTTGGCATTTGTATGATGTGAATGATTACATTCATTTTTTGTGCATTTTTTCTCATGTAGGCCTTCATTCTTTAGCCAAAAAAGCAAATGCTCAAATTTCATTTAATCTTTCACATCATACCATACCATCACATTTTATTGCTGTTATGGATGTTACAAAAACATAATTTTCCATGGAATTGCCCTATGATTTAAAAGGCCTAGATCAACATGTGGCAGACATGACAGACCAGTCAGCAGAAACACATTTGCTGAATAAACATGGTGCCGTTTATCTTTGCACAAACTCTATGATGTTTGTTAAAATGGTGCCTCCCCTTTGTATCTTACAGTATTTGGGAGAGTTCTGGCTATATGCTAGTTCCCCATGTATCTCATTGGGGAGAGATCTGGCTATATGCTAGATCCCCATGTATCTCATTGGGGAGAGATCTGGCTACATGCTAGCTCCCTGTGTAACTCATTGGGGAGAGGTCTGGCTACATGCTAGCTGCCTGTGTATCTCATTGGGTCTGGCTACATGCTAGCTGCCTGTGTATCTCATTGAGAAGAGATCTTGCTGCATGCTAGCTGCATCTGCATCTCATTTGTAAGAACTGTATCACTTGGATCTCATTATTATTTGCTCTGACTACGTGCTTACTGTTTCTTTAAAGTGCATGTGAATATAACATTGTAGCGCCATTCAGCGGCACTACCTCAGTAGCCCAGCCTGCCGGCCCAATGACCTTAATGACACGGTGAGCTTGTGACTGACCTTCATGGCGTTGTGAAGCTCATAGGCATCATACTCTGGTGCTGTCATCATAAGCCCAACCACCACCTTCTCAAAGTTCCCAGTTAGCTCTGATGTCAAGTCTTCTATCAGGTCCTGAGAGAGAGAGAGAGAGAGAGAGAGAGAGAGAGAGAGAAAATAAGAGACAGACAGGGAGACAGAGAAGCAAAGAGAAAGTCAGACGCAGAGACAATGTTGTGATATTACACCCACATGATATTTACATTTTTTATTTTATTTTATTTATCCTTTATTTAATCAGGGCAGTCACATAGGCCATAATAGTTATGATTTTGCTTTTGCTCTGACTCAGCAACATATACAACAGACCTGGCTCACACATAAACAAAGGCGTGTTGCTATGGAAATGTGCTGTAAAATATGTAGGGGGAAAAAGAAAATTACACACTGCTGGATGTGTTCTAGGCAGTGCTGCTGGAAAATACCACGCAACTGCTAACTCTAGAACTGTTCCACTGGAACCACACCAGCTGAGGGCCAGAACCTCTCCAGAGTCATCTGAACACAGGGTGTGTGTGTGTGTGTGTGTGTGTGTGTGTGTGTGTGTGTGTGTGTGTGTGTTGCTTAGTGTTTGGTGTAGCGTTTACTGCAGAGGGCTACTGTAGTGACTAGAGAATCTGCTGCTTGTGGATGTCTTGTTTAGTTTCTATTCACTGAATAAAATGATTCTGGATTCGCCATAACAATGCAACTCTGAACTATCTGAACTAAGATAGAACAAATAATATTTTATCTTACATCATGACATTTATGTAATTTCAGTGTCCTAGAAAGTAAAAGTAAAAATGCAATCAAAACCCTGAAAGCCAGAGAGGACATAGATACATTATGAACAATAAGAGTCCTTCAGTTTCCATTCTAATTACTGTTGGTCTTTGTTGTAAAGCGAGACAATGTTTTGACAACCAACACTGCTCGCCTCCAGGTGTGGAAACACTGACCCACGGCTGGCCACGCACACACTTACGTAACAGCAGCTGGCAGTGCTGGAGGGAGGAGCTACAGGTATAATGTGTTTAGAGACTGCTGTAGCTTTCACGCGGTTTGTGTACTGTTCCAAGGACAGTGGAGAGAGCTCTGATGAAACAGCTTAAAGAACAGTTACAGTGCAGAGATGGACAGTCTTCTGTTCAGGAGAGGCAGGCATTGCTTTCATACACACTGGGCAGTTTACTGATCTAGCTCTGCGATGCTTGTTTAGTTTTTTAAATTCAGAGACAGGAAATAGTTCATGAAACAGCTGGAGGAGCAGTAACAGAGCTTATTTAGGCTTTGATATGTTTAAACAGGCTGTTGTCGCTTTAAAGACATCTGTGTACCAAGACAGTGGAAATCGCAGAGCTAAAGGAATGCTAACCGTAGCTTACTAATGTAGTGTACTGTATGTAGTGTTTAGATGGGTTGTTGTAGCTTTAGGAAGTGGAAGTGGAGGAAGTTCATAGATAGATAGATAGATAGATACTTTATTGATCCCCAAAGGGAAATCATTCATGTAGGGCTATGTAGCTTTACAATGCTTGAGTGAAAATCTGAAATGTGTTCATAAAAGTGTGGCCATGAAAATGAGGTATCCTAACAGCAGTGTGCTATGTAGTGCTCAGATGAGCTGTTGTACTGTAGCTTTAAGGATGTGTGTGTGCTGAGAGCAGACTCCTCCAGGGTGGGGTTGGGACACACTCAGTGAACTGCAGTCCCCAGACAAGCTCCTCTTTAAGGCCGCCTCAACCTCAACTGCCTGCGCTCAAGTATGAGTCAATCTTTCTGGACACACACACACACACACACACACACACAGGATCAGCAGAACTTATACAGAAACTTCACTGCACAACACAGGATCTGACAGCCATTGTTGAGAAAGACAAACAGCATTCATGAGGGGCTGCCTGGTATGCAAGAACCTCCCCGTGCTTCAGCCCTGACCTCAGCTCGGAGAAAGACTCAAACATCATACCCAGTACTGCCCTCAGATAGGAGACAGACTCCAACATCATACCCAGTACTGTGCCAGATCATATTCTCTATCATGAAAAGTTATCCACATAATAAGAATAATTTAAACCACACTGTTGTATTATGATATTGATGATACAGTTACATAAGTATAGTTATATGTGTGTTTTACATACGTACTTGCTTCAACTGAGCAACTGTGAGTAAATATTTATGCTGATTATCACTAAATTATCAATCATCCATTAGCTGTTTGAATACTACTTACACTATCAGGACAACCCTGAACCCTCTGTCAGTTTCTCTCCTCAAAACTAGTAGGGACCACTGCTCGGTTGATAAATGGCACTTTAATACATTAACCATTAAGAGAACATCCTCATTATTGGCGATGGGAACTAGGAAGTCTGTTATTTTATAGCCCAGACAGATCCAATCAGTTCCCTCAGATAAGTTTGTGGACAATGTTAGTTCAGTCTTCAGCCCTCAGCACTCAAGGCCTCTCTCAGAGAGGGGTAGTTCCGCAAAATGCAACAGCAACGGTGCTAGCTCATGGTCTGCTCCGCAAGGCCAATCAGACAGTGACAGGTTCAGTCGATGAAGTTAAATGCCTCATCTATTAGGTGATCCATCTCATCTGCACACTCACAAAGGGACGCCTGTGGCTTTATGACTAGCGTCCTTGGTCAGCACTGGGGAGGGTTAGCTTCTTACACAACTTCCGCAATAGTGGGGACATCTGACCCGAAACTTTAACCACCGGATCGAAAATGGTCTACTGCTATCTATGCAGAAAAGCCATGAAAAAAACCACCCTTTTTTATCACCCATTTTATAACATCTGCTTCTCCAGGCATACTGTTCAGCTAACCAATATAAACAAATCAAACCAAATAAATAGCTATTACTAGGAGCACGAACAACACTGAAGTTGCAAATTAACAAAAATGCTAATATAACCAGGAAGTGTTGTGTTTGTGTTTATGTGTGTGTGTGTGTGTGTGTAACGAGAGGGAGGAACGCACATAACTTGGATCGTAAGATCATATAAAACAGAGAATGATGGAGGAGAGATACAGATGTAGATGGAGAATGAGAAGAGAGTCACAGATGGAGTCAGAGAGAGAGAGTGAGGGGGGGAAGAGAGAGAGAGAGTGAGGGGGGGAAGAGAGAGAGAGAGTGAGGGGGGGAAGAGAGAGAGAGAGAGAGAGAAAGAGTGAAAGAGAAAGAGAGAGTAAAGAGGAGCTGTGTAATTTTGGTGCATCTGTACCTTCCCAACAGACTGCTTGTAAGCGTCCTTGATTCTTTGCCTCTGTTCAATAGTGCGATGGGCCAGGACCTCAATAATGGTGGCCTCATTGGTGCCTGGTAAAAAAATTAAACATAACACAGTCAGTCAAGCTGCGGCAACGCTGAGGTGGTTTAGCAAGCCGTAGAGGCCAAGCTGCATTAGTGTGGAGTCTGGAGGTAAACAACAGCAATGTTGAGGTGGTTTAGCAAGTCATATAGGCATTAGTGTGGTGTCTGGAAGTAAACAACAGCAATGTTGATGTGGTTTAGCAAGTCATATAGGCATTAGTGTGGTGTCTGGAAGTAAACGACAGCAATGTTGAGGTGGTTTAGCAAGTCATATAGGCATTAGTGTGGTGTCTGGAAGTAAACAACATAATTGGAAAGTTTGTGAGGAATGAAGCCTGCGACCATGTGAGCACCAAGTTTGACCCTTCGTCCACACATGCCACATCTTCACTTGGCGCGGCGCCTGTCCAGAGCAGGGTGGCTATGAGTCAGTAATGGAGCTCAGGCCACTATCAGCTGATGCCCATTACACACACATTACACCCCGCCGCATCCTCCATCTCACTCCCAGGGTCCCAACACCGAGGCCAAAACCCCACTCTCAAGAGCAAGACTCAACCCACTGTTCCCTACTGCTAGGGGAAAGTAACCAAAAATATACCCGAACTGACATTTAGAATCTCGACTCTTGACCGTCGAATCGTATTATGTCTGCTATGTTTTACCAGTCATATCATGAGCGAAATAGGCAGTCAGTGTCCTGAATGAAAGATTTCTGCTTTAGATCGACCAATCAAAACCTCAGTATGCGACTTCAAACTGCAATGGCACAGGGACTCTCAGAATCTAAAATTGTTTCATGCGTGTCAAGTCGGCCACTGATCCACCACACCTCTCCAACTAGTGTGACATACAGCAGTCTAGAAAACACACTCTCACATGGTTCTCCCCTAATATGATAGAGTGGAAGTGGCTCTTGATCTTGATTGAATTTAGCTCATGCAGTCATCCCGATTTGATCTAGTTCATGTGGTTATCTAGGCCTACTGTGGGGAAAGTGGAAGTCCCAGATGCAAAAATGTGTGAATAGTACACATGTAGTTTGTGGAAACTGTGTGTGGTCAGATAAAAATCTAACCAAGCGGGCAGGGCCACATCACTAGTCATGTTTACAAAGATGTTTTTTTTTTCAATCAGATTGAAATAACAACAACAACAACAACAACAACAAAAACAGCACATTACATTTATATAGCGCTTTTCTCGACACTCAAAGCGCGTCACATAGAAGGTGGGACTTCACTAGCAACCACCACCTGAATCGGACTAAAGATTTCAACCGCACTGTTTACAGTTAAAATAACTCCTCTCTAATCCTCAGTCCAAGATCTCCTCTCTAAAAAAAAAAAAAAAGAAATGGCACCTAAAGCTGTAGAGAAAATTAAAGTGATCTCCAACTGTTAGCACCCTTCTGGTGGACAACATACATTACACACATGTTAGCACCCTTCAGATGGACAACTCATTTATTTAGAGGCCAGTCACATGAGGTCAGAGAATGAACTCTACATAATTAAAAAAAAAAGACTGGAAAAAGACTGAAGGCTGTTTAAGTGTGTGTGTGTGTGTGTGTGCGTGTATTAGAGCACAACCAATATGGGGTTTTAAAGACCGATAGCGATTTTAATATTTGAGGACTTGAGCACATGACTAGCGGCTTGAACACGTTGCCTGTGCTGTGTCCGCGGAACAGCTCCGTTGCGTGCCGTTTGTCATTTCGGCGCCCGTGGTAACAGGCTACAGCAGCCACACTGCCTCAATCACATCCGCACCTCAGATGTCTCTGATGCGGCACTTCTGCAGCTAGTCTGGCTATTAAAGCATCTCTGATGCAGCACTACTGCAGCTAGTCTGGCTATTAAAGCATCTCTGATGCGGCACTTCTGCAGCTAGTCTGGCTATTAAAAATCTCTTCACTGTCTCTTTTGGCAGGAAACGCTTCCAACACGCTTGCCGGTCATGGAAAAATAGGCGCTGTTCCCATTTCTAGCTGGCACATATTTGCAGGGCGGCAATGGAGAGATAATACTGGAAAGTTTGATGAAGGATCAGTAATCGGCTGTCCTTTACTTCATTTAAAAATAATTATAATATAATAAATAATAAAATATTATATATAATATCGGGCGATAATATCGGCACACCGATTTATCGGTCGGGCTTGTGTGTGTGTGTGTGTGCGTGTATGTGAGTGTGTGCGTGTGTGTGTATGTGAGTGTGTGCGTGCATGTTTGTATGTGTGCGTGTGCATGTACGTGTGCGTTTAACACACCTGCTCCTTTCATGGCGGCCCTGAGCTTCTGAACATCATCTTCAGCGCTGAAGGGGGAGGCTGCAGTAATGGTTCCGCGCTAAGAGAACAAGAACAGCAGATTAAGGATACACTGAAGAACAGCAGATTAAGGACACGGAACGGACACTGGAGAACAGCAGATTAAGGACACACTGAAGAACAGCAGATTAAGGACACAGAATGGACACTAGAGAACAGCAGATTAAGGATACAGAACGGACACACTGGTATTTGCCTCCTGATTCGTCGCCATCTTTCGCACTCTCAAACATATTGTCATTATCGAGTGAGGAATGGCTCAAAAGAGAGATTTCACACAATTATCATCAGGACAGTATGCCAAGAAAAATAGCTGCAAATACTGGGGACGTCTATTGATGGGTTTTTGTGTCTATTTTATATCAAATAATCTGCAGGGGGGTCCATTGAGAATGCCTAGCCCCCTTTGTGGCAAGCAGCTTGGTCCGCCCCTGGTGTGTGTGTTCTCCTATGTCTAATTTCTTAGATGTGAAGGCTAGTAAACAGTTTGTTTTAATCATTTCTGATTTCACTTCTTCTGCACTGTTCTTTGTGTTTGCTTTTCCTTCTATCTGACTTGTGAATCCAGCTGAGACTTGGACCAGTTACCCACGAGCATCAGCTCTGGACCAGTTACCCACGAGCATTAGCTCTGGATGGACCAGTTACCCATGAGCACCAGCTCTGGACCAGTTACCCACGAGCATCAGCTCTGGACCAATTACCCACGAGCATCAGTACTACCAGAGACTTTCTAATGAGGAGACACAGCACTCAAAAAATCCTCCATAGAAATGCATGGGGCTAGTTTGTAACGGCAATATGGCCGTTGTCTACACATATCCCACCCCTTCCTCGGCAAAATGTCGACATGTGAATACATTGAGCCAATCATGTGGTGTGATGTGAATAAATTGAGCCAATCATATGGTGTGTTATGAATACATCGTGCCAATCATGTTTTGTGAACTCGCCGCTGGAGCATGATTGGTGTCGTGAAGCCTTGCGCACGCGCATTTCTGCCGAATAGGATGACCGATAAGTGCCCCAAAGCGTTGCAATATGGCCGCCGAGTGGAGGGACTTGCCTATAAGGACTTTGGTACTACACAGTGTTTGGATGATCGAGAATATTCCCCAGACTAACAGTATAAACTCATAAACAGTGTAATCATTAACTAGATTATGGCCCTTAAAATAAACAGCTAGTGAAATGGATCTGGGCCAGGACCAAGCCTGACCCATTTGGACCGCATCAGTATCTGGAGGAGATGATGGGTGGGGGTAGTATGGCTCCCGGGCAATATAGATAATAATGAGATAACACTCTAGGAATACACATTCCATGTAGCCTATTATACAGAATACACAGGAGTGTATGGGGTATGAAAATCAGAACAGCAATAAAAAAAAACATAGGCTGTTAAGCAAATACTATGCAAAAGCATGTGGCAAACACACAAAGATTCATCTCTACACGGTGTCATGCCGATATGTACTTACTCCTGCCATTGTGGTATGAAGCTGATGTTTGGAAACAAAGCAATAAAGCTGGAGAGAAGAAGAAATATATTAAAATATATTGGGATCAGAAAAACATATTTCACATATACAGTATATTTTATATATTTAAGACATCACTAATAGGTACAGTACATGTAGTTTATCAAAATGCCAACCACACAACTAGTGGATAGTCCATTGAGGCTCATTTAATGCAAGAAATTACCTATGTGTTGGCACAAAGCCCTTCTTGTTTACCGTAGCAACCATGCGCTGGGATGACAGCAGGTGGTTGCTGGGAGACCTATAATTACCTGAATCTCAAACCCCCTAAGTGGGGGCTTTGTGACCATCGGAGCGTGTGCTATGGTACTTGAGAGGTTTTGTGCTTCCCCTTATTATTAATAAATGATCAAGTTGCCTAAGCTTAATTGTCCTTACAGAATGATCTCAATCAGCTTGGAGACTGACCTGTGATTACTCAGGTTTCTAACAACCCCCCGTTGCATCCTCCTTTAGTAGGCTATTATCAGCTTACAAGACTGATTCAATACAAGAAGGAAAATGTGATTCTAATCCACTACAAACGGTTACACTTTAGGCTAGCAGCGCGTTGCAGCTGATCTGTTCCAATCTGTCATTCAACAAGTTACAAGTTGAAAGGGTGGGTGTGGGGACAGCATTGCCTGCTGCTAAGGGTCACATTTGACTGAAATGGAAGGAAATCTCGCCGACGCGTCACTTAAACTTTACGGGGGAATGCGTTGTGAAATGACCTGGTAGGCATTCCCTACCTACGTTGTGTTCATATGACAAGGCGCTGGTCAGGGCGGATTCGGAACAGCCTAGTATTTCGTAATAGGCATGTAGGCTACTCGATAAAGCTTTTCTGGTAACACTAAAAGGTTAACCAAGTTAGACTCCGTCAAAATATAGACATTATGTTACTAATAGACTGCTGTTGACAAACTGCCCGCACTTGCAGGAAATGTCACATTCCGTTCAATTCCACTTACAATGTTACAGTAGTCAAAGTTAGCCGCCCTACAGGGGAAAACACCACATCATTCACGCTACAACCTCATGTTAGATTGAATTTAGATGCTTACCCTGAAATGTGTCTTCTTTTTTGGTCCCAGAGATGACCACTGCTGAAAAATTAAGATGGCACGGCAGAGAAAACGCACGACACCGCTGGGTTTTTATGTAAACGAGTGGGTGGGTGTGTTGCATGAGGGATCAGATTTCATTTCCTCATCCATGAACACCCTTTGATGCCAGCGCAGCCCAAGTATAGACTGTCAAATTTGTGTGGTATAATATCATTTTGATGAGTTGTTTGCAATATTGAACAAACTTGTATTGTAAATCCAAACCGTTCTGCAACACTGTAGCCTAAACTTTGCCAGTTTTAATGATATGAATCCTCTGACACAATAAGCAAGATGCAAAGTTAATAAGCAAGGTTGTTCAGTGAGTAGGCCTATTGTGTTAAATACTGATGAAGTAGGTCTACTGTTTTTTATTTTAGCTAGGTGGTCCGTGATTTTTTTTTTATTGGTTAAGTGGTTGGTCTGAAAAAGTTTGAGAAACACTGAACCAGAGGATAGGCTAGCTTTTGACGCACAGACTCACACGCACACACACACATAAACACAAACACGAATACACACACAAACCACGAGTTTCCGCTAGAAAAAAATGCTGGTCACCGGCAGAGGTTTCGTTTTCTGGACATTTTGATGTTATGCCGGTCAAATATCCTATTATTGCTTCTTAATTAGTCAAATTGAGGAAAAGACAGCTATGTAGCTTAAAGAATTACACAATCAGGCTGTATAGAATGCAACATGTTCATTAGCCTAACTTAAACATGCCTAACAAGATCTAGCCAGTATCTTTTTTATGGACAGCAAGAGTCCGCTTCTTTTTAAAAAGGCTACGTTGTTTGTTGCTGAGCTACCCACGTTATCTCCAGTGGTGACTGTTTAACTTACACAGATGCGCACACACAAGAATGAGCGCTCACACCACTACCCCCTAATGCTATGCCTCTTTATTTGATAACAATAAATTAAGAAATGTTTTCAATTCTGGGAAATGTTTAGTTTCTTTTTCTTTCGGCCGCGGTTCAATGATACCATTTAATTGTGCCAGAAATTATCCGCGGACCAGCAATCTTCTCGTCGAGGAGGCCCTAACCCTGCAGATCATAGACAGAGAAAGCATAGGCCTACTGCATAGCCTAGAAATCTAGACGCACCCTAGCGGCAGCAAATTGCATTTGCTTCCAGGACTACCTACTGTATGCTACGGAGCCCTCTGGGTGACATGGGGAAAAAAAACATGAAGAAGAAAAAAAAAACGATGCACTTTTGCGGGATCTCTTTTGCGAGACCCCGCAAAAGTTTTGCGGGATCTCGCAAAACTTTTTTTCTACTTTTGGAACTTGCTGGGCTTCCTACTTGACCCCAATAGGCCCACAAACCACTACCGCCAGATGGCAATCATATATCATGATACTATGATTGCTCTATCACTGTTGCGTTTTGTGGGTTTTCTGGACACATTTACATAGGCCTATGACACGGGAGGGAGAGGGAGACACCTGCGTGCAGACACGCACACACAGTCCAGGCGCGTAGCAAGCGTGGGGGATGTGGGTGTTATAACGTACACAGTTTTGCTGGAACACGAATCTATCCCCCACACTTTTTGTCAGATTAAATTGAAAGTAAAATATGGAAATAAACGCTCCCGTAAAGAGTTGGAACCGTATCTATAACGCACACACAGAGACACAAATAGGTCTGTTGATTTGATTGAACGGTCATCCAGCCAATCACATCAAGTTAGGTGAAGAACCAGAGCCGCTCTGATCAAATTCAAAGTGTACGTCTTTCAAGGCTATGCTGCTGCTTAGGTCTGCATTGTAACGTCTGCAGTGAGCAGATTTCAGATAGAATTGAAATGATAATTGTTACCGCATTATGCTAATTTAGTAAACCAAAATTCACTGTCTGACTGACAGTTTTCGTCACAATGCAGGGAGTCAAAGTGAAAGCGGGGTGCGTGCACCAAGGCACCTGTTTCTGCAGGAAAACCGTTGGCTACTGTTCTCAGAGCATTATGCTTTCTCTGCCTATGATCTGCAGCTTTTCTCAAACTATGGGCCTCCTCAACAATTAACCTACTACTGCTCCACGTAGCCGCGAAATTAAGTTATGGCCGGTGCTTCACACGTCTGCTCATTTGCAGCATACTTATTCATTTGGTGTCATCAACTATATAGACATAGCCCAGTCAGCACACATACAGTACGTCTCCAAGACGCTTGGAAAGGAACAGCTTAATTACATCGCGTTCCATTTAGAACGTCTTATTTGATCTGATCTGAAAAAACTTTGCGAGATCCCGCAATGAGATCCCGCAAAAGTGCATCGTTTTTTTTTTTCTTCTTCATGTTTTTTTTCCCCATTACTTTTTTTTTTTTTTTTTTTTAACCCATGTTTTTTTTTTCCCATGTCACCCGGAGGGCTCCGTAGTATGCTTTGGGTAAAGAACACTTTGCATATGTAGGCTACACGGAGAATGATAGTGTCCTGGAGCGGCCGCACCCCCCGCAACTCCACTTCCAATGTCACTGATTCCGAAAGATACGCCCGACACTTCTGCTTTTTATCTGGTGGTGGTGGAGTTGACCGGACATCTGATGCTTCAGATTTATCATCATCCATCGCGTCTGGCCTCTGAAAAAACTTTTAAGGCTAGTCTGCCTGGGCCTGGCCATGTTTGAACCGCCTCACTCATTTGTTCATTGTTTAAAGGCACACCAGGCAAGCCTGATGCTTTTTCTCTACGAAACTCCCCCTCGCTCGGTCTGAAGCTCTTTTCCTTTTCTTTGCATCTTCCGTCAAGGGTTTTCACTGCTTCTTTGCCGGCTCTGCCATTATACACACGTTTGCAACAATCGCTAGCGTTTCGTTAGCCTCCCTCTGTGCTGTGGATGCAGGATGGAAACTGAAACTGCTTCGGTCGCCGGGTACGATACACTGAACTTGCAAGCGGGATATTCTTCCTACAGGCAGTAGGGGCGGGCGAGAGAGTCTTCATTCGCCCTGTAATGAGTCATTTAACCATATACCGACTTACGAAGATGAGTAATTAACACGAAAACGTTGCCTGGTGTCCCTTTAACATGGATGTTTTGAGCGTGCGCTTCCTATTTGAAATGCAGCATAGGCTATGCGTGTTGTTTAATAGATAGATAGATAGATAGATAGATAGATAGATACTTTATTGATCCCCAAGGGGAAATTCAAGGGTCTCAGTAGCATACAGACATCACACACAACATGCACTTACAGCAGAAATGGTAAACATAAGTATAAGTATAAACATATAGACAGTAGAAGATAAGAAAACTAACAAAACTAAATACTAAATGTACTACATAAATTAAATTTAAAAAGTCCAATGTGCTTGAGGGTGATCAAGCATAAGACGCTTGTAGTGACAGGGCCGGGACTGGTAAGGTGCTCAAGAGAGTGAGTGTCATGGTGAAGGTGCAAAAAGTAGTCCAACATTAGTCCAACAGTGCAAGAATAAGGTCTAGAGACCCGCATAAATAATATGGACAAATAGGAGAGTAAAGTACAATAATGTAGACAAGGTAATATAAAAAACTATGTCAGTGCAAGAACAGGTTGAGGTAATAGGGTTATAGCCATTCATTCATTCATTCAGTATTGTAGCAGAAGCCTGACTGCAGCTATTGATCATGTGTGCTAATATAGCATGAAAAACAGTGTAGCAGTAAAACAGTAGTGAAAACATTAGGCTGTGGACATTAGTAAAACAGTAGTAAAACAGTAGTAAAGCAGTAGTGGGCAGTCAGTACTCAAACATGGAGAGGGTGAAGAGGCAGACAGGCTAAGCAGAGAAGTCTCTCTCCTCTTCCCTTTAGTGAGGCATTGAACAGTTCAATGGCCCTGGGGACAAATGACTTCCTCAGCCTTTCAGTTGTGCATGGCAGTGAGCGAAGTCTCCAGCTGATCAAGCTCTTTTGCTTTTTAAAGGTCTCATTCACTGAGAAACCATTTAATACTTGTTCCTTTCGAAATACTATAGCTCACTCCAAGTTGCATATGCATGCTGCACGTGAAAATGATCTTCTACCCCCATTGCCCGCATTAGCCAATGAAAGAAAATACACAGAAAAACAAGCGAATCAGAAAAAGCCCTTCCCTGTGACGCCGCAGGGAAAACAATTATTCATGGCCTCGCCCACCTTGACTTGTGACCGCCCACAGGAAGACAGGAAGATTTTGGCCAGGAGATTGTCTCTCTGCACCTAGTAGGAGTTAACAGCAAGTTGCTAACATGGCGGAGCAAATTCGTGCCTGTGTTATTTGTGGCAATAACACATCAATGTTGCATGTCTTGCCTTAGAAAGAAGAGTTGAGGAAGAAATGGTTGGAATTTATCGTTGGAACACCACCACTGAAGTACTAGCAACATTTCGACCACACTCACTGTGCCTGCCTACAGTTAGAAAGTGGTTTTGCATCGATGTTCTGAAAACCTGGACCTGTACGTCAGGACGATCGACCACCAGCTCACAGGCTGTAAGTACAAACAAACTTTTCCACGACTGTTACAAAAAAGCATGTTCATATTCTTCACGTTAGAATGCATGAAAAGGGCACAAGCTAGGCTTAGGCTAGCCTATATTACAGGAAGCTACACCAGGCACGTAACTGAAGTGTTCTGTTCACGACGTGTAAAATCAGAGAATGTCTAATAGGAAGGGCTCTGGTAAAATCCATTAGAGGAATGGTCTATTTTTTTGAACGTAGCCTACAGGCCACGCGCCAGGTGTAGCTACTTCCATTGATTAGACCTATTGGAAGCTAATTGTTGCATTAGACGCAACGCGAACGGAATGCTTTAGTTACGTGCCTGGTGTAGCTACACTCATAAGAAACTGTATGACCACACTACCCAGAGATTTAGCTTGTTGAACCTATAATCTTCTAACCTAAGCGTTAAACCACAAATAATAATATTGGCAACAATATCTTATGCTCAACTAAGGACTGGTATTGTTCTAGTCTAAACAGGGAAAATCAAAAACACAATACCCGTGCAGTATTAGGCTAAGTTGCTATCACTAGAGCCCAGGTATTTACACTTCAGTCTAATTTATGTCTTCTTGCCATTATTACATTGGCCTTTGTAGGCCTACAATGATGTTTTGTTTGATTACTTGCTGTTTACGTTTTGTATGTCTTCCAGAGCACATCCTCATGTTGGGCTACACAGCTATCTAGCCTACATTAGGTCATCACGTTAGAAGCAAAGGTTTGTGATCTAACTTTTATTGTTGTGCTAGTTAGTTTCTAGAAATCTTTTTCTATTAGGCTAATACAGGTTCTTATGTGCTCGTCAATGTTTGGGAAACTCAATTCATGGGTTTCATCAGGTCACTTTCCACAGGTGTATAAAATCAAGTACCTCGATTATGAATGCAGACTGCATGGTGCTTGATTAATACACCTGTGTAAATGGACCTGATGAAACCCATGAATTGCATAACAGATATAATTGATATTACTGAATGTCTCTTTGTGGGTGTGCTACTTAGTACATCATACACCTTACCACAGTCACTAAAATATTTTTGTTTCCATTGTGCTAGTATAGTTTTGTGTGAGATAGTGAATGTCCTGTGTACTATTAGTATCTTGTAACTTGACAGTAATACACATTTATTTACTTTAGGTACCCAAACAGAATACTTCATCAAAAGTATGAGTATTGATACAAGCACTTCGGATACACCATGGACATGGGGCCTGCTACCTCTACTCCCATCAAGCCTGTTCATCCAAGGCCAGCTAGAAGACCTCGGGTTGATCAAGAGGAGGAGGATGAAAGTGACATCTCCACAATAACACCTGATGGCTCCACCTATGGCCCAGCGCAATCAATGAGCAATGTAATAGAATCATCACAGCCAACGAATGTGTTTTGTGTGTTATCCCTTCGGATACCCAGGACAACACAAGCCGAAACAACAACTCAGACCTTTTTCCCTAAATAATCCCAGCACCATCTTACAAAGGATCTGTAGGCCAGATGTCTGCATCGTCTGGCAAAAAGAGGACATTGTTAATTCTGTGCATAGAAGCAGCACACGTTCTCTGCTTCTGTAGGCATTCTGGTGCAATTCCAGCGAAATATAGCTAGGAGTAGGTAAGTGTGTTTGCATTTAGATCTATATATATATTGAGCTATAACCAAGTGGTCTTTCAATGATAGTATCATGGAATTCAAACCATAACTATCTATTCCGATAGCATACAATTAGCAGGCTAGGTCAGTGGCTGAACTGCATTTAGGGTGCTTATAACCTGTGTTGTGAATTGCAAAGACTTTTGACTGTGTAAAGAAATAGGTCTTTATTTTAAAACGTTTCCAACAATTACTTAAATGCAAGATGACGATTGCCACAAACGTTTACCTCTTTTAGGAGAAATTTTAAACTGACATGCAATTGTTACCATTCTATTAAACCAACGTTCACCGACAAACGATCAGGAAGCGGTTCTTCTTCCTACTCGGATACTAGGATCAAACACATAAAGTTGTATCTCCGAAGACATTTTGTGCAACAGTTTTGACTCGAGATTTAGCCAGGTTTTAGCACTGTAAAGTTGAATATGGAGCATAGCACAGGCAGAATCGGATTAGGACGCACTGGAGGGAGCGTCACAGTACTGTTAGCCAATCAGAGGCGAGGTCATTAACATGTCATGAATATTCATGAGCAAGAGGCAAATCCTGTCGTTCCTCCCCTCCCACCTTCCCCACCAAACTAGAACAGCATGAAATAGACGCAGGAGAGCATTTTTTTCACCAAAACCGGCTCACATGGCATTCATTAATACTAGAGACCATGGCAAAATTAATGAAAAAACGATGAGATGAGACCTTTAATAGTGCTGTAGAGTGGATGACATTCATTGTCCAAAATGTTGATCAGTTTGTTTAGGGTCCTTTTGTCAGATATTGAAGTGATGCACTCCAGTTCAGCTCCCACTACAGAGCCAGCCTTCCTTACCAGCCTGTCAAGTCGCCCAGCATCCTTCTTCTTTGTGCTTCCTCCCCAGCATACCACTGCATAGAAGAGGATGCTGGCCACAACAGACTGGTAGAACATCCTGAGGAGCTTAATAGCTTTATGGCTAATAGCTTACTTTTCAAACGGTAGAGCCTGTTCATTTAAAAACATAGCCAGAGGACGTACAGTGGCGGATCTAGAGATTTATTCCTGGCAAAGGGGTGGCATAAGGTTCCAGGAGGGGGGCTATGGACATTATTCAAAAGATAAGGCAAGGCGTTGCGAAGCTGGAGCAACAGCCCCCGGTCGTCCTACCTCCAGAAATGGAGGTGATGCTCTGGGCTGAGGTTCCCCAAGGTCGTGGCCAGGCTGATCGCTTGGTGGTGGTTGAGGATTTGGAGCATGGGGATCGGGGTGGCGTGTGGCAAGGACGCTCAGTTGGATGCGCCACGGGAGAGTTGCTGTTCGTCTGTGTAACCCCAACCCTTTTCCTGTCCAGCTTTCCCAGGGCTGTCCATTGGCTGCTGTGGACCAGGTGCTAGCTGAAGATGTCCGAGGGCGGAGCGAGTTGGTATTGACCAGCCCGGAGCCAACTGTGGTGGAGGTAGCGGTGCAATCAATCAGGGTAGGAGACTAACAACCATCCAGTCCTGGCCTTGAAGGGGGAGGGCCTAACGGGTGACCAACAGGACCAGCTTAAAGCCTTGCTGCAGAAATGGTCGTTGGTGTTTGCCGCCCACGAGGATGACTTTGGGCAGACAGATGTGGTCCTGCACCAGATTCCAACGGGCAGCGCCCCACCTGTCCGGGAACGACACCGGCCAATCCCACCAAGTTTGTACTCTGAGCTACGTACACTCCTGCAGGGCATGCTAGATAGTGGGGTTGTGAAGAGATCTGCAAGCCCTTGGGCTGCTCCGGTTGTGCTGGTGCGGAAAAAGGATGGCTCCTGGCGTTCTTGCGTTGATTATCCCAAGTTGAACGCACTAACGCATAAGGATGCCTATCCCCTACCGCGAATCGAAGAGTCCCTCACCACCCTGAAGCAGGCCACCTGGTACTCCACCTTGGATCTCGCATGTGGGTATTGGCAAGTCAAAGTGGATCCTTGTGACCAAGAGAAAACTGCGTTTACCACACCGCTGGGCTTGTACTAGTTTGAGAGGATGCCCTTTGGCTTGTGCAATGCCCCTGCGACGTTCCAGCGCCTGATGCAGCGGGGCTTGGCGGACCAGGTAAACGATTTTTTATTGGTTTACCTGGACGATGTAATTGTCTTCTCGCCCTGTTTTGACAACCACCTGGCCCACCTAGAGCGGGTTTTCGAGCGACTTCAAGCACATGGACTCAAGCTCCAGCCCCAGAAGTGCCATCTTTTCCAGCAGGAAGTGCGCTACTTGGGCCATGTGGTTAGTCGACATGGGGTGGCCACCGACCCAGGAAAGACCTCCGCCGTGAAGGAATGGCCTGTCCCCAGCACTGTAAGGCAGGTGCGTTCATTCCTGGGTTTTGCGGGCTATTATCAGTGGTTTATCCCCGGATTCTCGAAGATCGCCGGCCCCCTCCATCACCTGCTTGAGGGCACTTCAGGGGCCAAATCTGCTTGTATCCAGTGGACGGAGGATTGTCAGAGAGCCTTCGACAGCCTGAAAAGCGCACTGCTGGAAGCCCCGATCCTGGCCTATGCAAACTTTGGCCTACCCTTCCGGGTATACGTGGACGCAAGTATGGATGGGCTGGGGGCTGTGCTGTCCCAAGTCCAGGAGGGGAAAGAGAGGGTGATTGCCTATGTGAGCCGTAGCCTTCATCCAGCTGAACGGAATTACAAGAACTACAGTTTGTTTAAGCTGGAGTTGCTCGGACTCAAATGGGCAATCACCGAAAAGTTTAAGGACTATCAATGGGGGGTGGATATCGACATATAGACGATATATACGGACAACAATCCTCTAGTACATGTGGCGACGGCAAACCTGGGGGCTACGGAGCAGAGGTGGGTGGCACAGCTCTCCAATTATCGCTATGTTGTTAAATACCGCCCAGGGAACAGGAACGGCAACGCAGATGCCCTGTCCCAATTGCCAGGGGACACTGGCGTGCACGCCATCCAGACTGCTGTGGAATCGCCACCCCAGGGGACCAACACACCACAGCTGGAGCCCAGTCCGATGCACAGTGTCCCCAGTTACCCACTACCTAGCCAGTGGAAGGGCGCGCAGCAAGCAGATTCTGACTTCCAGAAGCTCTACGACTGGAAGAAGCAAAAGACCTTGCCATCCAAGGAGGTATACCCCACACTATCCCGTCAGGTGCATAGGCTGCTGGCTGAGTGGGAGCTCCAGGAGGGTGTCTTGGTGCGGCAGGTGAAGGAGACCGACACCGGGGTAGAGGCGTGCCAAGTCCTTGTCCCCAGCCAGGAGGCACATGGACTCTGGTTCCAGTACCATCAGGCCGCTGGGCATGCCAGCAGTGAACGTACTTTGGGTCTTGTGCGACGAAGGTTTTTCTGGCCAGGGATGGCCACCGACTGTGGTTCCTGGATCAAAGACTGTGTGGAGTGTGCCATAAGCAAGGCAGGCCCTGAGGTGAGAGCTCCTCTTCAGTCTATCCAGAGCACTTACCCATTTGAAGTGGTGGGATTAGATTACTTGTTGTTAGGGAGGCCAGCCGACACCCACTCCTACATTCTTGTTATCACTTAACTGTTCTCTCGTTATGCAGTAGCTGTGCCGACCCGGGACCAAACTGCCCACACCACGGTGAAGGCGTTGTGGGGAGCTTTTATCCAGACGTTCGGCTGCCCGGAGCGGATCTTGTCTGACAGAGGGGGTGCCTTTGAGTCAGAGCTAATGCAACAGCTGTGCACCCTCTATGGGTGTGTTAAAAGCCGGACCACCTCATATCATCCACAATGCAATGGGGCAGTAGAACGGTTTAACCAAACTCTGTTGTCATTGTTGGGCTCCCTACAGGCTGAAGATCAGGGGCAGTGGCCGGCCAAGCTGCCTGCACTGGTACAGGTGTATAATAATTCACCCCTTGCAGACACGTGACTTAAGTCACGTGACGGCTCCATGCTGGACGGCAAAAAGAGACAGGAGACGGACGGCAAATTACATTATGGCATAAAGATTATGATGAACTGAACACCATTACTATAACATCTTTGTAGTTCAATGTATTACTGTTTGGGGTCTGTAGTAGTTCAATGTATTACTGTTTGGGGTCTGATAGTCAAAGAAGATGCCAGTGGTGTTGTTAGATGAAATGGGTCATGATCGCAAATGTAAAGTTATTAAAACTGGTGGTAACAGCAAGGGGAGATAACATTACGTTAGGCTACTGTTATTAACATTATGGTAAATGAACACCTATAAGTATTTCTGGACTAAAATATTGCAAAGCGATTTGGTTACTTTATTTGTCTTGCTTTTATCAGTTGTAACATAGTCAAAACGTTAAGAATGTCATATCAGAACATGAAATAATAACTTAGCTGCCACACTTAGAAGCTAGCTATTCTAGCTAACGTTTATCGTAGCTCATACTGCTAGGGCTAATGTAACTCGTCAGTTTGTACGTTGCCCAGCGAATAAACTTACTTCTTACATGTCTTAAGTTAAAGAATTGAAAGAAATAGGAAATAAAAAAAACTTGAACGGTATTATCTGTTTACATTCAGATCTTGCCAAAGACTTTGCCTAAGTGCTATCTGCCGTCCTGTTCAGAGTCTATGGTTGCTATAGCAACCGCTGCTGTGCTTCGTACACTGAGGAGATAAGCATGCAATTGTGGTTGAAATACTCCCAAAACACAAAGAAAACAAACCAAAATATATCTATGCAAGAACATGGGATGTTGTTGTATTCCAAACAATAAGCCAACAGTCGTGGAAGGGCATTACTACGGTTAAATCTCACTATAATCTCCTAGCTGTGCGATATGTCCCATTACAACCCATTGATTTGATTCGTGTTCTTGCCGTCCACTAGGCTATTTTGCTGTGGCGCGAACAAAACGTGACGTCACTTGCAAGGGGTGAATACCATTCATAGTAGCACTGGTCTAGAGTTGCTAGGTTACGGGGACGCTGGCGAGACACGCCGCTCCGTCTGGCATCATGTTTTTGTTTGTATTTATGTAATGTTCGTAATTTTATGTAATGTTCTGTTAATTTTTTTGTATTTATTTTTCTAGTTAAAGGTAATCACTCTTTATTCATGTTATTTTCGATCGTTTTTGTGTTATTCTTAGTCCTTTTTTCTGTTTAACAAACTCGGCTGACACCATCAACGTCAAGTTAACGTTAACCAGCTTCCATTGGGCTGATGAGCGCCTTGGCTAGCCTGCCTTATGTCTCTGAAGTCCCTCATCCATCCGTGACGATGCACATCCAATGTCTGGACGGAGGGATTGCTCAGCAAGGGGGCCTAACGTCAATCTGCAAGAGATCTGCAGCTGCCACGACCACCGAGCTGCGGCTGACTTGCGAGCTGCCATGCTAGCATCTACCGGTGCCTGGAGTCTGGATTGAGTGCTAAGAAACTCTGATGACAGCGTCAACCATGAAACAACAAACGGTCACTGTCTAGGACCACCGAGCTGACAATCAGCAGGGTCGCCCATCACAAATTCGGACTGTCTTGTCCTCCCAGTGCTCTCCAGACTGCCAGTGAATTCTCCGGGTTGGTCAGTTATAAAGAACTTTGTTGGTGTTGCATCGTGAAGACACAGCTGTGCGCAGTTTTCACGCGGGTCATCATCTTTGCCCTTGGACATTTTCAGCCGGTTGGAAATTGGACTAATTTTATTTTAAATTTTTATTTATTTTATTTATTAATTTGTTTGTTGTATGTCTTGTATGTCTTGGTGTCACGGGTACGCTGGCGACTACGCCGCTCCGTCCGGCATCTTTTGTCTTTGTTATTTCTTAAATGTATGTCTTGGTGTCACGGGTACGCTGGCGACTACGCCGCTCCGTCCGGCATCTATTGTCTTTGTTAGTCTGTGCCAATGACAATGTCTTATATGTGGAGCGCTTTGGGTTGCACTCTGTGCATGTTAAATGCGCTATACAAATAAATCTGACTTGACTTGACCTAACCCCCCACTTTTTAGTATTTGGCATACACGCCCGGCTACCCGTGGATCTGTGTAGATGTGCAGCCCCCGCAACAACGGACCACCTTTGATGGATGGGTCAACCAACATCAGGCTTTAACAACAGCCTACCACCAGGTTCGAGCACGCACCCAACAGAGGCAGTCCTGGGACCAGATCCGCTATAATAAGAAGGATCGGTGTTACGTCCCAGTTAACCCTCCCGGCTCGTCAAACCCCCGTAAACATGTGTGTGGAGGGAAACGGGAGCAACACTAAGTGTTTGTGTGTGTGTGTATGTTGTGTGCGTGAGTGTATGCAAGCCAAAAACCAAAAGAAACGGCACCAGACAGATTCCCCAGGTAGATGGAGCTTACCTCGTCTCACGGGGACTGTTCTCGCGGAAGAGCCCGCGCGGTTCTTTGTCCTCCTTCCGAGGATGTGCAGTTTTTAGTTCGTTTAAAAACTTTGGTGTATTCCCAGGTATTTCCCGTGTACAAGTGTGTGTGCTGGCGTTGGCGTAACCCGACGTGGATACTAGGCAACTCGGCGACGTACTGAAAACAAAACTATAGCTAGCCAAAAACAACGAAAAACCCGTCGCTCATTCAAAGGGACACCCTCCAATCCTGGAGAAACTTGGTAGGCCTCCGGCTGATCACACCAGGCCAAAAATACGAAAGAACATCCACCGCCGTCTTCAGAGTCAACACAACTCTCCATTGCAAAACGCCATGTTCCCAAAACCCAAAAACCACCAGCACAGGTGCCCTCGTCGTAGTCAATTAAGGGTGTAGCCCCACCCCCTGAGGGACTGTCAGCCACACGTAATTGTTGTGTAGCAGGTGCCATTAAAAATAAACAAAACAATCAGTATCAGTGTGTACCTGGGTATAGCTTATGTATTTTCGTAACAGCGGGCCCCTCCACTATTACCCGGGGAGCAGGTACTTGTCCGCAACTTTCAGCGCCGGGCCCGAGGGAAACTGGAGCCAAGGTGGGTCCCCTCACCTTTTGTGATTCTTTCCCAGGTGCGGCCGGGACAGCCAGTCTACTACATTCTACCAGAGGGGAAGGAAGGCCCCATTCGCACTCTGCATCGGAACAACTTACGTCCTTGTCCTGCTGGTCTCCAAGGCCCTCCTGTTTCTGAGGACGATGAAGCCCCCGAACCAACGAGGACTGGAGCCCTTTTGCCGCTTCGGTGGCCAGTAGTGCAAGTACAACCCCCGAGGACGCATGCAACCCAAGACCCTAGGACTCTAGAGCTGAGGGCGGAATTGACTCTAGAACAGGGGTCTCAAACACCCGGCCCGCGGGCCAAATCCGGCCCGCGACGTATGTCAAAATAATAATGTAATCCGGCCCTTGAGACTTTTTAATTGTGACAAACAACGATACTGATTAAAATAGACGATAGTTCCAAGTACGGTGACAAATCTCATTTGTACTCTGCTCCACTATGTGCTAGACATCCAGAGCTTCATTCAAACCCAAAATCGCTGCGCAAAGTTTTCAGGAAATACTTGTATTACACGCGAGAAACACAAAGACGTGCATTTGTAATGACGCGGAAGCGATGCAGGCCATAGTGTTGCATAAATTGAAGCAGAAATTAAGCAGAAATAGGCCTACACCAAATGTTGAAAAACGTTTACGTGTGATAAAGTCTTAGGTAGGCTATGTTATTCACCTATTCTAAATCTGAAGGAGAATATCCTTTTGGAGATTATGATCGATCGTCTATTGAATGGAGGTGCATCTGCGTGTATACGACGGTGTCCACTAAGCATACCATGCTTATTTCGACCCTCTGCCCAACATAGCTTGGAGGTTGCAGTGGTAATCGTGATGATAGTGTCCGTAATGGACGTGGTACAGACAGCAGGGCTAGTAGAAATAGGGCTCTAAACTACAAAGTCACCTGCAATATGATGCGAACTTCTGGGTCAGATTACCCGCGATAGGAACTGATTTAACCAGAATACTTTATGGTAGGCCTTGTGGTTTAGAAACCATATACATCTTAGGTGTTGGTATACATCTTAGGTGTTTTCCTGTTAATTTGTTACGTGGGTAATATGAAAAAAGTAAAGTAAACCTGCTCAAATATGTTCATCCAGTATTTATTGAAAGGTGCATAATTTGAGGTGCTTGCCATCCAGTGGCAAATTAGATGGGTAAATTTACCCCCTTCATAAACTTTTTGTTTTACTCAAAGATTTTTACATTTACAGTAGGACTTTATCTCTGACCACTTTCAAGCCATGGCCTTTTGACATTTTGATATAAAAATCCAATGGTGTTGCTTTCTTAACCCTGACGCAGTTTGCCAGGTTTAAAAAAGTTATGAGAGGAAAATATTTTTATTTGGTGTGAAACACACACATACCTGTTTTTATGCTTTTCATTTGTTTTATAATTTGTATTAATATTTATTTTATCATTATTTTATTTATAAGCTAAGGTTGCTAGCACAGGTGTCTAAAACTAGATAAAAACACTTGCACTTGCTGTTTGCAGTTTTGTGTGGTATTTGAAAAAAAGAACATTGCATTTTCAGAAATAGCCGGCCCTCCAATCAGATGACGTTGGCAGAATTGGCCCCCAGCTCATTTGAGTTTGAGACCCCTGCTCTAGAACCTCATCCAGCTACCCAAGGGGGGGGTGAGGGGAACGAAGGACCTATGCCTCTGGTCAGGTGGTCGCAACGGTCTAACTTAGGGGTACGTCCACAACGGTATCAGGAGTGATTGGTCGGGACGACCAATATTTTAGTGGGGGGAATTATGTCGTGTGGGCCCTGTGTGTCTCCCAAATGTTGCATAGAATGTGTTTACATATCTGTTTACCTGTGTGTTTGCTGACCATCGGGGACTATACAGAGGGGGGACAGACACGTGTGATAATTATGAATGTTTTATTGGGGCAGACTGCAAACAAGAACACTGGACATATTGTGTTGTAGACGGAGGGGGGATGTACTGTAATGGCCAGTCTTTGGTCTGTGTCTGCCGCTGTTTTGTTTATGTGATCAGTGGCCAGTATGGACTATCGCCGCCCACGGGGTGGATGACATACAGGTGTAGGCACTCGGAAGATTGGATGGCTGCGATGCAGATTGGTGGAGCTCGTAATGGACTGGGAGATAAAAGGGCTCACCAGTATGTGATTCGGCAGTCTGGGGGAGAGGGAGCGACAATCTACTCGTAGAAGAGGCTCATAGTTTGAAGATCATAGACCATAGATAATTCAGAGAAAGCCTATGCAGTTGCTTTTCGCGGACCTATGCTAGGTCCAGCACGGCTTGGCACCAGTTCGCGGATTGCCAATCACACTTACGTTGCAAAGCCTCTGAATGCAGCCAGCTGTCCCGTTTACCGGCAATGCTACAGCGGACTTAAGCTGCCACCTTGTGGCGAAAAGTTGCAATACATTTCACGCAGCTCTGTGAACGGGAGGCGCGAGTGCCACTTCTAAATTGGACCCACTGGCTAATTCATTCCGCAAACTGCTGACTCACGAAATGTATTTTAGCAGGTTACAAAACTGATTTCGTGATTCTCTTATGCATTTCATCCAAATAATAAAATTATCGTGACACATAATTAATTCCGTAAACTGCTGACTCACGAAATGTATTGCATCAGGTCACAAAACTGATTTCGTGATTCTGTTATGCATTTCGTCCACGTAATGAAATTATCGTGACACATAAGTCATTTCGTAAACTGCTGACTCACGAAATGTATTGTACGTGATTCTATTATGCATTTCGTCCACAGAATGAAAGCATATGTCACTGAATGCATTTCGTAAGTTGTTAAGTTACTATTACGTGGACGGAATGCCTTCTGTAACACAACACAATACTTCTGTGGACGAAATTGAAATAGGATGCACAGAATGATGCATGTAGGTGCATTCCGTATTTACGTAGACAGAATTACTTTTGACCAAACATTTCGTCTACGACAGTGAATACTGCATTCAGCATTATGTTCACGAAAGGAAAAGGCCACCAGTCAATTTCGTCCACGAAATGATGTGCTCTCTTCAGTGTTTCGTGGACACAATGCAAACCAATGTGCATTCCGTGGACAAAAGGCGTTACTATGTAACATGGTTTCGTAATGAATATATGTATTTCGTCACACGAAAGTCATTCTGTCCACGAAATAAGGCATGTTACATTTGGTGCCCCATAGTGAACAAGATTTGCTGTGGTACTCTGCTTGATATCTTGTTATGACTAGGGTTCTGAAACCTATGGTAGCTTATGGTGTGGTTCTACTCACTTGTTTCCAAGATCCTAGCTGCGCTGTGTGACCAATGCTGACCTATTAACCCTTGCTCGAAACCTGTGTGGGTGGAATGCTTTTGACCTGTATGTAATAAAGATTTGTACATCTTCTTAAACATCTATCTGTGTTGTGGTGTGTGTCCTGGGATTCCGAGCCTGTTCAGGGGTTGTTGTCAGCACTAGGCGACATGTATTGTTTAGTTTCCGGTCTAGCTAGATCTTGTGTGGTGTTGTAGTTGTTCTAACGTTACTAGTTGTTGCAACAGCATGTGAAAAAACTACAAAGTTTGTTACACCAAAAAGAACGTTAATCTCGCGATAAAAAAATTGACACCGTTAAAATAGGTTTATGTTAACGCCGTTAATAACGCGTTTAACTAACAGCACTACAAATAAGCCATCAATAGATTTAGTTATCTGGATTGAAACAAGATTCTGGGGGTATGCTCCCCTGGAGAAAATGTTGAAAAAAATACCCCTCAAATGACGTCTTCTAGTGAGTTTTGAGCAAGGGCGCATCAGGAGATATTTTTAAAGTGGGGGACCAAATTGTGAGCAAAAACCCATGTAGTCCAATCTGGCTTCCAGATATTGGACCACCATATCTGGCCCACTGTCAACCATCATAATATTTGAATGGTAAAGACCAAAGAAATTAACAGACAATTATAATGATTTGCAACTTAGCCTACTTTGCCCTTACAATAAACTATTCCTATTAACATATGAACAATATCTAAATACATTGAATTAAGTAATATATAAAAACATATTAAAATATTGAAACAAACATTAGGCTACATCACTTCAGGCAAATGCAAAACGCTAAATCACTTCCCCATTGAAAATATGCTATCTGACATACATGCATGTAACATGCTATCTGACATATGGGGAATGTGGTGACCAGGGTAGGAATTTCACGGCGGCCACGACGGCCCTTGCGTTGGCCGTGATGCCCCTTTGAAAATCAGAGGTTTACAGACCACAGTGGCCTTGGTTCCCCCTTCTTTCAATATTCTGCTTTGCGTCCTACTAATAGCGATATTTATTTAACCTGGCCTGTCAAAACGATCTTAGCATTCACAGCGCAAATTAATTTAGTATTTTACGCAGTGGAGAAAGTGACCGTGCAAGAAAGAAAGTGCGTCCAAATTCACCCATTCTTCCATTAGCCTACTCATCACACAGACATCACAAGTATCACATGAAAGGGCTTTTTCTCAGCTTTTAAACGATGTTAGCCGCTAATTGCTGTCGTGAACGGTTCGCGAGAAAAGTAAAAAATATCATTCAATTTAATCATAAATTCTACTGAAGGTTTTGCGTCCATCTCCCTACCCATTCATCTCGGTGGAATACTTCACGAACCCTTCGTTTAACACAAGACAAACCATATATCAGAATAAACAGCAGATCCTACCGAACACAAAGGTGTAAAGCAGTCCCCTGTACAGTTAGCCGTTCCAGAGTAATCCCGTTTTGAATTTGCAGTACATTTCAACATACATGGATGTCTCCAAATTTGCGCTTTAAGTTTTACACTGTGTTTAAATTGTTCCACATTATTTCATAACGGGCCAAATACAAAATAAATATTACAAATGTCGCCTAGATATCGGTAAATCAGAGGACAGCTGACTAAGAGTTTGTGAAAGTAGCCTTAATGATCACAAAATGCTAAGCATGCATCTAGGCTATTTGAGTTTCTTAAAGCTGACCTAGCTGTGCTTAAATTGTTCAATACATGATTTCATAACAGGCCAAATATAAAATAAATGTTAAATATAGCCTAGATATCTGTAAATATTAGATGATCAGATGATTTACAGTTATATGTAATATGTCATGTTTCATACAGTGATGCAGGTCTACTGCAGTGAATAGGCTAAATACAACTTTGATCATTTTTATAGCCTACTACTGTTTGGTTAACTTTGGCCTTGGTGCCCTGACATGTGGCCTTTGTGCCCCCCACCAAATATGCCTAACTGAAGGCAGGGATGGATTACTGCACGGGCCTTCCGGGCCCAGACCCAGGGGCCCTGAAGCCCAAGCCTTTGCATGGAATCATTGCCTCAATATCAACACATCAGGATGTAGGCTATGAATCTGATTGAATTTAGTATTGGCTATCCCCAAAATGCACCAGAATACAGGAAATCACGTCAAACAAATTAAAAAATTTCTGGGGGAGGACCACATATGCGACAATTAGTGGGGAGCCCTTAATACATGCGGGCCCAGGGGCCCGAAAGTTCATAATCCATCCATGTCTGGTCCCTACACCTGAGAACCACTGATGTATGTTTTTTTTACTGTATGGTATAATGCTGAATGAGCCAAACAAAAATTTCCGCAGCAAAATTTGGGTTGGCCCCACCAAATCTCACTCCAAGGTTTTTTGAAAAGTTGGCAGCCCTGCAGTTATATGCAGTTACTTTCACTATTGACTGACAGTGGGTTACCATCAAAAAAATAGGCTGGAAAAAGCAACACTTACCCTAATGTTGCTCAAATGACTGAATAAAACAACATTTATCCTGCAGAGGAGTTGCTTATATCTCGTGACAGTGCGTCTTCAGCTGTGCTCCATACGTGTCTCTCGCCTCTCCCCTAATCACTTTTAACCGTCATTACCAATTTGCAAATGATGGTGAATAACTACTCATCATGAGATGTACAGTATTTCGTAATATCTTTATTCTAATTATGTTTCCCATTGTAATCGTGCAATGTAATGCTTTGCATAGACGTGCGCTGGTGTGCGTTCATGAATGATAGAAGGATGGTGCGTGCACCTGCCAATATGACTGTTGACATGCGCTCTTAAAATAGCATATGAACAACTCGCCATTGACTTCTGACCAGGTTTAGGTGGTGTATGATAGCGATTTTTAGACAATGCGCGAGTCCCCTCCCTAGGTTGTTAATTGCCACACCCCTGGGCGCAATGCTTAAAAAATAAACGTGCAAAATACCGAATTCAACTTTCCGCAGGTGAATAACGAGTATTACGCCATGCACTGGTGACCCAAAATACAGCCCATTATCTTAAATGAACTAGCTGAATAACACAGGTCACCACTTCTGCATAATTTCATGGAGTGCTGAAATGTACACACATTTTTGAACATTTCTGAACTGTGAAATGTAGCATACTGTATGTTTTGTGGTTGTGAACTTATTTCAATATCACCATAACTATTCCACCTGTGTATGCATGGTTATAATTCTGAAGTGCAACATAGCTTAGGCTACAGCACAAATATTTCCATAAAAATAAGCAAGTCTGACCTCTGAATTTATTTTGAAAGTGCACCTGATGGATGCATTTAAAAGTTAAAATATACAAACATTTCTTAAATTCTTACAAAACACCCTTAGGACGACACAGCATCAGATGAATGCAGGTTCAGGCTGAGGTCCTAGTAGTAGATCCCTTTGATACCAAGTGTTAATTAAACTCTGGGACCCTGGTCCCTACACCTGAGAACCACTGATGTACGTTTTTTTTTTTTTACTGTACGGTAATAATGCTGAATATGCCAAACAAAAATTTCCGCAGCAAAATTTTGATTGGCCCCACCAAATCTCACTCCAAGGTTTTTTGAAAAGTTGGCAGCCCTGTCTAAAGTGCCAAGTTATTCGTTATCAGGTGAGTCCCAAAGCATATTGTTAAATGATTCTGATGTAGCTTACTCTTTATGACCTTCGGTAGTCTTTGGAGAAGTTAAATTGATGGCTTAGCAATCTTTCAAGAGTTTGTTTTTATCCTTGCTAGTACAAGCTAGCAATGCCAGATCACGTTAGCTAATTTAGCTAACGGTAACGTCATAAACGTCGACCAGATCCCTATCAAGAAGAAAACTAACGTTACATTAGCCTGCTTTGTGTTTGTGGGATTATTGACAAGCGTTGGCTAGCACTAACGTTAGACAAACTATGATGGAAGAAAGTGTGTTCTTTATTAAGCAACGTTTGCCTAAAGTTCACCAATGTTCTTTAATATTATAGTGTAGGCTAAGTTAAGAGGATGGTGCTAGGCTAGTCACACTTCACACTTCACATTCATTAGGCATGCTAATGACATTGTAGCTGTTTTTTTTCTTTAATCGTGGAGATATCTTTTAAAATGAGTCTACAGGACAAATTACATGCATTTTATGAAGTAGAACGTTTTTTTTCCACCATTGATATTAGAGGGGGAATTAAAGGAACACGCCACCCAAAATCAGTAGTAATATATGTTCTTCCCTAAACTTTCACGAGTTGAGTCATACCTCTCCCGCGCCGGTAGGTGCACTCAAACGCTCTGTCGCGCGGCTCGAATGTGTTAGCATGTTGCTATGCTAGCGGGCTCTGCTGTGGCCGTAGAGAGAGGAACATAGCAGTATTCAAACACGTTTTCCCTACTTAAATACAGTTCCACGAGTAGTTGATAAAAATGTGTACGTCACACAACATGAAACGTGGCGATTTTCCAAGCGAATAAACAGGAGAACTACAATGTGTGGCGCAATAGCACTTGGGAGTACTTCGACCTAGCCTGGTAATATTATTAACACCTAATTGTAGATCCTATCCACCACAGAGTTTAGAATCCATGCTGGATCGACCCTCAGCCTCTCCCTCCCCTCTGAGCGAGAGAGAGGCACACACACTAGAGATGCGCTGATGGGCTATTATTTCAACCATAACTGCATAGCAAAACTTATCATCCATCAGCACCAAAGTTTGTTGACCAATTTTCAAAACTGCACCCGCCCACCATCCGCTGGTTGTTTTAATGTAGGCTATATGGGTGATGCAGCGCTGCTGACGTGAGGCTAGAAAGCCCTTGTCTGTTCTAGAAAGACTGATCTAATGCAGCAAATATATTAAAAGGCAAAAGTCGTACATTGGCTAGGCCTATCCCCAGAATATCAGCAGCAAACTCAGTCTCTGTCGCGCAAAACAGTCTCCAAATAAAACGCACATCGGCCTGTTGCCTATTCTGCCAGCTTGTGACAATATATTGTCCAAAATGCTTGATTGCATTGCATTCTCCACATTTTTAGCTAAATTTTCATGTACCACATCAGCATTTTTGTTCAGTGAATCTTTTGTAAATTGCTTTACAAATACCGTCGGGCCTATAGGCCTATTGCCTGGCTTGCCTCAGCTTCGGTCACGTCCTTTTACAATTTTATCATTGTAATAAAAAACGCAATTTGCCACATAATTTCAGCATGCTCCTGGCCTACTAATTAATGCCTATTGTACTTTATTTTTTGCAAAAAGCAAGAAATCCTTGATAAAATAACAAGTCATTCACATTATAGGCTACTTTACACACTGTTATGTCAGGTTGACTGACAAGCCTGTTCTGAAGACTCCCATTCATTTTGACTGCACGAGCGCGTCTTTTTCAGACAGACATCGCAATTCATTTTATAGCAGGCCATCGGACAAATATGACGCCTCGATATTAAAGAAACTCCGACTCCATTCATTCTGAAAGTCCACCGCACAACAATGCAACGTGCATGTTCACATTTTTAGTAACAACCGCCAAACTTGCTTGCTTGCCTTACACATCTAAGTTTTCCGACTATTTTTATTACCTTCTTTTTCCGCTGTGGATGTTAGTGAGTTTGTAGAAGTTTTAGCTCTTACGTTCTGAACATCTCGCACTGCCATCGCCCGATGTCATTTCTTAGTCATATCACTCTCGGTCTCTTTTAAACAGAGGTGGCAAAAGTACTCACTTTCCATACTCAAGTAGAAGTACAAATACTTGTGTTAAAAAATACTCTGGTAAAAGTAGAAGTACTGGTTTAACTTCTTTACTCAAGTAAAAGTAACAAAGTACAGGCTTGGAAATTTACTTAAAGTATAAAAGTAAAAGTAGTTTTGTGAATGACAACCATTTTTTATGCAACGGTACCTGGACCACACAAATGTTACCAGCGGCAAGAGTGCCAGTCTCTCTTTTTAAATCTTCCCATAACCTGTTGCCCTGTTTCTTGGGCAGTTTCTTAGGAAGCGCTGGCACAGAGTTACAGCGCCTAGAATATTGTTTTTTCTTTCTGCCGGATAACAAGCATCTCTGAACTGACAACATTTCAGCCCTCTAGGTCTCTTGATATGATTTTAGAAACGCAATTGAGCCCTAGCACCAGGTCTTGCGAAGCTGTGTGCAAAAGTAGATCAATATAGAATAAAAAATCAGTATTTTAGACCATTATTTGCCAAGGTATGGTCATGCGTTTTGTAATGCCTTATGGAAACTCCTCATAGGACTTTTGGTTACCCAAAATGCATACTGACAATAAAAGTATGCATTTCTGAGGTCTGAGGACTATTTGGATTGTGTGTCAGGTTCTGATATAGAATGACTACACAAAATGGAATAATTACATAAAAGTCTCTATTTATGCATTTTCTTTGTTGGCTTCATGGGTGTGTATGAGATGGGCTATACATCTGCACAACTAATATTGGATAAAACAACATGAATATTTAATTCCTATGGATTCCTGTGAATATTTCAAGACCAGAAATGTAGTGGTAAAATATATAATAAGAGGTGGGTAAACTATGAATTCTGTGATCACAGTAAGAACATGTTTGATTATGGTGGAGGTTATTGTCCAGTGTTTATAACAATACAAGTGGCATTAAGTGGTTCATAGAGTGTTGATGAGTGTACAATATACATATTGTTATTGTGGATAATACAGTGTGATTATTAAATGCTAACAGCTGTAATTGGGGAATTAACTCTTTTGAGAGGTGGAGAAACTCTAATAAGAGGTGGAGAAACTATGTATGAAATTTCTAAACTGCGTTTTGCCTACTTGCGTTTAGCAGCCTCCACTACATCCCTGTTCAAGACCCAATGCTGCATCTAGCCTACTTATTGCTAAGGATATAGGCTACACTGCAGCTAGAAGTTAGGGAGGCACCAAAGGTGAGGGCATTTTTGACTATTTAATTGAGACATAGGCTACTACTACGTGCTAACGTTAACGTTACTGCCATCAAGCTGCAATGATTTGCCGCGAATGAATGCCGCCCAAATCGAGTCATCTTGTAGTGGTGCTTCAAGTGCAACGTATATTCCCATCCGCTATTGATGACGCGAAAAATAATAACGGTAGGCTACTGAAATTATTTGAAACTAAAGTAACGAGCCAGTTTTGTAGAATGTAAGGAGTAGAAAGTACCGATATTCAAGTTAAAATGTAAGGAGTAAAAGTAAAAAGTCGCCTCAAAAATAAATAGTAAAGTAAAGTAAAAATATCTGAAAAATCTACTTGAGTACAGTAACGAAGTATTTGTACTTTGTTACTTCCCATCTCTGCTTTTAAATGCCTATTCCCTGAATGGTAGGCTACAATTATGTGTTTTATATATAGGCTAGGCTAATATCTAAACAAAATAACCCAGGCAGTCTCATCTAGGATATAACACAGGTTGAAGTTGGTTCTATTTAGGGAGGTGAACATCTGTAGATGACTCAGAAATGACATCGGAAGACAAGGAGTGAATATGGCAAGAGGCAAGCCGAAGTCTGCTGACAAGGGCCCGACAGTAATTGTAAAGCAATTTACAAAAGATTCACTGAACAAAAATGCTGATGTGGTACATGAAAATTTAGCTAAAAATGTGGAAAATGCAATGCAATCAAGCATTTTGGACGATATATTGTCACAAGCTGGCAGAATAGGCAACAGGCCGATGTGCGTTTTATTTGGAGACTGTTTTGCGCGACAGAGACTGAGTTTGCTGCTGATATTCTGGGGATAGGCCTAGCCAATGTACGACTTTTGCCTTTTAATATATTTGGTGCATTAGATCAGTCTTTCTAGAACAGGCAAGGGCTTTCTAGCCTCACGTCAGCAGCGCTGCATCACCCATATAGCCTACATTAAAACAACCAGCGGATGGTGGGAGGGTGCAGTTTTGAAAATTGGTCAACAAACTTTGGTGCTGATGGATGGCTGATGGATGATAAGTTTTGCTATGCAGTTATGGTTGAAATAATAGCCCATCAGCGCATCTCTAGTGTGTGTGCCTCTCTCGCTCAGAGGGGAGGGAGAGGCTGAGGGTCGATCCAGCATGGATTCTAAACTCTGTGGTGGATAGGATCTACAATTAGGTGTTAATAATATTACCACGCTAGGTCGAAGTATTCCCAAGTGCTATTGCGCCACACATTGTAGTTCTCCTGTTTATTCGCTTGGAAAATCGCCACGTTTCATGTTGTGTGACGTACACATTTTTATCAACTACTCGTGCAAGTGTATTTAAGTAGGGAAAACGTGGAGGTGTTTGAATACTGCTATGTTCCTCTCTCTACGGCCACGGCAGAGCCCGCTAGCATAGCAACATGCTAACACATTAGAGCCGCGCGACAGAGCGTTTGAGTGCACCTACCGGCGCGGGAGAGGTATGACTCAACTCGTGAAAGAACATATATTACTACTGATTTTGGGTGGCGTGTTCCTTTAAACCTGGTGTTCTACTAAGTTAGTGCTATGAAGCTTAGGCTACATGATTGATATTATGCCTTGGTTTATGCGATAGATTTAGATTTTTTTTTAATTATTTGTGTTTGACAGAGCATTCAAGTTCATTTCATGGTAGTGTTTGTAATTTACCTAGTTTTAATCTGTAGCCTAAGTATGTTTTTACAGGTGGTCCTGGACAGTTTTGAAACCGAGATGTCTGAACGCCTCAAATAATCAGCAGTAAAGGTAAATATGCTTCATCCAGGACCTTGTCCCATTACTCTTAAAGCATAACTCAAGCCAAAATGCAACCTAGGGTCTTTTTGTGAATGTACCTGAGTCAAACTTTCGTTTGAAAGCATAATTAAGTCAGAAGCGCCACCATTAAGCTTGACTGTATTGTCGTTTCTGGGTCAAATGCCATTTTGAATGGGAGTCGTAGGGGCAGAACTATTTTGATACATGATGATTTTGATTCATGCATCAAAATAATAGGCTAGTGCCCCTACGACTCCCATTTAAAATGCCATTTGACCCGAAAACGATAATACGGTTGTATTGGAAACAAAGGAATCTAAGGTAATCAAATGCAGAAAACAGGGTGGTTGCACTCATATCGGTGCCAAAGTGCACAACACTTTAAGGAAAGACTACCTGGCCAGGTCTACCCATACCAGGATGGCAAACAGATGGTGTCAATACCAATTTGACCCATAAAAAGTAAATGGCAAATAGGTACAGATAATCTGTATTAATCTCATCATTGCCAATGGATTTCTGTGTAAAATATTGTTTATCTTGTAAAATGTTGTCCATCTTCTTTCTGTTCACAGACAACAGAGACAAATTCTCTAATACCAAGGTCAATGCATTTGACTGCTGTCCAGCCCCGGGTTGCCACCGAAAACTTTATGCATCTTGGACTGGAAGATGGTGTGCTAGTAAGGAAGCTAGCTACCACAGCCTTTGCCACCACATCTCAGTGTTGGGAGGGAAGTTCACTCACTGCACAACTCTACCAGCTGTACCTTTCCTCCTCAGCCATGATCCGTAACCACTATGGTTTTCTTTCTGGGCCAGAAGACTTTGCAAACAAATAAGCAATAAATGATCATGCATTACAAATTTAGCCATGTTAGACTGTTAAGTTGTTGGCTTGTAGGCTGGGTCTCCAGTAAACAATTTCAAGCTTAGAGGGCAAATTCTCTCACCTAGGAGGGTAAACAACTTTTGTTTTTCATGAAATCTGCATTTTGAATTGATGGTCTACCAATGAGGCTGTAGAGTATCGTGACACAAGAGTGGCAAAAAGCACTTGCGCGATGAAACATGCATTCGGGTGTATTATATTATATATTATTTCACACACGTAGATATTAAATGTGTGCGCACAAATTCTCTCTGCGCGTGCGCACTCAGAGGAAACTGCTCCCCAAGCATGGAAGAAAATGCTGCGAGCGAGGAGGAATCTGACCAGCGCTCCAAACAGCCACTCGTTTAAATAACACTAATATTATACTTAAATTGTATGCCTTTATAATGCTTAAAGTATCTTAAGACTATACTTTTATTAACATAACTGCAGACTTTCAAGGCACTTATTGTAGTCAGGAAGTACATTTGAAGTTAATTTAAAATATTACAGAAGCATGCCAAATGAATAGAAATGAGGAGGATAAGAGTGTATTCAAAATACACTACTACACTATTATTAGTTATACTGTAATGCCTTTTAAGAACATTTCCAATACACTTGGGATGTTACAAAATTGTACTGCGACTGTGTTTCGAATGCTCATAAAATCTCTTTTTGTATAATGTACTTAAGAACACTTAAAGTTTGAAAAAAGTTGTTCCATTTTAGCACACTAATTACACTCAAAGTATAGTCAAGTTGGTATTAAGTTGAACTTAATACATAATTCAATACACTTAATTACACTTGGATTTGACGAAAAAAGTACAAACGGTACTTAGTACACTTTCAAAAAGTATACTTTTAATAGGTTTTTTTTTACCTGGGGCTCCCGGACTATGATAAGCATAGCTTATTGTAATGGTTAGTATATTTAACTGAGTGATGAAATGTTGGCTTATTAGAAAAAGAAATGACTTTTCTTAAGTATTTGAAATACTCTAAATACAATTAGATTTGTTCCAATCCTGCAAAATACAAATTACAAAATACGCTAAAGTAATTAAATACGTATTTAAAATACATATAATTAAAATACTGCCCATGTCTGATCATATCTATGAGAAGGGTATATGAGGTCAGCAGAGTTTCTGCTTAAAAACCTTCCCCTGGACAACACCATACAGTATTATCATCACTCTCTGCTCTTACTCCAGCTCAAATGCAATCTGATGGTGTCATTGGAGCTTTGACTGCATTAGGAGAAGCCTTGCCAAATATTGTCCCTCCAGAAGAGATTGGTCAGCTGGTACAGGAATGCCGGGCCTACCAGCTGGATGGGGACATGCTTCTTCGTGTACAGATCTACAATGAAGGCGACTGTCGAGTGGATGTAGACTGGTGGAACCATGTTGCTTCCTTGAAAAAGGCAGAGAGAGATGTGAGATATCCGACCCTATGCAAGCTAGTTAAAGCTCTTCTGTCCATTTTCACAGGCCCCTTGGTGGAAGGATCATTTAATTTGATGGATGATATCCTTGAAGATGACAGGTGCTCCATGAATGTGGAAACCTATGAGAGCCTTGCAGTAATCAAGTCCACACTGAAAGCCAGGGGCCGGACAGCCAACTATGACCATTGACCAGCCTCTGAGGTGAGCCAGCCTTTCATCATTTCAAAACTACCAATTGCATTTACATAAAAAGAAAGAGACTGAACAGGCATTAAAGCTGCAGTTGGCAATTCTGACAGATTAAGGGGATTTAGCCAAAATGTTGAATGTTTACCACTCTCCTGCCCCTCCCCAACTACCACCGAGCACCCTCTCATGGAGTTCGTCAGTGCGCACCAGACTGCACCAGAATGTGATTGACAGTCAGATCTCACACAGCCCTGCTCTGATTGAAGAACCAGGAGCTGTGAATTTTTGCAAACAAAATAACAGTCTCTAGGTGGAGGTAGAAGTGCGGGTGTTTTTCTAAAACCGGCTGAAGTTGTTCTGTCGGAGAATAGTGTCGGTTTCAGTGAATATGATCAAAAAAATCTTGCCAACTGCAGCTTTAAAGCAGAAAAGGCTGAGTGAGGCAGCAAGGATGCAGTCCTCAAAGGAGGCAAACAAACTGGTTCAACAGGCCCGAAAAATCAAAAGGCCAGCAAAATCCTCCTCTGTGCCAGTCTCTACCTCACTACACAAGCAACCACCTCCTCTGGTCAACAGGCCCCGAAAAAGATACAGTAATATAGGTTTGTATTGGGTTTGTTCGCCTCATGTCTGAATAATGTCCATTTATATCCTCAATAGTCAGAATCTTTAATGTAATGGACTATTTATTAAAATGTTCTCCCAGGGGAGCACACCCCTGGATCCAGCTTGACATTACGTCAATCAGGGCATATATCTTGGCTTAGGGGCCTCCCAGGGAGAAAAGTTCAGGCTCAGGATTTTTTTTTACTATCACTCCTGGTAACAGTCTTTATGCCTTTCCACATGGGTCAATTAATGGGCGGCTCAGTTTACCAGCTCACCGCCTAAACAAAAACAGGGAATCCCTCTTCAGCCTAAATGGCTTGCAGCCAACGATCACGTTAACATTAAACAGAAAACGATACTTACCACCTAATTAGCTTAGCAGTGTAATACTTAACTCAAACTCAAGGTATACCCTTCAAAGGAAGTTTCACAGACTCACCAGGAGTCTTTCACTTAAACGAACGTGTTAGAGCGAGACACTACTGTGTATCGTAATAATAGGGAATCCCACCCGTATCATAAACAAAGTCACCTAATTCAAGTGCGGCACAAGCTGACTACAAGTTAACCATGCAGCGTGACCGCTTCATGTAGTAAAATTATCAAGGAGAAAATAGGCTTATCTGTTTCGGATAAAATTCAACTTTGAGCAGAAATAGTAATAATGTGATAATAATTTGATTGTGGCTATTCGTAGTCTTTCCGAGAGCGAAATTCACAGCTCCAACCCATCTGGGTAGCAAGACTTCCAGCAATGCCAAAAGTATTTGTAACACTCCTAACCTGCTTACTCACCCGAGAAGATGCAAGAGGTCATTTCCTGGCTTGACCTGCCTTTTGTGCCGGGGTACAGGAGGGCATACGTCACCCAGGTCACAGGTGACTTTGTTGATACAAACACTCCACCTGCACGTACGTGTGATGGACATCCAGGTGCTTAAAGCACCGCCTCTGACGGTCCGTAGAAATTAAATAGTTGTTCAACGGTGCAGGTCGTAATTGGCATTGTGATTAGCGCTCGAAGAAGACAGTCCATTCAGGGGAAAGATGTCTTTGGGGCAAGCATCGAGGACCTTGATGAGGGATGAAAATGTCTGTCCCTGGGCAACCTTTCTATTCAGCTGCTGAAGAAAAACATGAAGATCGTAATCCTGCAGTGGGATGGAGAAATGAGTGGCATTGTGCTTCGTGCTTTTAAGACATGTTTGTGCATGCCTGTATCCAGCCACTCTGACGCAGTCAAAGGCGATTCTAAACGAGTCAAAAAGTTGGCAGGACCCATCGTCAACATTTCAGATAGATAGATAGATAGATAGATACTTTATTGATCCCTAAGGGGAAATTCAATTTCTGTGTCCACCACTCGAGTTCATCCAAAACAAACCAGAATAGGGACTCAAAGTGCTAAATACCGGAATTATCCTTTAAACCCCTCAATCAGGTCTATACATTCTGCTGTTGTTATGGAGGCCGATTGTAAGCCTTTCGTTGCAAAATCACTCGCTTCAAACAATTTGTTAAACATAACAAGGAGAAAGAGGAATTGTTTGCATTCGTTGAAGCAGTGAGTCGGGCTCGACTTTAGTGTGCCCAGATGTCTGGGAGTATTCAGGGAGGGTCTTCAAAACAGGGCCAAGGAGTCAGGGCTTTGCTTACTGCACCTGACCCAAGAACTCCACCGGACATCGTACAATCTCTCCAATTCCATGGCTGGCCTATCAGGCCGCATCTGATGCTGTATGTCCATGTGGCATTCCTGTGTGACCCCGTCATCAGGGGCGATTCTAGACCTAGAGCTTTGCTGGGGCACAGGCCCCCAACTCCCAATACATAAAAAAAATGAAATAAATAACTGTGCGCGCAATATGAAATAAATGGCTAGCCTGATTTGGACCATCACATATCTCCCCTAGGCTCCCCCGACATCCTCCTCCATACTCTGAATAGTTTTACGTCTAGCCCCCATCATGTTCTCATCCGTTTCTTGCCTGTCTCTCTCTTCCTCCTCCCCCTGCCTGGTACTGGACTGCCCAGCCTGTGCTCTTTCTCCCCTCTCTTCTCCCTCTCTTCGACCTTCTTCTCCTCCTTCTCCTCCTCCAGCACTCTCTCACTCAATTGTTGTAGCAGCCACTATCCAGCAACATCCAAACACATAGGCATAAGTAGGCCTCACTGCATTAATTTAATAGGCTTTCCTACTAACACAAGGGAAGCTTATTTTTAGTCAAAATTGAGATATACTTCCCTCCCAGGCAAGGGTCCTATAGACATCCTGGCAATACTGCAGTTCTTTGTAGCTTAAATAACCTACTAAAGCCTTCATACTGACTTTTGGTGATCATTTGCAAATGTAGCCTATAATAATTTACACAGATGGCTATCTGATTCTGTGTATTATTATAGGCTACATTTGCAAATGCAGCAAACTTATTTGAGTTTGCCATTAAATCATTGATCAAATCACAGCACTGGCTATTACCAGCATAAATGTTAATGTTACCGTTAATGTGGGCAAAATACCTCCCTCATCCTCCTCACTGTTCCTCTCCCTCTGCCTCTGTTCAGGAAGAATTTTATGATGTCCATCTCTATATAGTTTATCAGAAGGCTATGTTTAGTTTTACAGTAGGACAGCTTCACAAACAGTATAGGCTACTTTTACAGGACTCTTTCTACAGTATAGTATAAATCGTTGTTAATTGTCCGCATGTGTGCATGCAGCCTACGCATGGTGTGTGAGTGAGAGAGCACAAGCTGGTAAACTGTTGCTAAGGCTACAATGACGCTAAGCATTGAAAAACAGATGCTAGTTATGTGCAACACTCTCTAACAGCGATCAACTTGTCATTTTTTCTGTCAAACAAGTTGTGAATTTTAGGGGACGACTTACTCTGTGCTCAAAGTGATGTAATGAGCTCCAGCCGATTCCACAGTGTATGTGTGTGCAGTACAACGAAATACTCGGAAGAATCATGTGAACGATTTTCATTGGTTGTTGCGTTCAATCTTACCCAGCTACAGAGATGCTATTTCCTGATTGGCTATTATGGCCCCTTTCTTTATTCCTTGTTTTTTTTTTATTGGCTGGTAAGTGACAGGCTCGAGCCATGAGTAAAGCAGGCACGGAGATGCGCTCATGAAAGCCGTTTCCAGCTAGAGCCGCGCTAGAATTTTACTGGGGCACTGGAGACTTTTACTAAGGCACGTGCCCCAGTGAATAAGGTCTAGTGACGCCCCTGCCCGTCATGAAGTGTGTAAGCTATTGATCACTTCGAAAAATGTAGAAAACAGCAGGGGACACTCTAGACGCAGTGCACAGGACGAGGTTGAAACAGCAGGGGACATTCTAGGCGCAGTGCACAGGACGAGGTTGAGGTGATGCGAGGTGCAGTGCACATATATTGCGTTGGGGAAGGTGTTCTTTAAAGGACAAATCCGGCACAAAATGAACCTAGGGGTTAATAACACATGTGTACCGAGTTCGTCCATTCTCTGGGATATGTTTTCATGTTAATTGAACGTGACCAGTTTTACCACAAACCGCTAAGAAGCGTTTAATGCTGGTCTTCGGGGCACACGCAAAGTAAAAAAGAAATCGCTATTCCTATACCACTAACAAGGCTCAAAATAGCACCACACTTCCACAGTAGCATAATGAGGGGCCCTACATGTAAACCGAAGCATTGAGTACTTTGTAAGTGTACAGACAGTTTATAGATAGTTTAGAAACCATACCGTTCACGTATGGCTGGAGCCATCTTGGAGAACAGTCAAGTGACAATTCAACTCACGTTGCACGACTGGAGCAACGCAAGCTGAACTGTCACGTGACTGTTTTCCCAAGATGGCGCCCGCTTGTAGTAAACGGTACTGTTATTAAACTATTAACCCCTTGGTTCATTTTGCGCTGGAATTGTCCTTTAAGATAATTTGCACCCCTCCTTTATGACCGGACATAACAGACGCACCGTCGAAGCCAAGCTCCATGCACAAACTGGGAACAAGCGGCAATGGCTCCAATACCGGGAGGATCTTTGCTGATATAGAAAAGATATTCACTGATATTAGCACTCATCTCCTCCGTCTAGACGAAGCCCCTAGCCCTCTCCTTTAATTGCCCCGCATGAATATACCTGATGCACACTGCCACAAGCTCTTTTCAGGACAAGCCGTTGCATTCGTCTGCCAAAATTATATAGTACGTGTCCTTCTCTGCAGATAAGCAGCGATGCTGCAATGTTCAAAATTTAATTTGGGATTTCTGTGTATAGTTGGAATTTATAGGCCTGTGTGTGTGTGCAACTAATTTATTAGACATTCGAAAACTGCCAAAACAACATGTGGTTTACAATATGTCAATATGTTACAATTGTCAATCACAGTCTCCACTAGAGGGCCCATTTTCTCCAGTCCTTGTGACCGCAACTGAATGGTTGGCAAATCACCATCAGCCAGTCACACCCTATAGACCCTTTTAACAAGGTAAACAAAAACAATGCTTGAACGTTCTATTTGGTTCCCAATCTACTTCCTCTGCATTAAGATAACATATGGAATGTTAAAAAGGAAGTCTTGTGGGGCCAACTATGATGCTGATAATGGAACTCTCTTGAAAGGGTCCATACATACAGTCGGCATCTAGTCATAATCGTGGTTACCGTGGCTGAAACGCCCCCAAGGGGGAAAATATTAGTTTCAATTGACCGATCCCAAGCCCCTCCTCCCATTGTCAGTCCCATAGTTACTGTTGCTAAGTCGGACAAGTTTGCAGGAAAGTGTGCGAGAACGCGTGTTCAACATGGGGACGCAGCACCCCCATTTAGCCGAGTGCAACAGTATGCTGGATTTCTGGGCGTCAAATAATATTGATATATTCAAAAAACAGAGGTCAGAAAAGCCTTCAGTATGCAGATGGACACATTCACTATGTCCGCTGTTATCAACGAGGTGGAACACCACAAATTGAGGACAAACCAATCCGGTGTCGTGGATCTTATGGGATGCATGTTAACTGGGGCACGTTATCACGAGCAGGTAGTTTACCGTATTTGCTGCAGATGTGACTCTGATTCAATAAACAGGTCTGTGCAAAAATATGGTGTCGACGTGTCCATAAGAAAATCTAACCATATTTCGAGGATTAATAAGACGGGACCAAGTGCTGCAGATCCAAGTTCCCACGCAACTTAGGAGAGTGACTAGCCTGTTAAGCAGCTCATGTTGGGGTGGAGAGATAGCTTCTCTTCGGTAGGCCGATAGCCTACTTATTATTTTGAATGGCTGCTTTAGAAGGAAGAGTTCAAATAAACATGATACAAGTGTATTGAAAAGAAACCACTCCGAGTTCAAACCCACATCACGCATGACATATGTTTGCAGACGTGATTTGTCTTGCACTAGACTTCATCAGTGCCCGCTTATGCTATAATTAATTTAAACATAGGCAATGTAGTAGCCTAGGTCTAATATTGGCGATTTCGAGACTGCATAGCCTATATAGCAAGGCATAGTTTTGAATTTGCACGATTCGATCTTTAGAAGACATTGCTCTCGTTCAGCCATGCAGTAGGCTATTATTGCGTTCATGTGAAAAAATGATCGTTAGCTTATTTCTGTGAACAGTCTTCTATCCCAAGTTAAACATGGCAAGGTAGCAAAGCTGAAAGTAGGCTTATTCTTGTTGTGTGTAAGGCGATACGTGATTGAAGGTGTAGCCTTTTGCGCGTCTTTCGTATGAATGTGCGAGTTCAGTTCCTGCAAGGTAGGTGTAATTTTTTGCGTAGGCTTATGTTGTCGTTTCATCAGTGGAAACCAGATTTAGTTATGTTTTTGTGTGTAGTTATGAACACAAATAAAGGTAACATTTTCGTACACACTCAGATTTCTTTACTGAAAAGTAGCTATCCAAAGTTATGCAAAGTTAGGCCTATGTGTGTTAACGTTTCACACGGTCAGGATATCGGATGTCACTTCTACAAGTATCCCAGGCTTATCTTTGAACCTTTTTGAGCTCTTTAGTTATTTAGTTACTTAGGCTACTCGCAAAAGAAGCATTATAGCATTCGCATAACCGGCGTATTGTCATACAGAATGGACACTAGAAAATTCCAAATTGACCGAGGTTGACCGAGGTCCTCCGAAGTCCTCATTGTGACATAGTAAAAGGGGGCGGGGCTTGGGATCGGTCAATTCACCCTTCGCTAAGCCACACCCAAAAACCGCCACAGGCCAATCGTGGCTTAGCAACCCGTCACTAGGCACGGGAGGTCTGACAAGCTTTTCGAGTTTTGCCATGTTAACCTGTGGAGACTGAAGGCCTGTGGGTCATGAAGGGCACTTATTTTGATGTGTGGTGCCCTAACCCACGTAAAGACACAGTAAAATAACATGTTACACTATAGAAACATAATATAATTGGGAACACATATTGTTCTAACTATAAAAAATGGCATATTGCATGATATTTCCATAACCGCGAGATACACGCTTCACGATAACGGCAAGAAGTTGTTAACAGACGTTCACCAAGATGTATAGCCCATCAGCAATCTATTAAAAAATAACACCTATTTGAAGTACCATTCATGATATGTTGTCAAATATTGAAGTTGTGGGAAGTACATAGCTTAAATGATATGTTTCTTTCGTCCCCCATGCTTGTTCCATTCATTCTGGCCAGGAGAGTCGAATGAAACAAAACGCACATTCGACTTCTGCTTAAATAACTCATGAACGGTTTTGTTCAGAGATGAAATTCCAACTGTATTTGACAGAGGACAGATGTAGGTTGCTAGTGACAAAATATTAGCTTTCAGTGTGGTACGATGTCTTTGTAAATTACATTTCATTGAAAAGTCCCGGTTCTCCCCCTATGTAATAGACGTGCAGGGTGCTAAAGCTTGTCAGGCATAGCAACAGTAACTAAGAAGGGCGGGACTTAAGCGAAGCGTAGCGAAGGGTGAATTGCATGTAATCTAATGGAGGTGCACCGGCTTGAGTACAGAAAACACCTATAAAAATATTAAATCTTTTAGCAAACATCAATAAACGGCACAAATACGTTTGAACTGAGAGTTATCTGTGTGTCAACGAGGTTAAGGGTAACATTAAGTTCCCTCATTTTGTTAATTCCAGTTAAACGGCCAGAACTGTCTCGAGTGTACTCATTGTAGAACTGCATTCAATGGCCGGACTGTGTAGCTCGGTTTAGCAAGCTAAGCCTTTTGCCGTAACACCACATACTCATAAGTTGCATCTTAATTTATTCTCACATGAATGCACATTCCCTACAATGTCTGTGGGAATAGTTTTAACAAGTAATGTGTACCAGTTGGTTATGTTACACTGACGATATAAAGTTAGCCAGTTAGCAACCTAATGATACTACCATCGAATATAGCTTCCAGAGAAATTTGTCGTCAACATTGGGCAATTGAGGGTAAATTAGGTTGTTAGCATACACTGGGCAGTTAAGTAAACACAATTCCTTTAAATTATTGTGTTCAGAAACAAGCAGAACTCCACCTCAATGTAAAACGAATGTATAAAGTCTAAATGCTAGTGAGTTCGCCCATTGACTTCCATTGTGTGATGTTAGTGTAACCCACCCAAATATTTAAGTCAGAGTCCTTTGCCTATTTATTATAATTATATATGCATATGTCCATAGGTTAATGTATTATATTACTATTACTGTTTCCTTTTTCTCCTATTTTCCTCTCTTTTCTACCTGGCACGAGAGATACATTCTGTTCGCTATACTCACGTCACTTGTGGTATATAAGCTACTGCGCAGCCGTTGAAGTTAGTTCAACAAGAGTCAACACAGGGAGTAGGCAATAGCTCTGCTGTGCTTCGTACTGCTGTTCTTAAGATATATGATATTATTCTCCAATCTTCTCGCCAGGTAGGCATCTGAACTATTTTCCTTTCCTTTCTGTGTTTCTTAAGTTGGGTAAATCACAATGGAATAGGTTATTTGAGATAACTGGGAAAAACGGACGTTGGAGCTAACCGCTCAATGTTATCGTTATTATGCTAGCCTACCGTCTAGCTAACCACAACAGTGTTGTTATTTTATTTATGAGAAATGTCTGCAATACTTTTGTAAATAAGTTTAAGGGTAGTTTTATCATTTGTTTCAAGTTTTTCTTTTGTTTTGTTTTTGGTAGTGTAATGTTACAGTTCGTCTCTGAACATTTTGACAATGTTTAGTGTTTTCATCGTAATGAGTTCAACAAGAGTCAACACAGGGAGTAGGCAATAGCTCTGCTGTGCTTCGTACTGCTGTTCTTAAGATATATGATATTATTCTCCAATCTTCTCGCCAGGAATTGTGTCTGGGTAGCTAGATTGCTAAAGTGCCTAGTGCCCAACGACCGTCCTGTTTTTACAACTGTGCCTGTGGGGAAACCAACGGCTTGTGTCTGCGGCTCGAGCGTCTACCTCTCAACCGCCTGTACTGGAACGTCAGATATCACCAACAGCTTGTGTCAGCGGCTCGAGCTTCTACCTCTCAACCGCTTGTCCTGGACATCGCCAACGGTTTGAGTCTGTGGCTGCGACTCGAGCATCTACCTCTCAACCGCTTGTCCTAGAAGGCTCCAAAATCGAACTGTATTACACACAGGAACGCCTAGAACTTTGTTGAAAGACGGATCTACTCAGTGGCAGATCGCTGTTGAAATTCCAGCTGGTCAGCTGGACGAAATAATTCCATTCTCACATACACTGATTTAATTTAATTATATTCACATGTAGTTTATATAAGCTGTATATGTTTTGTTTTATATAATTTGTTTATTTATTTTAATGGCCATATTTATAAGTTATTTTATTTATTCTTATTAATCTATTCATTATTTACCTTATCTACCTGGATAAATTATATTTTAATATTACCTATATACATCTCTCTCTCTCTCTTAATAAATTCTATATTTTCTTACACCTTGAAACCAGATATATTATCCAATTTATTTGTTTATAATTCAATTAAATTGAAAGACCCTGTAAATTCCTCCCTCTCTGTAAAATCTACACAGGAAGGGTTACAGAAACTGGCGCCCGAACATAGGACTTATAGTAATATATTTGGTTTCACTGTTCTTTTCCCTTCTCATTGCTATATATATTTTTTTACTCTTTTCATCTCTTTTACAATCTTTATTAGCGTAGTAGCATTAATACTATGGATCTCTGTTTAGAGTATGGTTATGACCCCCTGCGTACTGTGCTACTCACAGGAGTTAAAACAGACATTACGCTTAGAGAAGTGGGGAAAGCATTTAAATTTCTTGATAGTGTTGAAAAGATTGACATGGTTAAGAATGTTTCTAATACTATCCTTTGTCAGTTTAGTTGTGACGTCACTCCAATGCTACTGGAGTCTGAGCATTCATCTGAAGGCGGTTGTTGCTGGAAGGTGGTTCAAATAGGCCAATACAGACCAGAACCGGTAAGTGGGAGCCAACCTGGTGAGGAGCTAGTGCCCCTTGTTCATGCACTCAGTGATATGACCGTCAGTTTTAGGGAACAGATTACCGAATTGGCCAACACCTATGGTGTCAATCCCTTAGTGTTAGGGCAAAGTGCAATAGGTCAAATTAAAGAGGTTTGTAACATGGGTCCCGCAACGTCTACGCCTGTTTCAGGTGCTAAACCTAGATCTCCTGATTTAGCTGTACACTTTAATTGTCCTGATGAACATGTAACTAGCTCTGCTCAGGCCACCGCTAGGGCTGACTCCTTGCTAACCATACCCATGCCTGCTGAAGCTCAACGTGTTATTGTTGAACACATTGTGAAACGTGATTCACTCACACGGGTTCCAACAGCGCGTGAGTTGCGTCCTTTTTCAGGGAATTATCCAAAACCTCCTAATGAGGTAGATTATCAGTTATGGCGTCTTCGTGTTACTCAGTTGCTTAATGATGCAAGTATTACTGAGGGGCAGCAGCGAAGGATTGTATTAGACAGTTTACTTCCACCTGCATTAACTGTAGCACTTAGGATCGGTCACAATGAAGTTCCTTCTGTTTATGTTCGAGAGCTGGACAATGCTTATGGTGATGTGAGCAAGGGTGATGAGCTATATATACAGTTCATAGAGACCCATCAAAACAGTGAGGAAAAACCATCAGACTATTTACGCCGACTCCAGAGTTTGCTTCATGAAGTCACTGAAAGAAATGGTGTAGCGAAGCAGGATGCGGATTGTCAGTTGTTAAAGCAGTTCTTACGGGGTTGTTGGGATGATCAGTTGATAGCCGCTCTACGACTGAGAGAATACAGTGATGAGTCTGCCTATGGGCCACCACCGTTCTCTGACCTCCTGTTTAAAATTAGAACTTATGAGGGTGAGACGCAGCAAAAAGAGTTACGGAGAAAGAGGCACCTGGGTAATAGTGTAGTTAGAGTGCATACAAAAACACAGTTAGCAAGTGAGCCTGTTCCGGCTGAAGGTCATAGTTTTGGTGTCTTCAATGTACCCATGCAGGAACAACTAGAAGCTAAAATAAGGCAGTTGGAGGTTGAGCTGCAGAAAGTGTCTTCTACTGGTAACAAACCTTCAAAGAGGGATAATCCTAGGCAGAGTTCTGGATTTGTGGGCCAGAGGGCCGTAGTTAACTCTCCTAGTGCATCTGCTGCCAAACAGACTAAATTAAAGAGGTTCTGTTATAACTGTGGTGAGGAATCACACCTCCTGTCTGCTTGTTCTAACCCAACAAACGCTATTCTAGTACAAACGAGACTGTGTGAGCGGTACCATGCTAACCAGGGCCTGCAGCAGTTGACCTCACAGTCGGGTGAGGCTTTAAACTTATAGGTGCTCCTGCTATGGAACGAGTAGGAGCCAAAACTCACTTAAGTTCCAGCTTGTCTAATAAGTGCGTTAATCAGTTACATCCAAAGAGAGAATACTTTTCTGAGATTCCAGATGGCTTAGTAGGAGAGTCTTGTAATGGAGTTGCTTGGTTGGATGGAGTTAAGTGTCAGTGTTTAATGGACACAGGATCACAAGTGAGCATTGTATCTCAATCTTTTTATTCTTTACAGCTTTCACACAGAGAACTACTTCCTCTTCATAATCTGCTTCATATTGAAGGGGCTGCAGGGCAAAAGGTTCCATACTTAGGTTATATTGAGGTGGAAGTGCAGTTTCCTCAGAATGCCTGTGGGACTGGCCGTCGATTCAGCACTTTGATGTTAGTGAGCCCCGACCAGCCATACAATCTCGAAGTTCCCCTACTGGTCGGGACTAATATTTTGCGTCAATTAGTACAAGATTGCAAAAAGAAAGGAGGACCACAGTTCTTAAATACCATGTCGATCCACTCCAGTTGGGCTGTGGTTTATTCAGAGTATTGTCAGAAATTTAAGCCAGACACCGAAGGTAAAGCTATGCGTGTAACTTTTAGTGGCAAGGTGTCTGTGTGTCTCAGACCTGGTGAGCTGCAGGTTTTAAAAGGCATGTGTCGTATGAAACAGAGTTGTGATAGTTCTCCAGTCCTCTTGAGTGGTGTGGAGGGGGTCTCTGCTCCAGGTGGATTGGTGGTGTATAATGAGTTGATGCAGATGAAAGACAGGTCTTCTAATGCTTTGAAGGTTACAGTTAAGAATATGTCTCAGCATGACATCACCCTGCCTCCAAAGTGTGTTATTGCTGAATGTTATTTGATTGACTGGGCAGTCCCTATTTCTTCTCCTACACACACTGGTTCCCCTCACAAGGCTCATTCGTTTCTAGTTTCCTCAAATGACACTAACAGCCAGCCTGAGTCGTTTGAACTTGACTTTGGTGATAGTCCTGTAGATACAGAATTCAAAGATCGTATTACAAAAAGAATATTTGAGGAAGTTCCTAATGCATTTTCCAAGCATGATCTTGATATTGGAAATATTCCAGGCGTCGCACATCGAATTGAGTTAGAGCCTCATGTTCCATTTAAGGAAAGAACAAGGAGAGTTTCACCTGCAGATTTCAATGATCTAAGAAGTCACTTGCATGATTTATTGGCAGCTGGTGTAATAGAAGAGTCAATTAGCCCTTATGCTTCTCCAGTGGTGTTAGTTAGAAAGAAGAATGGGGACCTTAGGATGGTGGTTGATTATCGCAAACTTAACAGCCTGACAAGTAAAGATGCATATCCATTGCCGCGCATTGAAGAGACATTTGCATTGCTGTCTGGGTCAAAGTGGTTTAGTGTCCTCGATTTGAAGAGTGGTTATTATCAGCTAGATGTGGAGCCTTCTGATAGGCCTAAAACGGCATTTACCACCCCGTTTGGTAACTGGCAGTTCAGGAAGCTTCCTCAGGGCTTAACTAATGCACCTGCAACGTTTCAGCGGACCATGGAGAAAGTGATGGAGGGGATAAACCTTCAGGAGGTGATAGCTTTTCTTGATGACCTCATAATATTTTCGCCCACTTTAGAGCAGCACGAAGAGAGGCTTATGAAAGTCCTTAAGCGCATCTCAGAGTTTGGTCTTAAGCTCTCCCCTTCTAAATGTAAGTTTTTTCAACCCTCCGTCAAATATTTAGGTCATGTCATCTCGGCCCAAGGTATTCAGCCAGATCCCGATAAAATTTCTGCCATTAGAGAGTGGCCACGTCCCCAAACTGTTCATGAACTAAGGTCTTTCTTAGGCTTTTCTGGTTATTATAGGCGTTTTGTCTATAATTATTCACGTGTGGTTAAACCCTTGAATGATTTGTTGAAGGGGGAATTTTCCACCAGGCATAAGCATTCTAAACATAGTAACCGTTCCAGGTCACCACTGTTGGGTGATCGGTGGACTGATAAATGCCAGGATGCTTTTGAGGTCATCATTGATAAACTCACGTCAGCCCCAATACTAGGTTTTGCTAACTGGCAGCTTCCTTATGTGCTCCACACTGATGCCAGCACAACAGGTTTGGGTGCAGTATTATATCAGGTGCAAGAGGGTCAGACACGAGTAGTTGCATATGCGAGCCGTGGGCTTTCCAAGAGCGAGCAGAATTACCCAGCTCATAAATTGGAATTTCTTGCACTTAAATGGGCTATAACGGATAAATTTCATGATTACATTTACGGTGCAAAATTTAAAGTTTTGACTGATAATAACCCCCTAACGTATGTATTAACTAGTGCAAAATTGGATGCCACAAGTCATAGATGGCTCGCTTCTCTGTCCCTTTATGATTTTGATATTCATTATAAGTCTGGTTTGCGCAACACTGATGCTGATGGTCTCTCTCGTCGTCCCCACTCTGCCTATCCAGATGATGATGAGTCTCAGGAGCAGGATAGAAAAATAGCCCAGCTGCTGGAACGCATTACTTTAGCTCCAGAAGAATTTCAGTTCCTTAGTGGCCATGCCATGAGTGCTTTGTGTTTGCGCTACGGTGTTCAGGTCCTTGCTGTGTCTGAGGGGGAAGAAGGTGAAGATGATTCGTTGGTAGACAATGTTGTCCCGGCGGTAGAGACCCTCCTCTGCAATGACAGTGCCATTCCTCAGGAGTTGGAATTTCCTGTGCCATGGCCAGGCCAGCCAGCCCTCCCTGGGTTGTCTGTCGAGGACTGGTGGCGTTTGCAAAGGGAGGATCAGAGTCTGTGTCGTATCATGGATATTCTGGCCAATGATGTTCAAGATGTGGATAGGTCAAAAGAACAGGGTGAGGTGTTGTTACTCTTGCGTGAGAGGTCCAAGTTATGTTTACTAGATGGTGTTCTGTATCGTAAAGTTCTTAATATCCAAGGTGAGGTGTTCTACCAGCTTGTCATACCTCAGAGCCAGAGAGGACGGGCTTTTCATGGTGTTCATGATGAAGTGGGTCATATGGGCATGGAGAGAACTATAGAGTTGGCTAGAGCTAGGTTTTATTGGCCTAAAATGATGCGGTACATTGAGTCTAAATGTAGAGTGTGTGAAAGGTGCTTGAGGCGAAAGAGCAGGGCACAGAAAGCAGCAGAACTGGTCAACATAAAGGTTAGTGGGCCTTTGGAGCTCGTTTGCATGGATTTTCTGTCATTAGAGCCTGACTCGAGGGATACTAGGAACATACTGGTCATAACGGATCATTTTACTAAGTATGCTCAGGCCTATCCAACCAGAGATCAGACAGCAAAAACAGTGGCCATGGTGTTATGGGAAAATTTTATCAGTCATTACGGGTTTCCTCGTCGGTTGCACAGCGATCAAGGGGCTAGTTTCGAGGCTGAAGTCGTGGCAGAGTTGTGTAAGTTCTCAGGCATAAATAAATCCCGCACCACCCCGTACCATCCCCGGGGCAACCCGGTAGAGAGGTTTAATCGGACTTTGCTTGATCTTCTAGGCACATTGGAGGAGAAAAAGAAAGAAGAATGGAGAAAGTATGTTAGACCACTAGTGCATGCTTATAACTGTACTAAGAATGATGCCACTGGGGAGGCTCCTTTTCTTCTTATGTTTGGTCGGCAGCCTAGGCTTCCAATTGATCTTTGTTTTGGCATTAGCCCTCGGGGCCATGACTCAAAAACACATTCCAATTATGTACGAGAATTGAAGGGTAGGCTCAAACACGCATACAATTTGGCTTCAAGAAATGCAGAGAAGCGCCAGCTCTTGAACAAGACACATTGGGATGCTAAAATTACTGCTTTGCCTTTAGAAGTCGGGGATAGAGTCCGAGACTCAGAAGGAAGCACAAAATTTCTGATAGGTGGGAATCAGACATTTATATTGTGGTTAAACAGCCAGACATGAGTATTCCTGTTTATGTTGTCACACCTGAGGGTGGAGATGGTAGAGAGAGGGTTTTACATCGCGATATGCTGCTGCCCTGTGGGTTTTTGCCTTTTAATACAGATGGCCCTGAGGAGGCTATTCTGGAGCAAAATCCTCCTGCTGCTGCTGTGGGTATGGTTGGTGAGGATGAAGTCTCTTTGGAGTGTTCGCTGGAGGTGAATACTGACAATGAAGCTCATGATGTGAGTTGTGTATCTTCCGAATTATCAACAAATTCAACTCTGTCCCCTGAGTGCGAGACCCCGTCACAAACCTCTCTGAACCCGGATGCACCCGAATTTTCATCGGGGCAATTCCAAATGGCTGACTGTGAGCCTATGTTTAGTCCAGTTTTACCACAGGGTAGGCCGCAGCGAAGACGAGTGCCCCCATCTTATCTAAGCGACTACCAGGTTGGCTCCCACGCTGGATGTAAACAACATTCTGTGAGCACTCAGTCTCATGATATAGGTTTAGTATATGACTTTCTTGTTTCACTACAGAGCCAAATCTCAGGATTATTGCAATCCCTTTTGAATTGAAATGACGAGGACGTCATATTTTAAGTGGGGGGAGGATGTAACCCACCCAAATATTTAAGTCAGAGTCCTTTGCCTATTTATTATAATTATATATGCATATGTCCATAGGTTAATGTATTATATTACTATTACTGTTTCCTTTTTCTCCTATTTTCCTCTCTTTTCTACCTGGCACGAGAGATACATTCTGTTCGCTATACTCACGTCACTTGTGGTATATAAGCTACTGCGCAGCCGTTGAAGTTAGTTCAACAAGAGTCAACACAGGGAGTAGGCAATAGCTCTGCTGTGCTTCGTACTGCTGTTCTTAAGATATATGATATTATTCTCCAATCTTCTCGCCAGGTAGGCATCTGAACTATTTTCCTTTCCTTTCTGTGTTTCTTAAGTTGGGTAAATCACAATGGAATAGGTTATTTGAGATAACTGGGAAAAACGGACGTTGGAGCTAACCGCTCAATGTTATCGTTATTATGCTAGCCTACCGTCTAGCTAACCACAACAGTGTTGTTATTTTATTTATGAGAAATGTCTGCAATACTTTTGTAAATAAGTTTAAGGGTAGTTTTATCATTTGTTTCAAGTTTTTCTTTTGTTTTGTTTTTGGTAGTGTAATGTTACAGTTCGTCTCTGAACATTTTGACAATGTTTAGTGTTTTCATCGTAATGAGTTCAACAAGAGTCAACACAGGGAGTAGGCAATAGCTCTGCTGTGCTTCGTACTGCTGTTCTTAAGATATATGATATTATTCTCCAATCTTCTCGCCAGGAATTGTGTCTGGGTAGCTAGATTGCTAAAGTGCCTAGTGCCCAACGACCGTCCTGTTTTTACAACTGTGCCTGTGGGGAAACCAACAGCTTGTGTCAGCGGCTCGAGCTTCTACCTCTCAACCGCTTGTCCTGGACATCGCCAACGGTTTGAGTCTGTGGCTGCGACTCGAGCATCTACCTCTCAACCGCTTGTCCTAGAAGGCTCCAAAATCGAACTGTATTACACACAGGAACGCCTAGAACTTTGTTGAAAGACGGATCTACTCAGTGGCAGATCGCTGTTGAAATTCCAGCTGGTCAGCTGGACGAAATAATTCCATTCTCACATACACTGATTTAATTTAATTATATTCACATGTAGTTTATATAAGCTGTATATGTTTTGTTTTATATAATTTGTTTATTTATTTTAATGGCCATATTTATAAGTTATTTTATTTATTCTTATTAATCTATTCATTATTTACCTTATCTACCTGGATAAATTATATTTTAATATTACCTATATACATCTCTCTCTCTCTCTTAATAAATTCTATATTTTCTTACACCTTGAAACCAGATATATTATCCAATTTATTTGTTTATAATTCAATTAAATTGAAAGACCCTGTAAATTCCTCCCTCTCTGTAAAATCTACACAGGAAGGGTTACATTAGCATGCTTTCCCCCTCATAGGGAGCGGTACCTTTCCGAATGTCTTAACCGACTGTATGTATAGTTACATCAGCCATACAACATTCAACAGGTAGAAATGTTAAGCCCTATATGATTTCATGTATGAAACAATGCAATATGTCCTCCCCTCAACAACAACAATGTTGATGTTTGTTAGCATGTTGTATCAGGGCCCCCTATAAGTAACTTGGTTTAACCTCAGGATTGAAAAACTTTTCCAATAGTATCGTAAATGGCATACAAGGATTAAAGTTCTCCGTCATAGGACGGATTTCCGTCAATTTGATTTTAGAAATGTCATATTTGAGATCGATGCAGATCCGATGAGAAAAAAAAAGGAGGGGGGGGGGCTGTCACCTTTGCTTTTCCTTTTTTAAGGCAACTACAAATATTAGGTAAATGTTTAAAGACCTAATGTTCTTGAGAACTTTCTGTGTCTCAATCCGTGACCGCTCAAGACGATACCTCCTATACGGCCTACGTCAGCCATGAGTTTCGCTTTTTATGTTGTAGCTACACACTTGTCTCGGGCGTTTGCTTAAAAAAAAGAACACGTATGGAGGACTATAACGGTCTAAAAGTTGGATTATAGTGACACAATCGAGACAGCTGATGAGGTTGGCCAATCCGTTTAACTTTTTTGGATATGATATTGTGAGCTCTATGTGCGAATTCGGAGGCTGTGTTCTTTCCGTGCATCAATGTAGACACTTACTATCGCGAACTCTTGTCAGGGGAGGTCATTCATTTTGGGTGTCACCTATGACTTGAACAGATAGCCTGCTATGCCACCCGATGTAGGCTACTATTATTGTTACAGTTTTTAATCAATGCAACTTAACATTATGTGTAAAGCGACGCAATTTAAACCGTAGCCTATGCAATTTATTATCCCGTCTGTTATGACATACAACAATGTTTTTCACAATTTGCGAGGAAGGTTTTGACTGAGCGTGTCGAGTAAGGGGGTCAGTCGTGTTTGTGACGCACAGACAGCCTTGTAGCCTATTTTGCTTAGGCCTCACTTTTAACGACAATAGGTTGTGAGTGTATGTTGACAAAAAATAACCATACAATTAAAATAGTCAACTTAAAACTTTGCTATAAAATATTATTAATTTATAGCACAAAACCATAACCAGTGGGCCTACCAGAACCTCGCATATTAGCGTCATGATTTGTGTGCGTCTATTTGGCAAGGCCACTAGCTGTCATGGATGCGTTGTTGCTAAAGGAAGGCAGGTGTCAAAAGTTAAAAAATAAATGCAGATGGGCAGCTGTTGGAAACGGGGGAGAACTAACAAGCCATGGTGTAAAGAAATTAAAGTGCCAGGAGTTTGCTTTTGCGCGGTTCGCTGCAAGAAAATTGTTTATGGATGCAATAGGAAAACGTTTTAGCACGCCACCAATCAGAAGACCGCCATAAGGTTAACGTTCGTGCACTTCAGGACATCTTCCCTACCTGGTGCAACTAGCCACCACGACAGAGGTAGGCTACGTTTATCTATGGCTGACCGTTTTTACGTTTAGAAAGTAGGCTACGCATGTTCTTTCATAGCGCAACACGACCTGTCCTTAACCATATCGCAACCTCTTGTCAACCTTATACAATCTGTTGCTGAAGACAAAAGCGCCGTCTCCAGATTGTCGTTACAAATGCGCAGACCTCCTGCATGAGCACACACAGTATTGCTGCTCATTGGAAAACTGAGTTGTCTGTAAAACTCAAAATTACCATGTTATCATTAAATGCGGATGAGGCAACAAATGGAAATATGAACAATATCTAGAATGTTCTGATTTGTTACTTTGATGAGGAAATGGGAAGTCTTGCAAACTTGATTTTATAGATTTTACTTGGTGTTGAATTGCAAGAAAAAAATCTCCCCTTTAAACACTTTTGGCCTGAAGTAATTAAATAAGAGTGTGTTAAAGCCTTTCTACAATATTGCTGCAGTAGAAAAGAACAGCAATGGCTAATCAGCAATGGTCAGGGATGGTACTAAAATATATTTTTGTTCATCAGGAAAACTCAATCTCAATCAAGAACACTCTCAATTCGCCTTATTCACATGGCGGCCATTGGCGGCTAAAACGAGGCTACAGGGTACACAAACCATAGGATTGTTATGTTCTATGCATTCACCTGTAGGTGGCATTAATTATATAGTAAGTGTACCCTGTAGCCTCGTTTTGGTTTAAACAATGGCCGCTGTGTGAATAAGGCGAATACTCCCTTTACTTTGCTGTTTGCATCTTTTTGTACATTAAAAACCAATAGGTCGCGACCGCAAAAGGGGTGCTATCTCTATAGGTAGATATGAACAACGTATGACTTATGGCCTGAAAAAAGTTCAGTCAAACGATTTTTTTTCACTTTAATCCCTGGGCATAGACTTTGCATTAACTTTTAAAATAATTGGTCCAGCCTAACCAATCACATTGTTCAGGGATCCCTAACACAACTTCCTTCTTCACCTAAACATTTACAAAACGAAACTGCAGTCAGGAAACAATATAGGCTATTTAGGCATAGCCTACCTTTGCTAGGCCTACATACATTTTCACATTCTTCCGACTGCAATTTTTGAAACTAACGTCATTCTAACTTCTGATATAGGCTAGCCACCCTGGTGGCTGAAGGAAATGGCTGTATTTATGATTTTATTTGGATCCCCATTAGCTGACGCAGAAAACATCCACACACAACATATAACAAACAAGAAACTAACATACAAGCCAACAGATATAAAAGCAGGAAAAGAATAGATACTTTTCCTGGGGTCCACACACTACATATAACAAACAAAACATCAACATACGAGACAACAGATATGAAAACAAACAAAAGAAAGACAGGAAAAGAATGAATAACTAAACCATCAACACACAAAAACAGACAACAACAACAACAAAAGATAAGATGACAAAAAGGGAAAAGAATAAATGAGTAAACAAAAGTAAAATCAGCCATGAGGTGTCGCTTTACTTGTTTTTTGACCTAGCTTTATTCTGAAGAAGGGATGCTTTCAACCTCACAACTGTTAGCCAGGAGAGTTGGTCATGCGTTATTTATGTTGGCTCTCTGAGTGCATTTAAGGGCAAGCCTAGCTGATCTATTTTGTATCTGTTGAAGCTTCCCTAAATTTATTTTTGTGGTACCTGACCAGACCACCGAGCAGTAGTCTACTGTAGGTGTGACAGTACAAGGGTCTGCAGGACCTGTATGGTCAGATGAGGTGTTAAAAAAGAAGAGTATCTTACTGCTCTACAGATATATTCCTCCCCATCTTTTGCGCCAGTAAATCTATGTCTTGACCACGATACTTTACAGTCTAAAGTTACCCCCAGAAGCTTTGTTTCTTGTACTTGCACAACACACACATAACAGGCTTTTTTACAAACAAGTGGGAGATCATTTGTAAAAATGCAGAAGAACAGTGGTCCTTAGAGCCCTGCGGAATCCCACATTGCCATTGTGTGTGTGTGTGCCACTGCGTGTGTTTGCCTTATATGTGTGCTTCTCTGTGTGTGTGAGTGTTTTCGCTTGTGAGTATTCATGGGTTTCACCAGGTCCCTTTCCAGAGGTGTAATAAATCAAGCACCTTGATTATCAATGCAGACTGCATGGTGTTTGATTAATACACCTGTGGAAAGGGACCTGATGAAACCCATGAATAGGCTACAGATTTGATTTGGGAGGAAAGTGTGATACTAGCTCAGTTCTCTAGGTGGCGGTATACAAAAAAAACCTTATTTGTCCTCAGCGAATGAAAACGAAGAAGGTCAAGAATTTCCTGTTACCAGATATCTTCATCATCAGAAATCTGTAACGGTTTTCAATGGAAATGGCCTTGACAGTGCGTTGAAATTGTATGGCAGAGGAACTCTCGGGTGGCATCGGACTTGATGCTCCGAAGAAGAGTCACAACTGGTAGAATTTCTGCAGGACGGCCTTGGCTGTATGGATTATTGACATGCAATATTTTGACAGTGATTTGGATGCGCGCTAACGTTAGCAAACATTAGCTTATCCAGCTGTGATTTGGGCTACTTTATATAGGATAGCTAGCTAGCCAGCTAATAGATGTGGATAACAACTACACGGATCTGACCGTTTACAGTAACGTTAATAACATAAGTCATATGTAAGGTCAAATGACTTTATTCTGTGGTATGAGCAACTCATGCATGCGTAATTAACGTTGCACAGCTTGCAAGTCTAACTAGCTAACATATCGCATAGCTAACATTGCAGTAATTGGGTTTACATAGCCCTCGGTAGTGATAGGGAACATTTACGTCCAGCGTTAACCGTTAGCTAACAAATAAAGCTAACGGTACTGTCCTCTGGTTTATCCAACATCATTGGGTTGTTTCTCGGTTATTATTGACACCAACTAGTAGTGATCTTGCTGATTCTAAGATAGCAATACGTACATCGCTGTTTTATGAACGCTGCGTAACGGATTATGTGCGCTCTTTCACTGAATGTGAGGCAGCGCTATTTTACTGAATGTGTTGCCTCAGTGAGAAGTGATTTATGTTAGGGAATCTGAGCGCAACCTACTAGCTAGCTAAGAGCAAATGCTAGGGGCCGCCTAAGATGTTTATTTTTATATCCTTGTAGCTGATGAGCTACCACTGTGGCTTGCTTGATAGCTTTTTTTTCCCCATAGGGTAGGATGTTGACTATTAACTTGCTATTCTAAATACCGCACTCTATGTATCCAGCTGTTTTGAAATAGAAATGCAAATCCGGCGAACATTCGGTTTAGCGCACAAACTACATAGTACCAGTTAATATCTAACGTTACCGAAATTGCCTGGCTGTCAATGTTGTCATCTTTGGCAGCTGCATGTTAATGTAAGTTGCCGATCATTCATCTTGGATGTCAGACTAAGCTAAACTGATGAGTAAGCAAGCAAAGTGGCACCACATGGCAGAGTAAATTACAACGAGTAACTTGTTAATATTGCCCTTGTTTTTAACTAACATTAACTGATCAGTAGCCTGTAGGTAGTCAGCTATATAACACATAAACGAACGTTCCTCCCATCAGTCAACTGCCCCGGGCTCATATCGTATTAAATCAAAGCCATTCTGGTGGCCTGGAAACCAAAGCTTTACGAAACCACTTGCTAAGAATTTATAATCATGAAGAAGTTCTTTGACTCTCGTCGAGAGCTGGTTAGTTCTGGGCCTGGCTCGGGTGGTGGTGGTGGTGGATCCAGCAGCGCTGGTGGCAACTTCATCGGACGCATGTTTACCATCGGACGTCATCAAGTCACCGTCGACGAAACACTAGCTGAAGGTGAGTTGTTCTCGGTGATTCTTATGCTATAAGTTCATCACGCTCTCAACGTCACACGTTGCAGATACGTTAACGCTACATAAATACGGTGTTGATATTCGGACGTATTTCGGTCACATTTTAGTAAGAGTAGTAAATATGCTGTTAAATATTTTTTCATTTTCCAAAATTAAAAACATGATATGTGACAATATGAAGCTGAAGTGTTTGTGCATGTGTAACTGAAATCTACGGCCAGTGACACTACCAAGGTATGAAAGACCCCAGCCTTTATGTCCAAGTTCCCTTAACCACCGACTGTAACTGATCAACGCTGTCACACTTATTATTATATTCTAACATGAGTTCTCTCTACTTTGATTCCCATCAATTCTTTCACACAAACATATGTCAGACTACTTGGAGGTGCAAATAATATCGGATTTTTGGTTGATTTGACCATCAGTTAACTTCGAAACAGGCACTTTACTTTGGATAGACATAGTAATACATCATAGGAGTGATTAACGTCTAAAAATAGACTGGAGTAATTCAACATTTGACACTTCCGATATGTTTAGTGTCCTAAAGACGTCAAATAGTCTGTTATAGTTGATAGCCAAGGAGCCAGAAGTGAACACACATGGATGGCTATAAAAACTGCGCTTTCATTATACAACTAAACACAACATACTTTTATAACCCTTGACCCAGCTCCTTATATGTGATCTCAATGGTGATGCAGCCTTCGTTTGCACCTCCAACAGCATGGCATACCTGGTTACCGCCCAAAAACGCCCCTCAAATGCCCGTATGTTTGTGTGAAAGAATATGTTTAACCTCAACACGCTGAGGGTGAAACAATATGCATAACAATGTTAAATTGCCATGACATATGCTAATAGAGTTGATTGGCAGGCATGCAAAACACAGTAAGCCCAAGTGAACGGCAGGGTCAAGTGAGGCGTCTTGTACAACAGCTTTATATTGTCAGCAAGCATAGCAGATTAAAGTGATAAATCCTTTTTGAAAATCCGTGGCATGTGTGTGAGCGGGCCGTTGCTGATTGAACGGTGCGTTGTCACCATTTGTGCTAGAATATGAAATCTGTGTGAGGATTCCCAACCAGGGTGGAGGCAACCCTCTTGTTACTGATTCCATAGTAAAGGCTTTGAGATTAGTTTTTTTGGTTTAATGGGTCTAGTCTATTTGATTTGAGTGTTGGAGAGTGATGTGGTGATGGACGTGAACCATAGCACAGGCAGCAGTGTCTGCACACTACTGCTTCTGAGGAACTGAAACTTCCTTTACCAGGAGAATGGACTGTTGAGACTGTTCCTGGTTCTGGTGTGATTCTAGATTTCTGATCCTGGCATGATTCTAGACTCCTGTTTCTGGCGTGATTCTAGAAGCGCTGGCATCCTTGTCGGTCCAGATGGGCCCTTCTGTGTTGTGGTGATTCAGTGTCAAAGTGGCTGAGTCGACATGTTGTGCCACATTTGGTTTACACACACACACACACACACACATGCTTGTGTGTGTATTAGCGCAATCCCTGTGGGGTGTTTTAAGCATGTGGTGTCGTGACTAACCTGACTGTGTCAATGTAAAGTAATCGGTAATGTAATCGGTAAATCTCCTCATCAAATAGCCCTGTGGCTCCATTCGCGTCCTCTGTCAGGAGGCTCACCATTATCTCTGAGGTAGCCCAACTCACTCTGGTCTGTCACTCAGCCAAGCATGTGGAATTGCCCACCTTGTTTCCATTGAGTGGCGTGGCTCATTTCGGTTGTGCATGGCACGCAGTTATTTCTGTCTCCATTGTTAAAATTTGCAACCAAAATAACCAAGCTGGGACGAGCTCCTTTTTGGCACCTGAACGTTGGGGTACCAAGATTATTTGGTCTTGGTATGGGTATGCAGTTTGGGCGACAGAAAATCGTCATATGACATTTAGGGAAGCCGAGTTTCACAGAAGCTGTTAGTTTGTATGTTTGCCTAGCTTAGCATAGGCATGTTAGCGGGAATCCCATTCTCTGCCTATAGGTAATAGAAACATATTGTTTCCAGTGTGTTTTTTACTAGCAGCTAACATTAGCTAACCAAAATGGCAGAACTGAATACATATTTGTAATACTTATGAAAGCTGTTGTCTCGTTATATCAAAATATGACATGAATGTATGTATTCATTGACATTAACAAGTTTACGTGTTACTAAATTGTTTAATGAACTCCTCGGTTGGCCAGCTGAAGCAAATCACTAGCAGCAAACTAACAACAGAAACCACCGAACCAGAGAATTTCTAATATGAGTAAACAGGCTCTGACTGAACTATTAATATGCAACGTGACTCAACATACACCAAGTAAGGGTGCGGCTACCAGTGGACACGCAAAGCAGGCCAGGGATTACCATACCAAAAACTACCGTGTCATGTTGCGCGAGCCAATGGAAATGAGGCTTTAGTTTGGAGCACCTCCACCCTGCTCACTCCCCCCTCCTTCATGACTGTTCTCCATGGGTGGTGCATACTGCTGGGGAGGTGGTGGAAGCGGAGCATGCTCTGTTGCCGAGAGAGTCCCAGTAGGGTGGGAGTCTGGATACCATTTCTTAACTGATCTCAGAGATGGCTCTGCCCCAGATTCAGCAGGAACACCCCCCCTCCCCCCCCACACACACACTCTTGTCAGCGTCAACACACACGCACACATGTACAAACACACGTACAAACACACACACACAGACTCTCTCACTCACTCACTCACTCACTCACACACACACACACACACATACACACAGACTATCTCACTCATTCACACACACATACTGTACACACACACGTACAACACACACACACACACACACACACACGTACAAACACACACATAGACGCTCACTCACACACACACAAACACACACTGACAAACCTACTCACAGAAATGCACAGAAAGTATACCTATTCCAAAACACACCAACACACTCCCTCTAATATGCAAGCAGGACTATTCTCATACACACAGACAATCTTCTCTGTGCTTTAGCTGCAGCCCCAGCAGTGCAGTGGTGCTGACGAGGTCCTAACATTGCGGGCTCAACAGCCTCCCAGAGAGCCACACATGGCTTTGATTACCGTAGGCTTGTGGGGTGGAGCACACACACACACACACACACACACACACACACACACAGGATGTGTCGCCTCCACACACAGTGCCCTGCATCTGCTCAGCATTGCTCACTTAGTCCAGTCTCTCCCAGTCTACTAACCACACATGCTTTCTCAGTGGTCCAATCACACTACACGCACACTAACACATGCACATGCACATGCACGCACACGTAGGACTTTTACCGCAATACCGTGGTCATGGGACACCTACCGCGGGTCATCAACGCGAAAAAATTCAAGAAAACCTTGAATCCATGTCATGTCACACTACCACCACATGGATTCAAGGTTTTCTAAACAAAAATTCAAAACTCATCAAAAGATGAAGCAAACCCGACCTTTCGTGTGTGTGTTGGGGAGCGCAGTGTTCCAACATTCTTTTTTTATCTACTATGCGAGGAGAACTGGCACAATCGTAACACTTTTCCATTCTCTCCGTTCAAACTCGACAAAGACGTTAGACTTGAAAGCTGTAAAATTTGACCAGAAAGGAGTCATACATGTTTACTCCATGGAAGTTGAAACAGAATTAAAAAATATGTTCTAGTTTGTTAAGAATTTAACTTAACAGTGACATAGCCCACCTTTGTTACAACCTGATGCAGCCATTAAAAAGTGCAATTGCCTACCGTTGTAACAGTAGAATAAGCGTCTTGAATGTAACAGTGCTAATCGTGTAATCGGCATGCCTTGTTGATAAACTAAATTTGTTTCATGTCTCTGAAGCATTTGGTCCAGTGATCTTTGAAATTGCTGTGGCTGTGTTAAGTTTAATTGGGTGTGATCGTGGCACAAAATTCATAATCCACAATCGCAATCAGAAGTGTTGGGGGGGGGGGGGGGTGGATTTAAAACGGTATATCACAGTAATGTCTTGCTTTTCAACCGTGGTAAGAAAAAAACCATAACGTCCCAGCACTACACACATGCACACACACTAACACACACTAACATTCACATGCATACACACACACTACATACTTTCTCAGTGGTCACACACACACACACACAAACACACTACATAGAAAAGTCAATTCCACTGATACCTGTCTGCTTTATCTTACAGACTTTATTATGAAAGAGGTGGAAAAGGGGAACTTTTGTGGCATGATGTTAATAGACCTTCAAAAGGCCTTTGATACAGTTCAGTATGACATCCTTTTGATCAAACTCAGAGCTCTGGGTTTTCAGTGGGTGAGGTCATACCTGGTTGGCAGAGAACAAGTGGTGGATGTAGAAGGGACCTTGTCCTCACCACTTAAGTTAACTTGTGGAGTTCCCCAGGGGGGTGTTTTAGGTCCTCTCTTTTTTGTTATATGTTAATGATATGCTGTCGACCATAGATTGTTATTTGTTTTTATTTTACAGATGACTCAGCTATTCTAGTCTCTCATAAAGGGAAATCAGAGGTGGAAAGGCTGCTTAGTTTAGAGCTTCTTAACCTCAGTGATTGGTTAACAGATAACAAGCTGTCTCTCCACCTTGGCAAAACAGAGTTGATTCTTTTTGGGTCCAGAGATAAACTAAAAAAGTCTGTGGGGTTTAGGGCAGTCATAGGTGATGTTGAAATTACGGCCAATGAAGCAGTCACTTACTTGGGCTGTATACTGGACAACAAACTATCAGGGGAGTTTATGGCCCAAAGAGTTATCTCAAAGGTAAGCCAAAGGACTAAGTTCCTGGCAAGAATATCCAGCCTCTTATATAGTAACACCTTGAAAACCCTTGCCGATGCTCTTGTTCAAAGCCATCTTGACTATGCCTGTACATCTTGGTACACTGGCACTACTAAAGGCCTCAAAGACATCTGTCAAAATAAACTGATCAGTGTGATAAACTACATTCTAGAACTATTTACTGACCATTTCTCCAGTCTTAGGTGGCTCAGAGTGGAAGAGAGAGCTCCTCAACTTTAACTGTGTTTAGTTTAGATAAGAAATAACCTGGCACCCAAGTATTTATGTAATCACTTTTCTAAAATTAGTGACACACACAACTACTCCACCAGGGGGAGTTCCACAGATTACAGGCTCTGCCGTTTCAAGAGCTGTGTGGGAAAGTACTCTTTCCTATACTCGGCAGCTGTCTTGTGGAATGGCTTACCTTCCAACCAGAGGATGTCTAATAAGGGAAGAACTTCCACTCTCGGGAAACTTCCGGTTTTTGAACTGGTTGCAGTTTCCTACTCTGGTTCCATGTGAGGGTGCTCGCCGGCGAGTGCAGAATGAATGGAGGTCTATGGAATTGTACCCCTGAAAAAACACTTTTCTCGGGATATAATTTTTTGTCTAGAAATTTGAATGTAGCATTCAAAAGGGGAGGCAAAGAAAATACACACCGCTGGGTATTATATTTTTTTTAAGTCACTTATTTGTTCTAAAAAGCCTTTTCAAACGTGTTAATGATGTCATTCAATAGCAGAATGCTAGTGTTATGGGCAACGACGACCCAACCTGTAAGTCAAAAGGATAAGTACTCATTCATTCAACTTTGACCTATAATCCATATTGAAATTGCAGAAACTACAATAATATTTTTCAACGACAATCAGGTGAAAGAGACAAATGTCAAGAGTCTATAGACCCCCATTCATTTTGCACTCACCAGCAATTGGAATTCTGGTGGAACTGCAACCAAATTCGATACAATGGGGTTTAATATGGAGTGAACAGGCTCTCTGTAGACAGGCTCTAAATCTTCAATCTTAATAAAAATTGGTTATCAAACAAAATCACAAGACCCTTGAAGTACTAGGAATATTGTACTGTCTGTTTGTGTGTCTGCTTGTCTGTCTGGGAAATAGCCTTTGTTTTTTTTTTGTTTTGCTTGTTTGTTTTGATTATTAGTTGACCCCTTTCCCCTGTTTTAGTCCATGTGTTGTTGCTTCTCTTCCATCTTTGTACTTGTACTCTGCACAATGACAATAAAGTTGAATTTAATCTAATCTAAGGACCACAATGAAGACAAGCCTTTGGGCTTTATTGTGTTTTTCTAATCCTTTTAAACAGTTCTTGTTGATTGTTGTTCAATAAAGTTTTAATTCATTCATTCATTCATCCATTCATTCATTCATTTATTACAATTCAATATAGAATACAGCTGTTACATCATTATGTTACAATGAACTTTCTTTGGCAGAAAAAAAAATCTATCTGTTTCAAATGAAAAGCCCCTCACCCCTTACTATATAAAGGCATAAGGCCTCTTCAGTCATGAACCAATAAACAAATGTCAGGCCTACATTATCAAGAATATGATTTATAAATAGATAAATTGCCTTAATTAAATAACCTATTATGGCATCATTTACAGTAAATATCCTTGATCAGGCTATGCTGAGTTGTGGAAGGGAAATGAGCTGTTTATTTTAGTAGTAGTAATCTGTTCTATTATTTTCCAAATTCCGTTTTATTTATTCTCAAATTCTGTTTTTTCGGATTTAATTTTAGTTGTTTTGGATTTGTTTTATTTATTTTTATTTTTGTTAACTTAATTGACATTTTGTTATCTAGTTCTTAGTCTGTATCACCCATCCCTATATCCCTATCCAACATGCACAAGCTTGGGGACGGTGCAGATACATTTCTGTCACACTCCAGTCAACACAGATGTCCTGTCCGTGGATGACCCCAGCCTAGGTGTGTCTCAATCAGAGTGTGTGTGTGTGTGCGTGCAGTCACACACTCCTCTCTGTTACAGCTGGAGGTCATTGGATACTTAACTTCCTAATTACCCTGCCAGTGCCAACCCCACCCATACTGACACACGGCCTGTAAACTCAGATGAACAAACCGGGTGTGCATTTAACCTGGACTGTGTGTGTGTGGGTCCGGTTTCACTCGGGAGGATTCAGGAGTAATTAAAGAAGTTGATTACCACAAGTAGACTTTTATGGTATTTGCTGGTTCGTAATTACAAGTGATTAATCACAAGCTGAGTCATCCGCCCTACTGTGAGTGAGTGTCCAGTTGCCTCCCATCAATCAATAGCAAATTGATAGGCGTCTACCCTGTCAGTCAGTAGGTCACTCCCATTCATTTTTAATGTGAACAGCCCTTTGGAGGAGGCATTGGTGGCTGTCCAGAGATAATTGTGATTGCTTGTGACCGGTATTGATGGAAGGAGTAGGGGAATAAGTTGGGGACCGCTGGCATGTCTGCTTGGAAGCGTCCACTATTGATTAGGGTCATTTAATGAATGGCTAAAAAAAACTTTAGTTAATAGTAGGGGTGTAACGGTTCATGTATTCGTATTGAACCGAAACGGTACGGGCGTCACGGTTCGGTGCATGAATTTACACGGAGAATACACGGTATAAAAATACATAAAACTCGTGTGCGGATTAATTAATGTCATGCGCAATTACTGTTAAGTACAGGGATTAAAGTGAAAAAAAATCGTTTGACTGAACTTTTTTCAGGCCATAAGTCATACGTTGTTCATATCTACCTATAGAGATAGCACCCCTTTTGCGGTCGCGACCTATTGGTTTTTAATGTACAAAAAGATGCAAACAGCAAAGTAAAGGGAGTATTCGCCTTATTCACACAGCGGCCATTGTTTAAACCAAAACGAGGCTACAGGGTACACTTACTATATAATTAATGCCACCTACAGGTGAATGCATAGAACATAACAATCCTATGGTTTGTGTACCCTGTAGCCTCGTTTTAGCCGCCAATGGCCGCCATGTGAATAAGGCGAATTGAGAGTGTTCTTGATTGAGATTGAGTTTTCCTGATGAACAAAAATATATTTTAGTACCATCCCTGACCATTGCTGATTAGCCATTGCTGTTCTTTTCTACTGCAGCAATATTGTAGAAAGGCTTTAACACACTCTTATTTAATTACTTCAGGCCAAAAGTGTTTAAAGGGGAGATTTTTTTCTTGCAATTCAACACCAAGTAAAATCTATAAAATCAAGTTTGCAAGACTTCCCATTTCCTCATCAAAGTAACAAATCAGAACATTCTAGATATTGTTCATATTTCCATTTGTTGCCTCATCCGCATTTAATGATAACATGGTAATTTTGAGTTTTACAGACAACTCAGTTTTCCAATGAGCAGCAATACTGTGTGTGCTCATGCAGGAGGTCTGCGCATTTGTAACGACAATCTGGAGACGGCGCTTTTGTCTTCAGCAACAGATTGTATAAGGTTGACAAGAGGTTGCGATATGGTTAAGGACAGGTCGTGTTGCGCTATGAAAGAACATGCGTAGCCTACTTTCTAAACGTAAAAACGGTCAGCCATAGATAAACGTAGCCTACCTCTGTCGTGGTGGCTAGTTGCACCAGGTAGGGAAGATGTCCTGAAGTGCACGAACGTTAACCTTATGGCGGTCTTCTGATTGGTGGCGTGCTAAAACGTTTTCCTATTGCATCCATAAACAATTTTCTTGCAGCGAACCGCGCAAAAGCAAACTCCTGGCACTTTAATTTCTTTACACCATGGCTTGTTAGTTCTCCCCCGTTTCCAACAGCTGCCCATCTGCATTTATTTTTTAACTTTTGACACCTGCCTTCCTTTAGCAACAACGCATCCATGACAGCTAGTGGCCTTGCCAAATAGACGCACACAAATCATGACGCTAATATGCGAGGTTCTGGTAGGCCCACTGGTTATGGTTTTGTGCTATAAATTAATAATATTTTATAGCAAAGTTTTAAGTTGACTATTTTAATTGTATGGTTATTTTTTGTCAACATACACTCACAACCTATTGTCGTTAAAAGTGAGGCCTAAGCAAAATAGGCTACAAGGCTGTCTGTGCGTCACAAACACGACTGACCCCCTTACTCGACACGCTCAGTCAAAACCTTCCTCGCAAATTGTGAAAAACATTGTTGTATGTCATAACAGACGGGATAATAAATTGCATAGGCTACGGTTTAAATTGCGTCGCTTTACACATAATGTTAAGTTGCATTGATTAAAAACTGTAACAATAATAGTAGCCTACATCGGGTGGCATAGCAGGCTATCTGTTCAAGTCATAGGTGACACCCAAAATGAATGACCTCCCCTGACAAGAGTTCGCGATAGTAAGTGTCTACATTGATGCACGGAAAGAACACAGCCTCCGAATTCGCACATAGAGCTCACAATATCATATCCAAAAAAGTTAAACGGATTGGCCAACCTCATCAGCTGTCTCGATTGTGTCACTATAATCCAACTTTTAGACCGTTATAGTCCTCCATACGTGTTCTTTTTTTTAAGCAAACGCCCGAGACAAGTGTGTAGCTACAACATAAAAAGCGAAACTCATGGCTGACGTAGGCCGTATAGGAGGTATCGTCTTGAGCGGTCACGGATTGAGACACAGAAAGTTCTCAAGAACATTAGGTCTTTAAACATTTACCTAATATTTGTAGTTGCCTTAAAAAAGGAAAAGCAAAGGTGACAGCCCCCCCCCCTCCTTTTTTTTTCTCATCGGATCTGCATCGATCTCAAATATGACATTTCTAAAATCAAATTGACGGAAATCCGTCCTATGACGGAGAACTTTAATCCTTGTAAGTATCGAGAGTTACGGGAGTTCTTTAGCGACACCTAACGCTAATCTGTAGCCTCGCCTTAGCTCTGAATGGCGCCTATGTTTTTTTTTGTCAGGTCGTCAGTCGAGTCCGTCAGTCATTAGCAGCACTAAGGTTAGACCCACAAGAGTTAGAGCATCCGCTGGTCTATTTAAGATCGCAAGTTTGAGAACTTCAGTTACAGTAACGTTAGTACAGGCGAAAGAGTGGTGGATAAGATGAAACTGTGTGTCAGCGTTGTTCAGCAGTTATTGGGTATGTGAGTGGAATAAATGCTACACATATTCGAAGCCATCACCCAGATGATGTAGGCTACAAATCACTGAAACGAGGGGAAAAAAACTTCCCCTGCGCTTCAGCAGCCTTTGGATACACATACAAATAGGGCCAAAACCTATGGCTTAAATTAAATGATTTCGTAATGACAGAAAGCTATGTAAATCGCGTGGTAATTACCTTTATGTTGGGGTAACTTGTAACTTCTCACATGAGGAGCTGGTAGTGTTAAGTGCATAGACAGTAAAATAAAGTGACAACGCTAACCAGGCTAATAAACAAACCATGCTACGGTGAGTTAACGTCAAAGGGCAAAGTCACGTGACTTCTAGTTGTAGTCTGTTTATGAAATGAAAGGAGCAATTTCGTTTCGGCAAAATAGTGTGATATTTTCACAGTTAGTAGGCTAGATTATTACTTTACACACAATGAAAAATATTGAGGCAAATTGTAGACCCTTCCATATACAACTAAACACAGATGTTGAAGGTCTTACTTAAGTGGATTTTTAAAAATCATTTTTCTATGTAATTTGCACTTTCAGAAATAAGAGATGCTGTAGATAGCTGATTGTCTTATTTTGTTTACAAGTTACAGATGGAGTCTGGGTACTTATTGTACTGTTTAGCCTACATCTTACACACTTCAGGCTGTTGCAGATAGCTCAGGGAAGAGACTGTATGACACTAGGTGGTACAGCCTGAGACATGCACAATAAAAAAAATGCTTTCTGCATTTTTGTTTTGCTTTTCCCTCCATTGTACCGAACTCGTACTGAACCGTGATGTCCGAACCGAGGTATGAACCGAACCGTGACTTCTGTGTACCGTTACACCCCTAGTTAATAGTGAATTCATGTTGTTTCTTCGACAGGGGGGTTTAGTTGACGGTGAGTTCATGTTGTTCCTTCGACATGGGGGTTTAGTTAACGATGAGTTAATGTTGTTCCTTCGGCAGGGGGGTTTAGTTAACTGTGAGTTCATGTTGTTCCTTCGACAGGGGGGTTTGCCATTGTCTTCCTGGTGCGGACACATCAGGGCGTCCGCTGCGCACTGAAGAGGATGTACGTCAACAACGAGCACGACCTCCAGGTCTGCAAGCGCGAGATCCAGATCATGGTGAGTCCTGACCGCTGGAGATGAATGCCAGCCAGGCCCGTGTGTGTGTGTGTGTGTGGTCTCTCTCAGGTTTCTCCAGTGCTGGCTGTCAGTGTTACACTAACTCTCAAAAATGTGGGGTCACTCAAATATGTCCTTGTTTTGGGCAGAAAAAGAAAGTTAGATAATGTCCTTTAAAACTTTCCTCTACAGTTAACTTAAAGGTAAACTATGCAGTATTGGCAATTTACTTACTGTTTTCTCGGTTTTTGCTTCTTTTTCGCTGGCTTCGTCATGATGAATGTCTGAGAAACTCCATCGCTACCTTTTACTAGCCGGTGCCTGGCGTGTATGTGTATTTGAATGCAGTAAAGCAATTCGTTACACTCGTTATACTTCCTGACACTGAGGCCGCCGGCCCACAGTTGCAAGGGTGGTTTTTCCGCTCACAGGCGCTAGGGGGAAGCGAGACGGCCACCATTCAACCCGAAAAAAGTAATATAACCATTCCTATAGACCTCTGAAGTTCGCCTACAAAAAAGCTGCCATCTTTGACATCCGGTATCTGGCGATTTTTCCTATGGGAAAATAACATGGGGATTTTGAATAATCGCACCTGTTAAAGTCTCGTGGGGATGAAAAAGTCTGAAATGCAGACGTTTTCCTGAACACACTTTTGTCCTCTGCCTTCGAGTGGATACTGTGATCTCCGGTAAGTGAAGGCGGCACACTTAGATGTTTGCTACTCCAGAGCTAACTTGCAATGCAATTTGCCATAGGTAGTTAGCTTCAATTAACAACCGGATCTCCTTATATGGGCAAAGATGGCCGTTTTGGATCTTTTTTGTAGGCGAACTTCAGAGGTCTGACTCTGAAGCTGTTAAATGAAGGTAAATTAAGCTAAAAAACCGGCATAGTGTGCCTTTAATTTGTGCTGGAGCCAATTTGAGAGAAACTCTTGATTCTGATGTTCTTAGACCAGCAGTGCAGTAGTACATCATCATTTTGTCCTCTTTTCTTTCTTATTCTTTATTATATATTTTTTTTTTTCTATAAGTGTTCTGTGTTCACTTGTGAATAACGTTCTGACCTCCCTCCCCCCTCCCCCCCTCTTCTGTCTTTGTCTCTCTTGTAGAAGGACCTTGTGGGCCACAAGAACATCGTGGGCTACCTGGACTCCAGCATCTCGGCGGTGGGCGGGGGCGACGTCTGGGAGGTCCTCATCCTCATGGACTACTGTCGAGGTTGGTTGTCATGCTGCATCTCGCCCTGGTGCACGCTGGGTAATCTGAGGCAACAAGAGTTAGTTATTTTTCGTTGTGCAAATGACGCATGTGATCATAAAATCTTAAGTTCATAGAGGTTGCCTCAGGCCGAACCTTACCGCTCCACTGAGTCAGTTTATGGAGTTTTAAAAGTTAGTTTAAAAACTACCTCAGAGTGGGAATTGGTATTTATCCCTTGGTGACGATAAAAGTACTGAGTACACCAGCCACTTTATTAGACAGACAGACAGATAGACAGACACTTTCATTTTATTAATCCAAAAGAAATTCTGTCAGAACTAGGGGCTGTGCCTAACAATTCATGAAATTACTCCTGAAATATCAAGGTGTACTGTTAGCAGGGCATAGACTTTAAACTTTCAATTAGAATCTTTGTACTAAAAAATGAGTGAATTTGTCTCAAAGCAGGTATGACACCACAACTAATGTTAACATATCCCTTACAAATCACATGCTGACACAAATCACATGCTCCTAACCATGCTATGAACTGCATCATGTAAACATTTGCTGTTTCTTTTGTCTTCTCATCTATGCAGTTTTAAACAACATTAGTGGAAAGTTAATGGTGTAGGCTACCATGATTGTTGAAGTGAAGCAGTTTATTTAAAGAAACGACTATCATGCTATTCATGGTATTTTACTCACCAACACAAGCAGAGGCGGATTAGGGTGGTCATGGGCCCCAGGCTGCATTTGATATGTGCCCCTCCCCAATTTAGTTTTTTTGAGGTTTTATTGAGGTACACTACAATTACAACACCCTTATAGAGCATCATTGAACACAAAATGGCCTACCACATAGGGTAAAACATACCATTGAACCACCAAATATTCACACATCATGGCAATGTCCGTACAGGAACAGCTAACACACCCAATAGGCCTACTCACATCAAGCAGCATCCTTACAGAGCAGCAATTGAACCACCAAATACTCACCCATAAGACCACGTCCTTACAGCAACAACTGGCCTGCTCACATCAGGTGGCATCCTTAAAATGCAGCAATTGAACCACAAAATAGGCTAATCACAAGACATCCTTGCAGACAACTTTCATACAGCAACAACCAACGTAAAGCAAAAGCCATAGCCTACGATATGCTACACCAGCAGACAGTTTATAATAATCGACAGCATATTATTGCCTTTTCCTCCTTGCCATCTTTGTCTATTATGCCTTTCAGGGCCCAAAAAGCTGAAAGTTGAGTTCAAATGGTAATTTGGTGCAGACTTGTGCACAGTTTTAATCATTATGTATTGTAATGTAGTGCACAGTTTTAATCATTATGGGCCCTATCATGACATTCTAAAGTGCATCGTCACTCGTCAAAAGTCTATTCAAATTTAGTAGGATGTCCAGTTCACATTGGGAGGGGTTTCGTTATCAAACGTGGAGCGCATGGCGCAACAAGGTGTTCCTAGGTTTTTTAATCAGTCAAATGGGTGTGTTTGGGGCATAACATCATTTTAAACCAATGAGAATGACATCTGTCATTCCCTTTAACGGCGCAATGCGATATGTCAAATAAATGCATCGGTATTTTGGCATTCAACGGCGCATTTGAAGAAGGCTGCTTGCGAGACCGTATGGAATAGTCATTCTTAAACCATGCTTTACTAAAACCTAGCATAGCCTTCCATTGCTCACTTGTATATCTTCTGCAGCAGGAGTGACCCCTCTGAACCATACACTCTCTCCCAGAGTACACGCACACAAACACACACACTGCTAACTGAAAAGCATGTCAGTGTGTGGAGAGAGATTTGCAGCAGATACAGATGGCGTTCTGTGCCCTCTGAAAGCACCACTCAGCCACCAGCTGGCAGACACCCGAGCTTTCTTTCAGACCAGTCTGAAAGGCTGTGGTCTCAGAGGCGTGGCTCTCCAAGCAGGAACATCAGCTCCCATTCGCGCTGGATGCTGCATGACGCAACATTGACCCTCCCGCTGGATGCTGCGTAGCGCAACATTGACCCTCCCGCTGGATGCTGCGTAGCGCAGCATGCTTTTTACTTCATGTTTTTAGGTGCTACAGAGGCTTAGATATTACATTTTGGTAGACGTTGACAATTTTTAGTATGTTTTCAGAAAACCCTCAGGAAATAAGGTTATTTAGTCTAGAATGCCATAGGATTCTATAGGCGTTTTTAGCAGGCATTTTAGGAGTAAATGGGTTAATGAAAGTGTGCTCTTCAGAGAACACCAATAGGCAGGCTGATTGAGGATAACATAATTCATGTATTTATATGTTACATTATGTATAGAATTAAAATGATATGTCCTGCACTTCTTACATTTCACCATTTGTATGCTTGGGATGGGGAGAGGGGTTGGTTGTGGGGGTGTGGGGGGTATTTTGTGAGGGGGTAGGTGTACTGTATGAGGGTTGGGGGGGGTTATTTTGTGTTATTTGTGAGGGGGTAGGTGTACTTTATGAGGGTTTTGGGGGTAATTTTGTGTTATTTGTGAGGGGGTAGGTGTACTGTATGAGGGTTGGGGGGGGGTTATTTTGTGTTATTTGTGAGGGGGTAGGTGTGCTGTATTTAGTGGCTGTGTTGATTTGTGTGCAGATATATATGCCCTATATGTTGTGTGTATGGAGAGATGCTAAGGTTGTTTTGTGTGTATGTGAGTATTGTGCAATGTTGACTGTGTGTGTGTGTGTGTGCAGGGGGGCAGGTGGTGAACCTTATGAATCAGCGCCTCCAGACTGGCTTCAGTGAGCAGGAAGTGATGCAGGTCTTTTGTGATACCTGTGAGGCTGTGGCTTGTCTGCACCAGGGCAAAAGTCCCATTATCCATCGGGACCTCAAGGTAACACACACACACACACGCACGCACAAATGCACACATATATATACACACACATGCACACACACATGCACGCACACATACAGTATATACACAAATATATATATACACACATGCACACACACTTTCACTTTGTGAAAAGGTTTGGTGAAATAGCAGAGGTACTTAACTAGAGGTACTTAACTTAACTGAACTAAACATAAATAGGCTTGGCGCCAGGAGAAGAGATATCTATAGGGACTGGTCATCCAAACCAGTTGTTCTGCAGGGTCAGAGGTCAGTAGAAAGAAAAATGGAATGAAGACCTAGGCACATATGTATTGCCTAATTTGGCAAAGAAGACATAGGAGATGTTTTATATTCACAAAAACAAGTGACGTGTACTTGAAAGCGGTATAAAAGCTGGACAGGTTACTTTAGCTTTGCTTTGCAATAACAGGTTACTGCTAGCTTTGCTTTGCAATAACAGGTTACTGCTAGCTTTGCTTTGCGAACCAAATGCTCTGAGACGCATTAAAGCTACACTTCTACAGTATCAGGGTCCCCGCGGATCCTTAAAAAGTCTTAAATACCATTTTCGTTTCTTAAGGCCTAAAAAAGTCTTAAATTGTCTGGAATGTCTTGAATTTTTGAAAGGGAGGTATTACATTTTCGTATGGGACCGCCAAGCGAGTGAAATGTCTCCATCCGGTTTCATGTATTTTTTTAACCGCAATTTTCTAAGTGACCAGTGTACCTGGAATGGAGGAAGTGTGGTTGCAGAGTGAAGATGTTTTTCATGGGTAACACTAAAGGTGTGAAAACGGTAAGAAAAAATATGCCTGTCTCTTATCCAAATTTCAGAGGTGGATAGACTGAGTTTATTTGCGTTTAGCCTCCACTACATCCCTGAATCTAAGGGATTGACATTTTCATTAAAGCAGTTATTTTAGAGTGCATTACACCTTTGGTCGGCAAGATTGGGCTTGAGAAAGCTTTGGTGTTGAAGATGTTGATTGGAAGTTGTTTATTATTTTTGCCCCTGCATCGGGGAAAAATAATTGGCTTATTGATTTATATGGGGGTGTGTGATTGTGACAATAATACGCAGAGAATGGCATTGACTATTTCTTTTAATCTCCTGTTGCTATGTCACTTTTCAAGTGCAGGCCTTTCAGGAGAAATTAGAATTCACCCGCTCAATGTGAGGCACTCAGCAGCAGCTCAACCTAAGCAGGGATGTGAATAGGCTTGCTTGCCAGCCTTTCCCAGTACTTTGCAAACCGCATATTCCGTTTTTTTTAATTGTCGGTGACTGGCTACATACAGTAGAAGAAGAAAAAAACACATCTGTCAATGCATTCATAATACGTGCATGCTTGAGATGAAACCAAAGCTTTGGTTGTTTCAGATACAGCGGAACGTATGCAAAATGTTAAGAATCTAAAGTAGGCCTATTAAAATAAAAATAGCTTTAGTCTACCGTTGAATATTGAAAATATTGAAAAATATTGAAGAGAATCCAGTCCAGTACTAGCCTGGCGAGCCAGACCCACATTAAAATGTAGGGTCTGGGCACTCACCGTTCGCAGTGCTCAGTCCGAGCGGCGGGATAATCGGTTGTCTTTCAAATTCCCTCTGCACGCAATAGGACGCAATAGGATTTTTGTTTTCAAGTAGCAGGGAATTCAAGCCAAACCGTTGCAACTCTGCCATCAATCATTATGTTAAGCCCACCAAACGACTCTATACACAATTTCAATGTCCTGATTAAGTTTCGATTTCTGCTCACAAGCCAACGGAGAGTTGCTAGACTAGCCCTGGCAGCAAATGTAATTTGCTGCCGCTAGGGGCGCGTCTAGATTTCTAGGCTAGTCCAGTACACATGTCTTTGGCAAGTAGTCTAGGCTACTGCAGACACAGGTGAAGAACTTTTAAAGGCCTGTTATTTCATGGATCCAGGATACTATGCATCCTGATAGTTCCGTTGGCCTTTGGAATTAAAATAGCCCCACATCATCACATACCCTTCACTATACCTACAGATTGGCATTGTTTTATTTTTATGCTTATTAAGCTCAATGCAAATCAAACCAGCTAATAGGCTAACTGAAATAAAACCATGCCAATCTCTAGGTCTCTTTCTTGTGTGTGTGTGTGTGTGTCTGTGTCTGTGTCACACCTCTCTCTTGTTCTGAAATTATGTCACTAGAAAAAAGCATAATTTGATCAGATGTATTTGATGCTCCTCTCATGTTAAAGTTGGTCAGTAGGTGGTGCTGTTTGTACAGCTTTTGTAAAGCATACTTTGTGCAGTGCAGTGCAACATATTGATGATAGACTCTCATTGTGTGTCAGTGTGCCATCAAAATTAATTTGAAGCCGTCATTTAAAAAAAGAAACAAAATCGTAGTATTTCTTTAATAAGGGTCATTGACATGACATACACACACACACACACACGCACACACACACACATGCACACATACACACACACACACACACATGCACACACACACGCATAATGTACACACACATTAGCCTGGTCGTTACCATCCTACGTACTTCCGCCCTAAATTACAGGCGGTAAGGACCAGGCTACAAACACACACACACACACACACACACAAACAAAACAACAACAACATACTATTTCTATGCAGAAGTTACTGTCACTGAATGCTGAAATGTAGGCTTTGTTTCAGCAACAGTGGTGTTGGTGTCTTCTTTTATCAAGTGGTTATAGCCAGTAATAGGAATAATAGCGTTATAAATAATGGCGTTACTTTTTTCAGTAAAATTTCATGGTAAGCCAATCAGAGGTAGAGTTGGGCGGGTGTTTGAAAGCACAGATAGTCGAACACACAACGAACAACACAAGTGAGTCAGTCAACGAAAGACAGGTAGGCTATGGCGAGCCCAAATAATCCAAAAGTAGCTTTCTCTAAATGGAAGTATATTACTTACCCCTCCAAGAAATTAAAGGAACGAATGTAATCAAGAAATACACATTATGCCCATTATCCACGTCGGAGTCAAGTAATTCAAACTTAGGCTAGGGCCTACTCAAGCATCTTTAAACGTTGCATGCTTCCATGAAATTAGGTGCCAAGACCACCGAAGGAGGAGACAGTGCCAAAAAACCTAAGCAACTGAAGCTTGATTTTAAGACCCCATCACACATTTTGTCTCGGACCGAACTGAACAAACTGATAGCCAAGTATGTAGTGGAAGATATGCTGCCATTATCTACGGTTGAGTCTGACTCTTTCAGGGCACTAGTAGCCAAAATACCGGTCAGAGGAGGGGTATACCGTGTAGAAAGACGTTTTTGAACTATATAGACGGCCAATATACTTGAGGGGCAATAAATATCAAAAGTTCCAAAACATATATTGTGTTATTTGTTGTATCGATCCACTATATAGGGCCTAAACATAATATCTTCATACATGGCATTTGATTGGAGGCTAGTCTCACTTTGTCCCACAGCAACATTAAAATAGTTTAGATTTGTGTACATTGTTTCTGTTAATAATGTGTCTACAATAGGCCTACAACACACTCACTCACTCACTTACTCACTCACTCACACACACTCACACACACTCACTCACACACACACACACACTCACACACACTGTACTTCACTGTCAGGTTGTACCTGTCACTGTCACTTCCTTTTTTCCCTACCTGTTTTTCTCTCACCTTGTATCCTCCTCTTCACCTCTCTGGCCATCCCTCTCTCTTTCCTCTCTCGCTATCCCTCTCTCTTTCCATCCTCTCTCAGTTCATCCTTCCTTCATGCTCTGTCAAACTCATCTACACATCAGTGGAAAAGCTGTATCCAGCTCTGGCTTCATAACACCATGGCCCAATCTCAGGGTCCGGAATCACAGACTCGTGGACTTAGGTGCGCATTCTCGCGAAATTCGTAAGGGCTTAGGGCTGTCCCAATGTTGCATTGCAAAGGCTGTGAGGGTTTGAGTACACACTTACTGAGCCCTTTCCGTGAGTCTACATCAGTGCAGACTTCACCAAAGGGAATTACCCACAGTTCAAAGCGTTGTGATGTTTACCGCGGAGACCATGAGAAAGTGCTGTCCCAATCCCATGTACTGTATACCTATCTGAGCCCATGTGGCCTCACTCACTCACTCACTCACTCAGCACCTGAGATGAATTAAGTCTGTGAGTCTTAAGTCTTTAGTCCTCGGGGCTCACTTTGGGATTCAGGCCATGAAAAAAAACTGCTGTCCAAACCTGGCAGTCATTGTCAGTGAAAGGAAGCGTCCAGCACTGAGTCTTGACCGTTGCTTGTTTTCATGGAGCTGCCTAGCAACGCGGTCATTGGTTGTTGGGTAAAAGTAAATAAATCAATTTACACTGCTTCTTTCTCTGATATTGTCCAACACTGTGTGTTTTGTGTACGTGTACACAATCAATTGGTTGTCCCTTCTGTGTTTGCATACAGCAAAGACTCAGGAGTTACACAGTCCTGCCTCTGTAAATGGAGAAGCAAACTAAGCTTTCACAACTAGGACCTGAGCAACTATAAAGCCAGCAGACCCCAGGCTGTTGTTGGTATTTCCAAGGGTTTCATATGTTGTCAGCTCTCTAGGTTTAAACCAAAACTCTTACTGGTGCTTTGATTACTGAGATTGTTAGAGTATTTTAGGATTGTATTGGCCCTAAAAGCAGCCCTCGACTGATTTAGTCGATTTTTGGGAGAGCCTGACTCATCACTCAATGACGTTTTTTCATGTGGGACGCCAACTTGTCATCTTCCGTTGTCACTTGTATTTTGATCTCCAATCTTCCTTCTTGAGCTGAATCGACTTTTTGCTGAATCAAATTTGTTGTGAGTTTGTTTATCTGTCATTTAAAGGTACACTATGCAAGATTTTCACCTTTCCGAAGCCAATTTGATGGTAAACAAACTTGTAATAAGTGAATTGTGAGTCGCTACTGAGAAAAGCAGCCATGCAACTTCAAGAATGGCGACCCGACAAATCTCCCGAGAAACGTGAAACATTACCTTGTCAGTAGATATAGCTCTTTGGAGATAGTTTTTGCCTGTTGATCCTTCCCCTCCACAACAAAAGCATTTTAATTGTGTACTAGGGGGATAAGTCATGAGAACTGTGATTGAAATAAATGTATTAGAAGTACCTCAGTTATTACACTTAAATTCTCCTCTTATGGTTTACTTGACAGCAGAGTAAAATATAAATATATCACGATTCTAGAGGGAGCTCTACAGTTGCCAAAAATACCTAAACCTGCTTAGTGTACCTTTAACATTAGTTTGAAAAGAGCACCTTAGACTCTTACCGCCAAAAGTGTAGATATGTAAGTTGTTACGCTCTCTGTACGCACCCAGATATTGTGGTGACCTCTGAAGGCATGACAGGGAAGGCCTTTGCACACAAAGTCCATATGTTTTATATGCGCCCTTCAAATCTGTTAAATATAGAACTCTGCAGAAGGAAACCTTATTCCCTGATGCTATACGGAGGGTTAGGGTTCATTCTTAACTCGGCAGAAGGAAACCTCATTCACTGACACAACACAAACACTTTCTCAGTCGGTTTGTAAAGGTGATTGATTATTTAGCTTGAAACGTGCAATGAATTCAGACTTGTATGCATTGGCTGTACTGCTGTGATTGAAATAAATGTATTAGAAGTACCTCAGTTATTACATTTAAATTCTCCTCTTATGGTTTACTTTGAATGGCAGGCCTTGAATGCCTCGATATCTGGATGTGTTGAAAGGTTTGATGGTAACGCAGCAGGCAGCAGCTCTGGGCTCTTAGATGCCATCTCCTTTCCTTTCTTCAAAACTTGGCCCACAAGTCTTTCAGCATTCAGCTTGTAGTGCAGTGTGTCTGTCACAATGACATGTCTCTGAGATTCCTCAGCCAACGTTTTAGTCCGTGATCCCCATTCTTGTGCTGGAGGGAGGATGCTGTCATACTGTCAGTGGAGACAATGACTGTGAAGTGTATTCTACTGCGCTGTGCTATTGTTAACGCAGCGTTAACCACAAACACCTACAGTAAGAGATGTTTTCACAGCATACAGTAACATTGCTCTGTTACTCTTACTGCTCTGCCTGTCAATCTGACGATCCCTGAATGAAATTGAGTGTCATCAATGTTGTTTTCTCTCCTCTCCTCTCCTCTCCTCTCCTCTCTCCTCTCAGGTGGAGAATATCCTGCTGCACGATAGAGGCCACTATGTGCTCTGTGACTTTGGCAGTGCCACCAACAAGTTCCAGAACCCACAGGCCGAGGGGGTCACCGTGGTGGAGGATGAAATCAAAAAGTAAGTTTTTTGTCCCTCTATGGCTGTGTGTGTGTGTGTTTGTGTGTGTGTGTGTGTAATGTCTTTTTACAGATGATCTAGAACACCTGACGCCCGTACAGATGATCTAGAAAACGTGACAACATGATTGGTCTTCAATCAAAAAACATGACGACGCCTCCTGCCCTGTACATTGAAACAGTGAAGCCCTTACAGATGATCTAGAAAATGTGAAGCCCTTACAGATGATCTAGAAGATGTGACTGATGCCTTTACAGATAATCTAGAAAACGTGACATCACGTTTTGTCTTCATGTTTTCAATCAACGTGGGCGTACCATGCCACACATTAAAGCTCTGCTATAATTGACTTGGACGAATTGGCTGGCAGATGAAACGGTAACGCTTTACTTGACAGTATCCACATAAGAGTGACATGACACTGTCATGAACATATGACACTGTCATGACACATAAATCCTAACCCTAACCCTAATCCTAACTTCTAATCCTAACCCTAATTCTAACCCTAACTTTTCCTAACCTGACTTGTTATGACAAAAACCAAATGTCACTTAATAACAGAAGCGTTATGTCATAAACGTTTATGACTTGTTTATGACACATTCATGACAGTGTCATGTCACTCTCATGTCGATACTGTCAAGTAAAGTGTAACCGATGAATCTCTTGTGATGCGAAAGTGACTCCCTACCTTACCACACACACACTCCCCACTCCTCTGGGACCCAGAGCCTCCGATAGCCTTAGCCTTTGGGCTGATGAATTCTTTTATCTTGAAGGTACACCACTCTCTCCTACCGTGCACCTGAGATGGTCAATCTCTACAATAGCAAGATCATTACCACCAAAGCCGACATCTGGGTGAGTCATCTCTGTGTGTGTGTGTGTGTGTTTGTGTGTGTGTGTTACATGTGTGTGGGACAGTGGTACAGTACGTTGTCTTTCACTAAGTCAACACCTTTGTGTTGCATAGAAGAGTGCACGCCATGAAGAATGCCTCCCTGATGTTGTTCTGTGTGTGCCGGCTTGGTTTGTGTGGTTTGTGTCTCTACGTGTGTGTGTGTGTGTGTGTGTGTGTGTGTGTGTCAGTGGCGGCTGGTGGTTATAAAAATAACGGAGGAAGGAAGGTGCGCTTGATTGGTGTTGGTGGCAAATATGAGGTTGTGATGTTGTTGGTGGCATATGTGAACAATAGAGTGGTAGGCCGCCTACCCAGACACATTTAAAGCAGCAGTATGTACTATGTAGTATTTTAACTGGTAATGTTGTGCTATAAAAGCTGTTCTGACATTCTCAGGGGTGGTCTGACCTAAGGAGCTAGGCTTGCATGCGGTAGCCAGAAAAGTTGTGGGTTCAATTCTTGGCTTCCACCATTGTGCATTTGAGTAAGGCACTTACTGTAACCCCAATTTGCTCCAGGGACAATGGATTTTAACAATATAGAACATTATTTAATTAACATTATCCATTATTTAATTAACATTATCCAATTTTTTGTATCAGCAAATCCCTGAACTGTCCACGTTTGTGACAGGCCAGCAGTAGGCCGATTGTTTTCTGTACTACCAGTTAGCCATGAGTATTTGTCATACTATGTAGCATTCAGTAGCCTACACTAGCCTTACCATATTTTTTTGGAATATGAATTTTTGCAACTGGTCTTCCTGCTGCTTTGATCCTAACCTTCGCACTGTAATTGAATGTATAAAAGATGGACAATGTCCTCTGATTCCATTATACTCTTTATTTCACGAGCAATAAAACAAGCTTTCCATTTAACATAAGATTCTTCGCTATATGACAACAGATAACGATCTTGCAGAGCAGCTAGCTGCTCATTGGTTCACCATTGGTGCTAAATTCCAGAGCCTCTGGCTAGACCCGCCCACTCTAACGGAGGAGCTTCCTCCCTTGCCCATTGAAAACGATGGGATTCACGAGCCGCTTGGGTCTGAAGCGTTTATAATGGACTTCAATGAGGAGCTTGAGGAGGAAGCTCCTCCATACATTAATTTTCAATTGCGATAGGGGGTGCTGTTGGCATTTTGACCAAGGGGAACGATTTTTGTTCATTCAAAGTTTTCAAATAGTAATATTAACAGTAATTTATCAGATTAGTAATTCACTTTATATATTTTTGATTTTTCTCTAAAATTTTAGGGAGGGTGTTCCTCTCTTTTCTCAATGAAGGAGCCTCCTCTGGTGTGCGCGTGTGTGTGCGTGTGCGTGTGTGTGTGTGTATGTGTTGATTTTGTGTGTGTGTTTGTATACGTGTTAATTTTTTTTATGTGTGTATTAATTTTGTGTGTGTATTGATTTTGTGTGTGTGTGGTATGTGTGGTGTGGTCTATGTGTGTATACTTGTATATGTATACTTTAATGTTTATTTTGTGTTTGTGTGTGTTTGTTGTGTGTGTGCCACAGGCCATGGGCTGTTTGCTGTACAAGCTATGTTACTTCACCCTGCCGTTTGGCGAGAGCCAGGTGGCCATCTGTGACGGCAACTTCACCATCCCGGACAACTCCCGCTACTCTCAGGCCATGCACTGCCTCATCCGTGAGTATCCCACAATGCACCTTACCACCATTAGGAAGCCACCATTGTGATGCCACGCCTCAACACTGCCAGACACACTAATTCTATAGACCTGCTTTAACATGAAAGATAAAAACATTGCAGGGATTCCCTGAAAATGAAATTGAGCATAGAACTGATGCATATGCAGGCTACTTAAAAAATAGAACTCCAGCGGCACGCCCCTGTGCAGCTGACGCATCCTTGGGAAATGACAAACTTTTAACAGACTAAAGGCTTCTACATACTCGCCACTCCCGACCGGTAGCGCGACAATGCGACGCCACGGGAGCGCCGTAACCATTTATACTTGTGCGTGGTGGTTACGACACTAGCTGTAATATTCTCCTGATTTGGCATTGGCCTCAATGGCAGTAAAAACTACCTTCTGTGATGATACTTCAGACTTTGGTTGCTGCTATTCACAACTACCATCATTATCATTTAGTTTCCAAGGTGTGTGCAGCTAAATAGATTGATAGGCTACTTTATTCATCCCGAGGGAAATTTTAGCTATCTGGCTGGTGCTGAGAGATGAGTTTGTGTAATTTCCTAAGGTTGAAGATTTTTTTCAGGTCTTAGCAGATATCCTTTGGTTGAAAATAAATATCTTTGTTACCTTTTGCTGTATTATTGGCATGTCCCTGGGTCCTAGTTCTTTCATCTTAATTCCTTGTGTTACATCTCTCTCTGGTAGCTTCATTAACTTATCCATCAAACTATTTAAAAATCCCGAACTCTCGCTGGTAACCTAGCCAGGTTAATTTCCCTCTCTTCTCAAACTGACTATTCAAACATCTGAAAAAAAATCTCCTGTGCACGACCTGCCTGCGCGAGGCTGAAATTATTTTGTCGTCACATTGTCGCGCTACCGGTTGGGAGCGGCGAGTATGTAGTACCCTTTACACTCGTTGTCCGGAGGTGCCGCTGGTGTCTATCGAAAGGGGAGGGTTCAGGGATTACGCTAAGATAAGAAATGTTTTTTGGATCCATGTAGTAGAACCAACGCTCCTTGTCAAAGCAGCCCCATGCACGTGATTCAGCTTTTCAGGCACAGGCAAGGAGGCGTCTGTGGTAGGTGGTAGTAGGTTTAGGGGTGGGGGGTGGGGTGTTGGTTGGTTGTCACCAAGGTGCAGAGGGCAGTGGAGGGGAGATGGAGGGGAGTGAGGAACTGGAGATGCGTTGGGCAGTTTTCACTACCCTCTGCAGTGCTTTCAGGTCAGTGGCAGAGCAGTTGCCATACTATACTGTGACACAGTTGGTGAGGATGCTGTCGATGGTGCAGCGGTAGAAGTTCACCACGATCTGAGGAGACAGGTGGACCTTCTTTAGTCTCCTCAGGAAGAAGATACACTGGTGAGCCTTCTTGATCAGGGTAAAGGTGTTGAGGGTCCAAGAGAGGTCCCCAGAGATGTGGACCCCATGTACAGGTGTGAAGCTTTTAGTAGCCTGTATTTCCACCCTCTTTCCAATATAAGATATGCAATTTTGCTAGTTTTATAGGCACAGGCGTGTTCATGCCGATTGGCTGTCTGCTGTTGTAACAGGTGTGGGTGTTTCGACAGAGACTTTCTAATGAGGAGACACAGCACTCAAAAAATCCTCCATAGAAATGCATGGGGTTAGTTTGTAACGCCAATATGGCCGTTGTCTACACATATCCTTCACATATCCCACCCCTTCCTTGACATGTAAATACATTGAGCCAATCATGTGGTGTGATGTGAATACATTGAGCCATATGGTGTGTTGTGAAGACATTTTGCCAATCTTGTGTTGTGAACTCGCCGCTGGAGCAAGATTGGTGTCGTGAAGCCTTGCGCACGCACATTTCTGCTGAATAGGGTGCCCGATGAGTGCCAAAAAAACGTTGCTATATGGCCGCCGAGTGGAGGGACTTGCCTAAAAGGACTTTGGTTTAGACCAGTGACCTGCAGGGGTTGGGTGTTATTAACTTTAAAAATTCCTGAAGTGAATTAACTTTAAAAATTCGTGAATTCCTCTTCTGGTTCAGATGTTCTAGCATCCTCATCACACTATTCTTGTGTGTGTGTGTGTGTTTGTGTGTGTGCGCGTGCTTTGTTGGCCATTAGGCTACATGTTGGAGCCTGACCCTGACAAGCGTCCGGACATCTATCAGGTGTCTTACTTTGCTTTCAAACTGGCACGCCGGGACTGTCCTGTACAGAACGTCAAGGTTAGTGTGTGTGTGTGTGTGTGTGTGTGTGTGTGTGTGTGTGTGCGCGCAGTGTTTCCCTCAGAATTGAATTCTATTTGTGGTGGTTGGTTTGCAGAATTAACTTGAATGCAACAGTTTTTAACAAATTAGTGCAGCGCAGTTATGATTCTAACCACAATTTAGTACAACCAGGAAAAAATTTTGTGGTGGTCAATGTTGATATTGTGGTGGGCTGCCACAAATAAGTCAATGTATGGGAAACACTGGTGTGTGTGTGTGTGTGTGAAAGAGAGACAGAGAAAGACAGAGAGAGAGAAAGAATTCTACTGGCAACAGGTAGCAAAAAAAAATAACTCTTAAAACAGCTTTGTCTTTTTGGCAAAAAAATTATGTTTTTGCCTTCAAATTTAAAATTCTATGATTGAAGACATTGAAGTGACCAACAGAGGCAAAAGTCTGTGAAGGTAAGACCTCTGTACAGCTTGACAAGGCAGTGGAAATTGAAAATTCAATGAGAAGACAAAGCTAAACGCTACTCAGGCTAATCAAACAGTATATGGCAGTTATGGATTTTGATGACATAATCTCACAATTACAATAAATCACCAACAGGTTATTTTTTATACCTGTTTTTAGTAAACTTTAGCAGAGGTGCCCTTAATTATGGAGGGCACTGTATCTATGTGCCGTTTATATACCCCATCTGACTCGCCTTACTATTCTGAAGAAACCTTTGAAATGCCGCAATCAGAAATCATACAATAACAGTCAGATGGATCAGTTTTTTTTATAGGAGACATGAATGCCTTAAATTCCACTCTCAGACAACATCCACATAACTCTAAGTCTGAAAAAACAAGAAACAAGCCAGAAACATCCCAAAAACACAGAAATAAACTCTATGCCCTATGAACTCAATTTCGGTGGAGAAAAGACAGTGTCCTTCAGTATGAAACTAAACTTAATAGTACCCAAACTGAAAACTTTATATACACATTTTTGTTCACAAAATTTCAAGAGGACAGATAAGGCATACATGTAGCAACAGAAAAGTTATTAATTTTTACTTCAGTGGCCAGCAAAACACTGAAAATGAAAAAAAAAACATACAAGGAAATCTACAACTAGAAAAGAAAAAAACATAGGGGCCCTGCAAATCTAAACACACGGTCATTATACCAACAAGCTCTTAACAAATATAAATTATTATAAATTATTACTAAGACAGGAAAAAAGGTATGTACATGAACAAAAAGTTACAAGATATTGAGAATGCCGTCGACCAAAATTAATTTTGGGGATTATGGAACAAATTGAGTGAGTATGGGTTACAGGAAAGCCTGTCAATTCTCGAGAAGTTCTCCCAAATCTGGAATCTTCCCATAAACACAGAAAAATCCAAAGTAATGATCTTAAAAAAAAAAAAAAAAAAAAAAAAAATCACGTTCAACGGGGAACCAACACACTTTCACCTTAGGTGGGGAAATGCTTTCCCAAGGCACAAGCTATAATTATTTGGGCCTGAAAATTACATCTACGGGCAATTTTAATTTGGTGATAAATTACATCTACAGGCAATTTTAATTTGGCGATTAAAGACTTAAGTATCTGGCAAAGCGTGCAAAGCATACTATACAGTCAGAAAATCGTTACACCAATTCAACCCCCCTATCAGACTGCGGCTGAATATTTTTGATTCAGTAATCAAGCTAATTCTCTTATGGGTGTGAAATTGGGGGCATAAAACACCAAAATAAATGTGATCTATGGGACAAAAGCCCAGCAGAAATACTACACCTAGAATTCAGCAAAGCATCTTAGAAGTGCACAGGAATGCCTCAAATATTGCGTGCCAGGCAGAACTGGGAAGATATCCGCTAGAGTTGAGATAGAGAAAAGGGCATGCACATTTTACTACCATCTGCTGTCCTCAAAATCAGAGGACTGCCACCAATAGTGCCTTTCTGCAGAGGAAAACCCACCCGGAGAGACATCCTTTTGATTTACAAAAAAAATATCATTTGAATCCACTCAACATCTCAAGCAATACTAAAACAAATAGAAAAATCAACTAAACATGAATATTACAAATACTGCCTAAACAAAATTAAAAACAATCAAACAAATTGAACTATTATCATCTAACCCTACAGATTTAGTGAGCACTTTCTGGAAGTTGAAAGGGGTAGGCACAGACAAACCAGGAAACCGAGAGGGGACAGGCTACTGTATGTCTATAATGCCAAGAGGGAGGGGTAGAAGACGAGGTACCTTTCCTCACCGAATGCAAGAACTTAGCCCCGGTTAGAACAAAATTCTTTAACCAAATGTATCAAATTGCTCCCCAATTTCCCATACTAGCTAATGAAGACAAGCTTTCTTATTTGTTGGGAGGGCTTTGTAGTTGTGCAACAATAGCAGCACACTTCCTGGAGTGTCATAAACTGAGAAAGAAAAAGAGTCTTTCTCTCCTTCCCACCTTTCCTATTATTTTTTAATGATCATTTAATTATTATTTATACTTAATCAAGTATATAATATAGTATATATTAAGTATATGTTTTATTTGCACTTCTACAATCTCTTTCATTATTGGTTTTATCTGTATTATTATACCAAATAAAAATTGTCATGCCAATAAAGCTCATTTGAATAGAATTGAGAGAGAGAGAGAGAGAGAGAGAGAGAGAGAGAGAGAGAGAGCGCGAGAGCGCGAACATGTAAGTGTTTGTGTGTGTGTGTGTGTGTGTGTGTGTGTGTGTGTTTTTTGAGGTTGTGTTTGAGTGTGTGTGTGCCTGCATAGTGGTCTATGGCTGTTGCTGGTTATGCTGGGGCTTCAGGCTTTAGGCACTGCTGATGTCCTGCATTATCTCTCTCTCTCCCTTTCTCTCTCTCTCTCTCTCTCTCTCCCTCCCTCTCCCTCTGTCTTGTGTGTTTCTTTGTTCACCCTTTCCCCCTCTTCTCTCTTTCTTTCCATATGTCTGTTTCCACTATCTGTTTTCACTTTTCTCTCTCTCTCTATCAGAACTCTGCCATCCCTACCAAACTCCCCGAGCCCATTCGAGCCAGTGAGGCAGCTGCCAAGAAAAGCCAGAGTCAGACCAAGGCCAGGTGAGACACGCATGCACGCACGCACACACACACACACATACACATACTGTACGCCAACACACACACAGACACATGCCAACACACACACACACACAGCAAAACACACACACACACACATGCCAACACACACACACACACACACACACATGCTAACACACACACACACACACACGCACACACACACACACATACACACACACACACACACACACATACACACACACACTCACACACAGACAGGTCTGGTGTGCTCAGTGTGCTGAGTGTGTTTCACTAATTCACGGATTGGGATAAATGCAGAGACCAAAAGAGTATATATACTTATACTTATACTTATCTACTGTCGGGTGCTAATGAGTAATTATGTTCTGATTACACGCTATAAGATGCGTTCTTTCACACACACACACACACACACACACACACTAGGAAACACACACACACACACACACAGGAGTTATCATAAACTAAGAAAAAAATAAATCTCTCTCTCTCTCTCTTTCCTCTAGGTTGACAGACCCCATCCCCACCACGGAGACCTCCATCACCCCCCGCCAGCGGCCCAAAGCCGCGCAGTCCCAGGCCATAGGGGGCATTCTGCCCATCCAGCCTGCAGCACTCACCCCACGCAAGAGAGCCAACCTGCCTACTGCCACTGCCCAGCCCATAGGTACATACGCACACACACACACACACTTTACTTCTTCATTTGTGTCCGCAATTCAGAATAGATATTACATCTATTGCAAATTGCAGTAATTGCTCAGAAAAGATTCAGTCATGTGACTGAGATCTCTGAAGTTCGCCTACAAAAGGGAACCAAAACTGCCATGGTTGCCCATACATCGTAGCCAGCAGATCGATCCCAATGCCCCAGTGCAGTGACGGGGTCACTGTACTGTAGGGAATGCCGTCCTTCGGATGGGTCCTGACTCACTGTGGTCATTTTTGATCCCATGGCACTTCGCAAAGAGCAGGGGGTTCCCCGGTGTTCTGACTCATTTACTCCCTCACTGTCCATCCCAAGCTGCCGTGCAATACCCAGGTGGGTGCTAAACATTGGTGGTTGTTAGTAAGGTTCCCCCTTCACTGTGAAGCGCTTTGAGTGCCGAGAAAAGCGCTATATAAATGTAACGTGTTATATAAGGAGATCCGGGTGTTAATTGAAGCCAGTACCCTCCATAATTATTGGCACCTCTGCTAAAGTTGACAGGTATAAAAAAAATATTTGTTGGTGATTTATTGTAATCTCACGATGAAAACAATGAGGAAAAATCCAACCTTGTAGGGAAGCTAATTTCAGGGTTTCCAGCAGCACTTTGCAGCTAAGGTGGCCGCCTTAGCAACAGATGCTTGCCGCCTTAACTACGTCGTCAAAAAAAAAGGGAAAAATGTATAGGCTATAATATGAGCGATATCTTCCATGTTACTCCATGCCTACTGTTTTCTCCCTTTCATTCCAAACCGTGACCAACGCCAGTCTCCCTTCTCTGCAGAACGCATAAAAAATAATAATAAAAAACATGCCATGAATTGGAAGTTTTTACAATCTTTAAATGCCGTAAATCCTCAAATTATGGCCGGATTATATTATTTACTTAGGCTGCGCAAAGCTCAGGGCTTTATTTGAGGCAGGCTTGTAATCGAGGCAGGCCTTTATTGCTACGTTTTATTGTGAGGCATGTGTTTCGTTTGGAGCGGCATACCAGCGGTAGGCTATCAAAAGCATGCGATTTTCGGTTTGGTTTGGGATTTAATTTACTTTTGCAGTGTTTGATTATATTGCTAAATGTTAGGACTGATAAGCACTGAAATCTGGGGGGTATTTGGTGGTTCACTATTAAAGGAATTATCCGGAGTTGACATCAAAATCATGTCATTCGGATGTGTTTTGAGAAAGTTCGATTGTACCGTTTTCAGTCACAACTCGTAGCCTGGAAGTGAGCAGGGCATTTCAATTTCGCCGCTACAAAACGCTATTTTTATACCTCTTCTACAGTTCCAAACAACATAACACTTACATGGTAGTGAGTAGAGGGTCCATAAAGCCAAACCGAAGTATCCCGAGGTCTTTATGTGGTCGAATAGAGAGTCCAGAATGAATTTCATCAAGCCAGTACCTTTCTGGAAATGTTGCCATCTTTGCTGAGTGTGTTGTAACACACTCTGGGAATTCACAATTGCGTCGCCGTTTAAAAAAAAAAAAAAAACATAGTCCAGTATTTCTTTCGAAATTGAAATGAAGTTGTATGGACTATGTTTTTTTTTTTTTTTAAATGGCGACGAAATTGTGAATTTCCAGAGCGTGTTACAACACACTCAGCAATAAGACTCAAACACAAAACACATCCGAATGACATGATTTTGATGTCAACTCAACATATGTACCCCCAATTATCCGTAAATCGATCTAAAGTGCATTTTACTCCAGATAATTCCTTTAAGTTTCATGTAGCCTAGTTGAAAGAGTGTCGGGATTTCCACCAGCTGTGTTTATTGCGAGATAGTCGCCTTAATTCATTCATTGAACGTGCGCTGTGCTGTAATGGAAACCTTATTGCGTAGCCAAGTAGGCTTACTCTAGTTATTTTTTAAATTACTGTAGGTCTAGGCATGATTTACTTTTTTTATGAAATTCGTAGGCTGGAGTGTCTCGTGGCAACAAAAATGTAGTAGGCTAACCTAAGGCTTCAGCCTCTGGCAAGCTCAGAAGAGGATGGCAAGCGACTGGTAGCTCGAGAGCGACGTGTTGAGACCCATTAGGACAATGACTTTTCATTGGCAACAGTATTAAACCAACAATATAAAACATTAAGAAGAGCTCGTGGACTGATAGCCATAGGCTACTGGTAGGCAATTATTATCCCGGTCATAATTTGAGGATTTACGGGTAGGCCTAGCCTATATGTGATATGCCTCCGAATCGTGTGATGCGTCCGAACAGCGGCAAATGGGTTGAATGTCATCGCGCTATACATCTTATCATCGTTCGTCAAACATTCTAATTCAAAATTGTAAATCTTACACAAAATATAAAATAATCTAAACTTCATTCACTCTCCGTTTCCATGTATAGATCAAGACAGACTTGCGGAACAGGCTGCAGGGCATCAGTCTGACAGCCTGCATGAAAATAAGCAAATGATCTGCACTTGTAAAAGAGTGCAATTACCAAAGGGCCCTTGAATTGTTCTTTTTATAACCAAACACTCACACAAAGCCGACATCCCCTCTGACACTTGGCATGTGTATATATGTTTGTGAATGTTTCTTGTGATCTGATTGGCTGAATCTGTTGCATTTTCAGCTGTGAATCTCGCCCAGCCAGCTGCAGCCCTGCAGTCACAGAAAGCCTTGCCCTCTCAGCCTGCTGTTCCTGAGCCCAAACCGGTAAAACACACAGACACACACACACTGTGTCTGCAGGGTTTTTGTTTACTCTTTGTATGTCCTTTTGATCTCCCACTGAGGTCCTGTGGTGGTGTGCCCTTTTGAGTGTGTGTGTGTGTGTGTGTGTGTGTGTGTACACTACCGGTCAAACGTTTGAGGTCACTTAATGGTGTTAATTGGGGGGTAGCCGTGGCCTACTGGTTAGCGCTTCGGACTTGTTACCGGAGGGTTGTTGGTTCGAACCCCGACCAGTAGGCACGGCTGAAGTGCCCTTGAGCAAGGCACCTAACCCCTCACTGCTCCCCGAGCGCCGCTGTTGTTGCAGGCTCACTGCGCCGGGATTAGTGTGTGCTTCACCTCACTGTGTGTTCAATGTGTGCTGAGTTTGTTTCACTAATTCACGGATTGGGATAAATGCAGAGACCAAATTTCCCTCACGGGATCAAAAGAGTGTATGTACTTACTTACTTATACTAATTTCGTCAGACGAGACGATAGGAAATATGTTCGTCAACGACCCTTTTTTTCATGACTAAGACGAGACGATGACGAGATTGCACTAATGTCCTGAAACACTGACTAAGACTATCTTTTACTACGAAAAAAGACGAGAATAAAATATTTTGCATGAAATAAAAACTAAGATAAAATCTCTCTTCATTTTCGTCTACAAAATGAGAAGACAGAATATCTAGCTGTTACGTTTTCAAAATATAACAGATCTGACTGCAATAACCTCTCCACCTCCACTAGGGGGCGAAAATAACAATGTGGACACAGCAGTGCATAAGTGAATATGGGAGATCCAGTGCATTAGTGAATATGGGAGATCCAGTGCATCAGTGACTGTATGGGAGATCCAGTGCATTAGGGGCTCTATGGGAGATCCAGTGAATTAGTGACTGTGGGAGATCCACTAATCACAGAATAATAATAATAATAATAATAATAATAATGTTGTCTTGGAAAGACGCTCAGGGAGTGCAGACCTTTACCAAGGCCAAATGTTGCCATTTGCAACAAGTCTGAAAGTGAGCCTAGGCTAAATATTTGAGCTGCTCAATGATGGGTGTTTAATTTGCTTTTTCTTAACAGCATGTAGATCATTCTTCTTCATTATTAGCGCGCAAACAAGCTAGACTAAATAGGCTTCCAGACTTGGAGCGCTGCCTACCGCTGATACTTGTCCCATCAGATACTGTAAGCTAATTAGCCCCACTAAATACAAGACCATAGATATCATGAGAGGAGCAGAAAGACATCTCCATCTGAAAGAAACTGAGTGCATGTGCAAGTAAAATTCTTTGAAAGCAAACAGTAATTTGCATCAGTCAGCTGGTAATAATTGAACATTGAATGGGAATGTGACACATGAACCAATGCTGCAGAAGCACGAAAATATGACTGATATGAGTAGCCTAGCCCAGGGCCCTAGGGTGTACTGGTCGATACAGCCCTCGTTGAGTTCAATTTGATATCTGGTGCGTGATGAGAAATAATTTAAAGGAATAGTTGAACTCTTCTTGTATAGTGACCACACAAGTTCCCTAGTCTTTGCAAAATCATAGTCTGTGTAATCTGACTTTAAAATCTGTGACTTTGTCTTTAGATGTGGGAGGGTGCAAAGACTGTAGTCTTTTCAAACATCTTTTCAAAGTCTTCTGATGTATGGATACCATACTTACACGTTCACTCCAAGGGGAAATTTATATAAAATCCCAGAAGGGAAAATCAAAGCAAAATAAAGTCAAAACTTGGTTTGAACTATTTATTTTCCATTTACTGTGTCATTTGTATTTTAAAAAAGATAAAACATATTTCCCAGCCCTACTTTAGATATTTTACATACATACTAGTTTGTTTTTACTTTATAAGAAGTATCTTATGGGTAGTCTGGGTAGCCACATCAGTTTATCAATGTGGTAAAGAGAATTGAAGAGTTTGATGGCCACTGCTGGAAATGTCCATCTGCTCAACAAGGCTCATTCAGGGTTTTTTTTAGTCAAGCATCTGCCTCTCTGCCACTGCTAAAAAAAAAGTCACAGTCACTGCAAAGACTGTACCGAAGAGACTGTCCAGCCTTGAGCTGTCAGTCTTGAGTTTTCAATCTGGGAACTCCAAAGAGTTGGCCGCCTGCTCTTGGCATTGGCTATTTATCCCAATGTTATACAAATACTTGTGTCTATTTCTTTGAAATGTTTTTCTGTTGTTATTTGTGTCTGTATGAACGAACACTTTGATGGGCATGAACACTGCACACTCTTTTGGTTTGATTTGTTGCCATGGAAAGTTTCTCATGTGAATATTTCATTTGTAAGTGTGAATGCTGAATTCTCATGTGAATATTTCATTTGTAAGTGTGAATGCTGAGTTCTCATGTGAATATTTAATTTGTAAGTGTGAATGCTGAGTTCTCATGTGAATATTTAATTTGTAAGTGTGAATGCTGAGTTCTCACAAGAGCAGAGTAAACACAAAGTGTGATTGGCTGTGGCTGCAGTGGCCCCTCCCACCTTGTGACGTCACTTGTCTCTCCAGCCAGCTGCAGCTGTGCTGCAAGCCACGCTCCCTGCGGCAGCAAGTCCCGTCCCTCAGAAAGCGGCTGTCCAACCACCGTCCAGCCCTGCCCCGCCCACAGCCCCGGCTCGCAGCGCGCGCCGTAAACAACAGCAGGCTCCTTCTGCCCAGCCCACTGCTGCTCAGCAGCCAATAGCATCGGCTCCAGCCACTGCAGGACAGCAGCAGCAGCCAATAGCAGCAGCTTCCCAGCAAGTCCCGCCCCCTTCCCAGCAAACAGCCAGTCCTCAAGCAGCGGCACAAGCTCTGGCCAATCAGGAAGAGGCTGAGGAGACGGTAACGCCTCTGTGCCAAACTTACACCAAACCCCGCCATTAATTATGATCCCCTTTGCCAACATCGTTTGTTCCATTTTTGTCTCATTTTCATTTCTGCTCTTGTGTTTGTGTTTGTGTTTGTTGTCTTGGTTTGTTTGTTTGTTATTTTTGTCCATAATGAGTGTGTGTGAAGGTTAATTTGAATATTTTCACCATTTTGCATTTTCCTTTTTTCTTCATTTCTCATTAATATGTATTCACTGAATTGATGTGCTTTCTTTATTGTGCTGTTATTGGGACTGCAACTAACGATTGTTTTCATAATTGATTAATCTGTCGACTATTTCTTTGAGTAATTGTTTAGTTGTTCAGTCCATAAAATGTCAGATGCCTTGTTTTTAGTTTACAGAGTAGCAAGTAAAGCAGAATATTTTAAGGAGTTTGATTTTCTTTCCCTAAACAATTACTCAAAACGATTACCAAAATGATTGTTAATTCATTTAGTAGTTGACAATTAGTTGATGTATTGTTTCAGTAGTTGTGGTATCCTTTGGCCTACCCCACCCCATCACATCCCCACAATGCTGCTTCTCATCTTCACTTCATTACATCTCTCTCACTCTCTTTCTCTCTCTCTCTCTCACACACTCTCTTTCTCTCTCTTTCACACTCACTCTCTGTCATTCTCTCTGCATCTGACTCTTTCTGTGCATCTCTGTCTTCTCTCCATTTAACTCGCATCTGTATATTTGTCCTCTTACTTTCTCTCCTCATCTAACTCATGTCCTCTATTACTTTCTCTATCGAACTCTTTCATTCTCTCATTCTCTCTCTCTCTCAGTCTCCATCTAACTTTCTCTCTCTCATTCTCTCTCCATCTAACTCTCTCATTCTCTCTCCATCTAACTCTCTTTCTCTCTCATTCTCTCTCCATCTAACTATTTCTTTCTCTCTCCATCTAACTCTTTCTTTCTCTCTCTCTCACCCCATAGGCTGCGGTGGGTCAGTCCCAGACCCCCCCCTCATCCCCATGCTCTGCCCAGCGGGGGGGCCACAGGCGTATCCTTAGTGACGTGACCCACAGTGCCTTGTTCGGTGTGCCGGCCAGCTCGTCCACTCAGCAGCTGCAGGCTGCAGCCGCTGAGGCCAGCCTCAACAAGTCCAAGTGAGTTACAAAACACACACACACACACACACACACACACACACAAAATGTGTAGAAGATTGAAGCATCATCGATTAACTGCCATACAAGAGTGGTTAGTAGCACAATGTGAACACCGCAGTGTTTGACTCAAACTGTTGCTATGCAACAGCACATCCTCATTAAAGTCCAATGCTTGCTGAATTCTGTACACAGTGAGAAGGCAAACTGGAGTAAAAGTGGCGTTGCTGTGCAACTTAGGATATCTTATGGCAACTTTTGTTGGCCTGACTCCATCCGCCTAATATCTCGATTCATTTTCATTTCACTGAGACACGAGTCTGGCATCTGACAACACACTAATGTTTCCTTCGGACACAAGGTATTACGTAGCCTGGTTAAAACCAGACTCATTCACTTCATGAAAAGAGTCTGGGGACTCGCAGTTGGGATACATTTCCAACACTAGCATGGTTATGGGTGGAGACTTTGCGTTAACGTTGAAATCATTGGTCCAGCCAAACCAATCACATTGATCAGGGATTCCTAACGTTACTTCCTACTTTGTCTAAACTTTACAAACTGACAATAAACAGCCTTAACAGGCAGGAAACAATGTATGTAGGCCTACCTTTGCTGTAAACAAATTTACACATTCTTCTGGCAGCAATTTTTGATGTTTGCAGGCGTTCCTACTACCATTTACCACAGCCACTTTTGACTTCATAACTATAGCTTCATCCCCTCTCGTCGCTGATTGGTTGGGCCTTTTTTGGGTTTGAGACTAGTATCTCCCTGAAAGGAGATCTAGGTGGGCATTGCCAAGCTAGGGATAACGGGCCAATCAGCAACAAGAGGGGGGTGACGCTTATTTTGAAGTCGAAAGTGACTGTGGTAAATGGTAAGTTCGCCTGTTACCATGCTAGAGTTGGAAACGTGAGAGGCCAGATTGTCTTCACAAAGTGGAACGAATTGAGTTTGGAGACCAGACTATAGTCTTTTTCGGACCAAGTAGTTATAGGAACTTAGTTATAGAAACAGTCCACTTCTAAATCAGTTCTACTAACTACTCTCCCCAAGACCCGTTTTTCATTTGCATTCTCGCTGGCAATACAAAACGGTTCTAAGTCGTAAGTGACGTAAATATGCTGAAGTTGTTCATAGGGTACAGGGTACAGGGTTTAAAATAGGCACCCACTCGCCTCACCAAATGCGAGTAAAGTAGCCTACATTTGCAAATATTTCAATGACCCTCACTATCTACTGTCGCTTCAAGCAAATCCTGATGCTCAGTTTGTTTTTTTTCTGTGGAAAACAGCTGTGATAAATCAGTCGGGGCAAGCAAGCATGCTGGTTAACAGTAACGTTAGTCATTAGATTAACGTAATGCCGTTTGGCAAATGGATTTATTCCGGAGAGCTCATTGATTGATTTAAGTGGAATTGTTGCCGTGTCTTACCAGATTAATTTACAGGTTAAGAACATGGTGTCATCTAATTGTTCTGACTAGCGGTAGACTATTGCACTAAATTGGAGTCATTAGGGGCTAAACTGTCCCAGTTGTCCTAAAGTGTGTGCAATTACGTCTGCTATTTTAGGGGGATTCTTCGAGTATATCCCGTTTGTTAAGAATTTTTCGGACTTATGATTTGTATTAGGCTACTGCAGTCAGCAGGAAGAAACTACTGAACGTAAGAAACGAGGGACTAACTTAGAGTAGGGAAGAGCCGGGACAGTTCACATTTAATTATAATTTACTAGGAGGTCGTACTAATATTTTGTCGCAACCTACATCTGTCCTCTGCCAAATACAGTTGGATTTTCAGCTTTAAACAAAAATGTTCACGAATAAAAAACAATTAAAAAAAATTGTTTTTTAGAAATTATTTTGATGTGTTGGTGTGCCCTTAAATTTTTTTCTGTATCAAAAATGTGCCGTGGCACAAAAAAGGTTGAAAATCTGTAAATATTATGGACAAGACTTGCGACTTTCCGTGTATCATACACAGTTCAGTTCAGTTCAGAGGGGTTCAGTTTGGCCCTGAGTGAATTGTGAATTACGAATACCCACATATAAATGCAGATCGATCAGACTGTGAATAAATGTGTAGCGCACTACATCATGTGAAGAGGAAGAGAGGGGAGTTGGCTTGAATACATCTAATACACTTTAAGGCTGGATACAGATGCCTGTCAAGATGGTTTGAGAGAGCAGTTAGTCAGGCATGCAATTCAGGGGCTCGTTAGAAAGGTCTGTGGAGAAAACCTCAAACACTGCGGCGGAGGTTTGTGTGTGTGTTCATGGCTCACTGACACCTAGTGTGTGTGTGTGCTCACTGCTCCTTTGGTAGGTCACATCTCCGCAAGTTAAATGCAGTGATGAAATTGCTGTAAAAATCTACTGATGACAGAAGATATTCCAATCATGAATCTAGATACACAGGCAAATACTGGACCACCCTGTTAATTTAGTGTGTTAATCACACATCAGGTGGATACAAAATAATAGTTTAGAAGACCATCAATATAGCAAAACATCTAAAAACTAAGAAATGCAGGTAGCTACTGCCAGTTCCATTACCATGACAGCCTCCTCTACTCATCTCAGCAGGCTTCTTGGAATCATGTCTGAGCATGTTTGCCCGGTTGCTTTTTGCCCTTTTGTTATTCAGAAAGATTGTTTCTTTCTTTCTTTCTTTCTTTCTTTCTTTCTTTCGGTCTGTAGTAACACAAATTTGAATTCACAGATCCGTATTCATCCTCTGTATGCTTTATATATGAACAGACAGTGCATAATAAGCGGTGTAAGAGCTCAAAGATGTCCATGCTTAACTTTACACAGTGACAGTACATTTGATATGAAACAGACAATGTTTACATTTAAATACTTAGTGAACTCTTTTGAAATCTCTTTTGACAGATCTTGATCTTGTAGCTCAACTATCTTCACCAAATAATTAGGTGCCGTGGTTTAGTGGACTATTCCATACGGTCTCGCAAGCAGCCTCCTTCAAATGCGCCGTTGAATGTCAAAATACTGATGCATTTATTTGACTTTGCGCCGTTAAAGGGAATGACAGATGTCATTCTCATTGCTTTAAATTATGTTACGCCCCAAACACACCCATGACTGATTAAAAAACCTAGGAACACCTTGTTGCGCCATGCGCTCAACGTTTGATAACGAAAACCCTCCCAATGTGGACTGGACACATCCTACTAATTTTGAATAAGCTTTTGACGAGTGACGATGCACTTTTGACTGTCATGATAGGGCCCCGTGCACTGAAGAGGACATATAGATCAATGTTCATGTGTATTTAAGTTCTTGTGTGGCCTGAGAAATGTGTACAGAGACGAGTGGATACATACAGATCAACAACATATATTAATGTCGGTCATTAGGGGTGTAAATAAAGTTTCATAGTATTTATATTTAGTCATTTGGCTGACTTTATCCAAAGCAACTTTTCAAAAAGGGTTCAAATGCGACCAGGACATGTTACAGCAATAAATACTTCTTGCATATAATTAAGTGCCAGTTCAAGCCAACTTAAGTCATGGGAAGAAGAAGGGGGAGTGCAGCGGTTGTGAGGTAGCATATGCCCGTAAGAGGACATTCTAATAATTACGTGTAGAACAGGAGACTACTTTGTAGGCAAGCATTAGCAATTTGAATGAACCTTTCGAAATGACAGATTACCCCACGATGCCATCCCCATGTGGTAGCTCTTTGGCTGGTAAGGTTGTGACAGCTGTAGGCTTTTACCACACAATTACTACTGTGTTGGTGCATTCGATGTGACTTGACTCTTGACTTAACTCACCATTTTCCTATAAATGACTAGCCTTTATGTGAAATGCCAGCAATCTTCCAACTGGTGTTTTTTAATGTCGTCCCCAACCCCAGGTCAGCGAGTGCCACTCCATCCAACTCCCCCCAGTCGTCTCAGCAGAGCGTTTACCAGCCTGTCCAGGACACTGACCCCCCCTCCAGTGCCCCCACAGCCACCGTTGCCCCCGCCTCTGCCGCCACAGTCACCGTTGCCCCCGCCACAGCCGCCCCCTCAGCTGCCCCAGGCCCCGCCTCAACCACCCCCTCTGACCAGCCCGCCTGGAACCCGTTTGGAGACGACAACTTCTCCAAGCTCACCGCCGAGGAGCTGCTCAACAAGGACTTTGGCAAGCTGGGCGATGGTAAGTTGAAGCGGCGTTCACATACACAGCGATTCGCTTGTTGAAATTATTTTAACTTTGTCACACTGTGTTTCACGTCACCAGTGGTTATTTCGTCTGGATTACATTAGCATTATATTAACTTACATTAGCTGAAACCCCCCCTAAAAAATATAGTAATATGCGTCCAAGTTCACATTCATTATTCTCTGCTGAATTGCTCAAATAGTACTGATCACACATAAATCACACTGATATCACACAGATATACTGTATTAGAACCGGAGCTTTCCAATGATATCAGCGGCTACGGCTAGGTGCTGTGATAAACGGTTCACGAGAAAATCAATGTTAGATATACATCATATTTCCATTCTGCACAGAGCGCTTCGTCCATCTCCACCCATTACTCTCGGTGGTATATCTCACGAACGTTTCACTCAACACAAACCATATATCAAAAGACCCTACCGAACACGAGGATATGAAGCATTCCTCTGTACAGTAAGCCGTTCCCGAGTGATCCGGTTTTGAAATTGCAGCAAATTTCTACATGGTATCCAACTTTGGGCTGAAATTCTAACCTACAGTAATAGCAGCCCAAAATAATGAACTTCCATATTAAATAATCAAAAGTTGATCATGGCATGCACAGATCAACTGTGCTTTTGAATAGATATTTATACTGGCATGCTTCAGGTGACAAATGCAAAACAATCATGAGACACAAAATAGTTTTCCTTGATATTTGGAAATACATATTTACTTTCCCAGATATGGGTAGCCTATACTGTCTTGAAAACAATATAGCCTAGCTAGTATATGAAGAGCTCTTTTCCAAAACGCTATAAATCCATTTTTGAAAACATTAATAAGTCATGTTATTTCAAATGTGAATTTCAGGTAAAATCAATAAAAGTGCAGTTGTGGTGTTTTGATTGAGTAAGAATAAATTAAATAACAACAACCCAATTACAGTTCCACTGAAATTACTTGGAAAAAAAAAAAAAAAAAAAAAAAAGATAAATGAAAATGCATAACAATGAAGGATATAGCGCAGGGGTCGGGAACCTTTTTTGCCTGGAGAGCCACTTTTACCAATTTTTTTTTTTTTTTATCTCAGAAGAGCCACATAAAGACGGTTACAAGAAAAAGTTTAGATATTTAACGTACATAATACGTGTTAATACATTTTCTACTAGTTTTAAAAGTAATGTGCAAGTAACTTGAAATGTAAAGTGGAATGACAGAAGTATAGGCCTTAGGCTTCCCATGTAGGCTAAACACCACCCCCTATTTTCCCAGTGTTCTTTTGGTATGCAAAGTAACATCATAGTTAACAACACTCAATTTTCATGACATGACAAGTCATTGGCGAAATTGAACATTAGGCCTACTGTACCAGAGATTAGATTTGGTGATGGCCTTGGAGTCTGCATGGCTGGCTCATATTCAGTGAGGTGAAGTTTCATGCAAGAATTGAGGCTGTCATCATTTAAGGGCAACTCCACGCAAAACTGTCATATATCCATAATGCCTAATGCCTAAAAACTAATTGTGTTGGCGTTACAGATGTGACAGTTTTGCGCGGAATTGCCCTTAAACGTGAGCGCAGGTTTGTCTTTATAATTTTCATATGTGAGAAAGATTTCTCATATGCAAGTGGAACTGAACGTTGCAGTGTGCGATATATAACGGGCAGTTCAATTCGCGTTATGGAAACTTCCCCATTTCAGGCGCTTGTGGTCGCGCTCGCAAGCTGTGGTCACTGACGTTTCCTTTTGGACATTTTCTTTATCTAGCCTACAGCAAGCGCACACATAAAAATTAAAGGGGAACACATTTTCTTTGTTTTGGATACAACCAGAGCCCGTCTATTAGACATTCTCTGATACAACCGTTAGCTAGCTGAATTTTTAAGTAAAGCATCAGCGGATGGAATGTTATCTCGGCACAGCATTGTCCAATAAAAAAACGCCTTTTTCATATCTGTAGTAGGCTACATCGACGTAACCGTGAACTTCAGCGGTAGAGAACAGAAATGGGATGGATTAAACTACATGAACATATATTATATTTCGAACACTATTTTAACATTTTGATTTCAGTAGGTCCATTTTTAATTTAATACAGTACCAAAATGATTCATGACTTATTGAGTAAACAAATGGCAGGTTTGTCCGAGAGCCAGATACAGTTCCCAAAAGAGCCAAATGTGGCTCGCGAGCCATAGGTTCCCGACCCCTGATATAGCGTGTTGGAATCAAACTCTTAATAGACTATTTTCAGTGTAATTTTAATATAACTAATAGTAAAATTACACTGAAAATAGTCTAGGCCTCAAAGCACTAATAGGTGTGATGTTTTACAATTGGTAAATTTCAATAAAAATTACATTTACTATTAATTTAAATACCTAATGTAATTTCACAGACTGATGTTATAATCAGCAATATTGTGAAAGTGAAAGCGAATGGCATGGTGTCCCTGTTAATACCAATTAATTTAATTCATTTCGGCGCACACTTTACCTACAACCCTGGGGGCTAAGCCCCCCCATCTTACAATCCTAGTGCCGTCCCTGAGCATTACATTAGCTGTTGCTTAAACTCAAGGCACCTCGAGGATCCTTTCTTGCTAGTCCTGCCGGTCAGATCCTTCAGAGACAAGGCAAAGCAGGCTTCTTATTATTATTCTGAAAACACACAATGGAACAGACTATGTGCAGGAAGCTCATGCATTCCTCCTGCCTGCTTCTTTTCTAAAAAACAGTGAATACACCACTGTCATTCCCACATCAATAAATTACATTATACATGTTTGGTTAATTAGCTAGAATAAACTACAGAGCAGTAAGTAACCATGAATCTTATAGAAAAAAGTTAACTTTTGGGCTCACGATCACCCTCAAGGGAACAGGTTTAAATACCCCTGCTAAATACCTTCTTCACACATTGGGCTCACGATCACCCTCAAGGGAACAGGTTTAAATACCCCTGCTAAATACCTTCTTCACACATTGACGGTGTGAGAGTTCAAAGTTGTCTTCTGCTGCGCGTCGGGGTTCTGTTCTCCCTGTCGGGACTTATTTTCTGATAATTACCAGCGGACAGTACATTCTCCCTTACTTAAGTCATGGGAACTAGCATTGTGGGAAGAAGAAGGAGGGATAGCCAGGATGGAGAAGGTGATTGTGGTAAATGCTAGATTAAGCTTCTCCAGTTGTTTGGTAGTGCTAGATTATAAGCTTGTCCAGTTGTTTGGTAGTGCTAGATTAAGCTTGTCCAGTTGTTTGGTAGTGCTAGATTATAAGCTTGTCCAGTTGTTTGGTAGTGCTAGATTAAGCTTGTCCAGTTGTTTGGTAGTGCTAGATTAAGCATGTCTAGATTAAGCTTGTCCAGTTGTTTGGTAGTGCTAGATTAAGCATCTCTAGATTAAGCTTGTCCAGTTGTTTGGTAGTGCTAGATTAAGCTTGTCCAGTTGTTTGGTAGTGCTAGATTAAGCTTGTCCAGTTGTTTGGTAGTGCTAGATTAAGCATGTCTAGATTAAGCTTGTCCAGTTGTTTGGTAGTGCTAGATTAAGCATGTCTAGATTAAGCTTGTCCAGTTGTTTGGTAGTGCTAGATTAAGCTTGCCCAGTTGTTTGGTAGTGCTAGATTAAGCTTGTCCAGTTGTTTGGTAGTGCTAGATTAAGCTTGTCCAGTTGTTTGGTAGTGCTAGATTAAGCATGTCCAGTTGTTTGGTAGTGCTAGATTAAGCATGTCCACTTTGGTAGTGCTAGATTAAGCATGTCCACTTTGGTAGTGCTAGGAGAAGAGGTACTCCGAAGAGGAGGGTCTTCGGGAGGTTTTTGAAAATAGAGAGGGATGTTCCTGCACTGGTAGCCAGCAGTGAACTACGGATGAGAAAAGTTTGGATGGCTGTGGGTGGCAGAGCCAGGCTCACTGGAGGAGTGCAACGGTTGTGAGGTAGCATATGCCTGTAAGAGGGCATTCAAATAATTAAGTGTAGAACAGGAGACTATTTTGTAGGAGAGCATTAGCAAATTGAATGTAATGCAGGCAGCTACAGGTAGCCTGCGGCGCTCGATAAGCGGTGCAACATGTGCCCTTTTTGGCTGATTGAAGACCAGCTGCACATCTGAAAGGGTTCCCCCATGCAGGCCGGGAGGCCCGTCAGAAGGACTAGCATATTGAGTCAGGTATGGTCAAAATGTACAGCAATTTGATTCCTTACTGGAATGTAGGGGTGTGACCATACACTCAGCCCAGATGACTTGTCAAAATGACATGATAGATTCAATTTCACATGGTAGGTGAGTCTTCACCATTATGAGAGATCTTTAGCTCAGGTTGCCATAGAAACTTGGGACCTTGTGTTTGCTGCGGCTTGGCTGGCGAGCACCTTATTGAGTCATGCTCTTGCACCTTTTCTACAGGTATTTAATTTCTGCTTTTTGCTCTTCCTTTCTCCTTCCCCTCACTCTCTCTCTCCTCCCCCTCGCTCTCTCTTTCTCTCTTTCTCTACATTCTTTTTCTCTCTCCTCTGCCTCCCCAACCCCCCCCCCCCTCTTTCTCCGTCTTGTAGAAAAGCCTGCTGATGCTGGGAGTGACAGCTCCTGTGAAGATTTGCTTCCAGGTTTTGCCACCCCCCACACTGCAGAGAGCATCTCTCAACCAGCTGGTGAGTCCTCAACACCACTAAACACACACACACACACACACACACACACACACACGCACATGCACACACACACACACACACACACACACACACACAATGCATCAGGCCTCACCGCACTGCAAAAAGCAGCTCTCAACCTGCTGGTGGAAACAAACAAACACACACACATTCACACACACACACACACACACACACACACACACACACACACACACACACACACACACACACACAAACAGTAAGGACATTCCAATTACAACTCAACTGAGAGCAGTCTCTAAGCCTACTGGAGGGTCCTCAACACCTCTAAACTTGCACACACACAGTAAGAGTTATCCAAGGCCACTCCAATTCCAACACTACAACACCATTACACACACACATACACTTAGATAGACAGTTATAAAATATGCTCACTCAGGAAACATACCCCACAAGAGACTTGCACACTCTCAAATTAAAGAAACAGAAATAAGAAATCAAACTACTCATGGAATGATAACGTGATTCATAACTCAAAACCTGTTGCCACTGTCATATTTTTTAGGAGTCATTATAGCAAAGAGCCTTGATTACTGACCAAGATAGAGCAATGTAATTCGTTTGCGCCACTCCATCACTGTCTGATTATAGGCTATAAAATAATTGGACCTCCGAACATTGGGAAGTCCCGTTCATTTAAATGTAACTAATGATAAGCTAGTTTCAAAATAATTATGAAAAGCATTGTTTAGTTTTGGCCGGTGAAAAAATGTCTAGCCGGTAATTTTTTCATCTACCAGCCACTTTGGCTTGTAGGCCAAAAAGTTCATCTCAACCCCTGCATGTGATCTAGTCTAATCTAAGCAATTCTACAAATAGAATGTGCTACGTGTGCTGTAGAGAACCATGTCTTCTGTCCCATTAAAATAGAATCGTAGCCTAATTCAAATGCTTGAAAGTCTTGGAAAAACACTACGTTCTTTTGTCCCCATGTGAAGCAGGGCCCTGAACAGTGCATTTGAGTGTCACATAAACACGCTGCATGTTGTGGCCTTTAGCCTTCTGATGCTAATGATGCAGTGTGGGACCGCCAGTGTGGGACCGCCAGTGTGTGACTAGCTATTTGTGCTTTGGCAGGACAGCTAATTAATTTCAACCAAGTGTTGGAGACAATGAGGGAACATGTGATGAAGCATTACCAATTAAAGGTGCAGTCAGGGATTTTGCAGGAAGATGTGTTTGTTTATGTTTATGTTTATATTTATATGAAAATGTTACAGGCTTGAAATTGCCTAAAATCCCTGACTGCACCTTTAAGATTGCATTGGAATATGAATGGTTCTATCTGCTAATTCAAAAATGCAAAGGAAGATATACAAATTACTTCCAAATATGGCTTTAAGGTGGACCACATATTTTTAGTTAGCATGCAGATCATTATAATTGTGATTTGCTAAATGCATTATTTCAACTTGCGATTTCCATTTGATGTTTATGAATCTTTCAGCCCTAGTAACTGTCCACGTTGCTGTCACACAAACACACACTCACACACACACACTCACACACACACACACTCACACACACACACACACACACACACACACACACACACACACACACACTCACACACACACTCACACACACTCACACACACTCACACACACACACACACACACTCACACACACACACACACACTCACACTCACACTCACACACACACACACACACACACACACACACACACTGTCCACGTTGCTGTGCACTGCTGATCTCTGCTCCTTTCCTCCTCTCTCCCTCCCCTCTTCTCCTTTCTTTCTTCCTCTCCACACCTCTTCACCTCCTCCACTCCCCTCCTGTTTTGCTCTCCTCGAGTAGAGAGACCTGCTGATATCCTGGGTCTGGACACCTCAAACTCTCTCCTCAGCGTCCCTGTTCCAGGTAGGTCCCACTGCACTGTGCTGCGCACCCTCAACGTAGACACCGGTACACCTGAGAGATAACCCAGACACTGGTACACCTGAGAGATAACCCAGACACTGGTACACCTGAGAGATAACCCAGACACTGGTACACCTGAGAGATAACCCAGACACTGGTACACCTGAGAGATAACCCAGACACCGGTACACCTGAGATAACCCAGACACCTGTACACCTGAGAGATAACCTAGTCACCTGAGATAACCCAGTCACCTGTACACCTGAGAGATAACCCAGTCACCTGTACACCTGAGAGATAACCCAGACACCGGTACACCTGAGAGATAACCCAGTCACCTGTACACCTGAGAGATAACCCAGACACTTGTACACCTGAGATAACCCAGACACCGGTACACCTGAGAGATAACCCAGTCACCTGAGATAACCCAGACACCGGTACACCTGAGAGATAACCCAGTCACCTGAGAGATAACCCAGACACCGGTACACCTGAGAGATAACCCAGTCACCTGAGAGATAACCCAGACACCGGTACACCTGAGAGATAACCCAGACACCGGTACACCTGAGAGATAACCCAGACACCGGTACACCTGAGAGATAACCCAGTCACCTGTACACCTGAGAGATAACCCAGACACCTGTACACCTGAGATAACCCAGTCACCTGAGATACCCCAGACACCTGTACACCTGAGAGATAACCTAGTCACCTGAGATAACCCAGACACCGGTACACTTGAGAGATAACCCAGTCACCTGTACACCTGAGAGATAACCCAGACACCGGTACACCTGAGAGATAACCCAGTCACCTGTACACCTGAGAGATAACCCAGACACTTGTACACCAGAGATAACCCAGTCACCTGAGATAACCCAGACACCGGTACACCTGAGAGATAACCCAGTCACCTGAGATAACCCAGACACCGGTACACCTGAGATAACCCAGACACCGGTACACCTGAGAGATAACCCAGTCACCTGAGATAACCCAGACACCTGTACACCTGAGAGATAACCCAGACACCGGTACACCTGAGAGATAACCCAGACACCGGTACACCTGAGAGATAACCCAGACACCGGTACACCTGAGAGATAACCCAGTCACCTGTACACCTGAGAGATAACCCAGACACCTGTACACCTGAGATAACCCAGTCACCTGAGATACCCCAGACACCGGTACACCTGAGAGATACCCCAGACACCGGTACACCTGAGAGATAACCCAGACACCGGTACACCTGAGAGATAACCCAGTCACCTGTACACCTGAGAGATAACCCAGTCACCTGTACACCTGAGAGATAACCCAGTCACCTGTACACCTGAGAGATAACCCAGACACCGGTACACCTGAGAGATAACCCAGTCAACTGAGATAACCCAGACACATGTACACCTGAGAGATAACCCAGACACATGTACACCTGAGAGATAACCCAGACACATGTACACCTGAGAGATAACCCAGACACATGAACACCTGAAAGATAACCCAGTCACCTGAGATAACCCAGACACCGGTACACCTGAGAGATAACCCAGACACCTGCACACCTGAGAGATAACCCAATCAGTACTGAGGATATTTAAATTCATCTCATGGTGTGTTCAGGACTTAATTCATTAATGTTCAGACTCACTCTCCTAAGGACTGTTAGTACATGTACACCTCCAGCTCCTTCATCAGAGCAGAGTAGTTCATTTACTGCAAAACTCCCAGAAAATATGCTTCTGTGCACCATGTTTAATACAGAACTTATCAACTATGAGCTTTCCTTCACATGGTCTGCTTGCTGTTTGTGTATACGACCTCCATCTCCAGTGGGGCCCAAAGGCTTTTGTGTCAGGCCTGTTTGTTAGCAGAGGTTACTAAGACCGTGCTGGGTCAATGAGCTGAGCTGACCTTGTTGCGGCTTTGGACGTGCACACACAAAGACACTCACATACACACACACACACACACACACACATACACAGACATACACACACACAAAGGCACACACACAAAGGCACACACACACACAAACAAGGTCGGTCAAGGACACATTGATGCTGTTAACCTCACTCTCAGAAAAGAACGAAAAAATAGATAAGAGTTTTGCCACTCACCCATAGAGCTTTAACTGGTAAAAATAGTTGTTGTATGCAGTTTTTCCCTATCTCAGCTGCTGAAGCTTTTGACTCCTTCGTTCAGAGTTGTCACAGTTGCCTTGCTGGCCTCCCCCACCAATATTCTTCTTGAACGGTCACTCACTTTTTGGTGACAGCCTGCTCTAGGCAGATTTTCACATTTGCCATATACTGTATTTCTTGAATTCTGTAATGATGGATTTCACTGAACTCCAGAGGATGTTCAGTGACTTGACAGTGAACATTTTTTGTATTATCCCCTCACTTATGCTTTTCAGCAACATTTTCTTTTAGTTGTTTAGAGCATAGACTGTATATATAGACCCTTTCAACAAGGTAAACAAAAACAATGCTTGAACATTCTATTTGGGCCCCAATCTACTTCCTCTGCATTAAGATAACATATGGAATGTTAAAAAGGAAGTCTTGTGGGGCCAACTATAATGCTGATAATGGAACTCTCTTGAAAGGGTCCATAGAACAGTCTATGGCTTAGAGTGTTCTTTTGTCCTCATTGTGGAATTGTAGCCAGTAATACTAATTATCCAGTGACTGGACATTCAGACACAGGTGTCTTTATATTACTATACTATACACATCCACTGCACTCAGGCAATCTCCATTTTACTAATTGTGAGACTACGAGCACCAATTGGCTGGACTGCTGTTGATTTAGATCAGTCACTTGGGGGGGGGGGGGTAATAATAATAATAATAATGAGTTACGTAAGGGTTAATGGACGACACTCCATTAGATTATCCGAAAATAAATGCACATTCGAGGTTGTAATGCGACCACGACGATATTTTTCGGATAATCTAATGGAGTGAAGTCCATTATCCGGCTTATTCTACTGTTAACAACATGTTAAATATAAAAGTTAATTTAAATTTTTTTTGTTATCTCATTTGGATAGTTAAAGCTGTTAAATAAGTATTTATTTCAAACTGTTACTATAGTCCCGCATGAATGGTTGCTACGCTGGAACACTAACCAGGGTCTACCACCTAGGCTACATATAAAACAGTCAAAACATTAATGGAATCAAAATAAGGCAATTTTATTTTTGTAAATTGAACTACACATTGATGGTGGAACTACATTGATGGTGAAGTTTGATCTGCCAGCTCTCCAGTCCTCCAGCCTCGAACGGCGGTAGCGCGCAAAGAGTGGTTGATAAAGCGCTTCTCAAGTCCAACAGCCTCACTGATGCGCGGCAGCAGGTGTTCATTGAAAGTAATTTCTGGTAGGCCGTAATCAGACAAATTCAGCGCAGCGGTGTTTCTTTGCTGTTTTTCCTTGATACGATGTTTCAAATTAACGGTAATTTTCACTGAGCGCTCAAAAGAACTCAGGCGAATTGATACAAAATATGTAAGAAGGTAAAAAAAAATGGAACTATTTCATAGCCGTGCAAATAGCCGATTTTTAATTGCACGTTCTAAAGAACCTTCACAATAGGAAACTGAATCAAGCAGTAGAATACATTTTTATAGCGCCTTTGTCAAATCCAAGGTCGCTATACATAGTGGAAAGGAAAATAAAACAACAAACACACAAAAACAATATACAAACGAAGAGAACAAAAAGAGGGTTGAGCTTTAAGAGGGTTGAGCTTTAAGAGGGTTGAGCTTTAGGAGGGTTAAGAGCTTTAAGAGGGTTGAGAGCTTTAGGAGGGTTAAGAGCTTTAAGAGGGTTGAGCTTTAAGAGGGTTGAGCTTTAAGAGGGTTGAGCTTTAAGAGGGTTGAGCTTTAAGAGGTTTGAGCTTTAAGAGGGTTGAGAGCTTTAAGAGGGTTGAGCTTTAAGAGGGTTAAGCTTTAAGAGGGTTGAGAGCTTTAAGAGGGTTGAGCTTTAAGAGGGTTGAGCTTTAAGAGGGTTGAGAGCTTTAAGAGGGTTGAGCTTTAAGAGGGTTGAGCTTTAAGAGGGTTAAGCTTTAAGAGGGTTGAGCTTTAAGAGGGTTGAGCTTTAAGAGGGTTAAGAGCTTTAAGAGGGTTGAGAGCTTTAAGAGGTTTGAGCTTTAAGAGGGTTGAGCTTTAAGAGGGTTGAGCTTTAAGAGGGTTAAGCTTTAAGAGGGTTGAGCTTTAAGAGGGTTGAGCTTTAAGAGGGTTGAGCTTTAAGAGGGTTAAGAGCTTTAGGAGGGTTAAGAGCTTTAAGAGGGTTGAGCTTTAGGAGGGTTGAGCTTTAAGAGGGTTGAGCTTTCAGAGGGTTGAGCTTTCAGAGGGTTGAGCTTTAAGAGGGTTGAGCTTTAAGAGGTTTGAGAGCTTTAAGAGGGTTAAGAGCTTTAAGAGGGTTAAGCTTTAGGAGGGTTAAGAGCTTTAAGAGGGTTGAGCTTTAAGAGGGTTGAGCTTTAAGAGGGTTAAGCTTTAGGAGGGTTAAGAGCTTTAAGAGGGTTGAGAGCTTTAAGAGGGTTAAGCTTTAAGAGGGTTGAGCTTTAAGAGGGTTGAGCTTTAGGAGGGTTAAGAGCTTTAAGAGGGTTGAGAGCTTTAAGAGGGTTGAGAGCTTTAAGAGGGTTGAGCTTTAAGAGGGTTGAGAGCTTTAAGAGGTTTGAGAGCTTTAAGAGGGTTAAGCTTTAAGAGGGTTAAGCTTTAAGAGGGTTGAGCTTTAAGAGGTTTGAGAGCTTTAAGAGGGTTAAGCTTTAGGAGGGTTAAGAGCTTTAAGAGGGTTGAGAGCTTTAAGAGGTTTGAGAGCTTTAAGAGGGTTGAGAGCTTTAAGAGGGTTGAGCTTTAAGAAGATGGAAACAGGATTTTCAGAATCAGATTTTTTTCTTTCATAAAAAAAATCACTGAAATCAATGTATCGATCACCAACATATTTGAAATGAATGAAACAGTTGACACCAATCAATTTGTGTTTAGTTGCTGCAGCCCTAGAAAAGAGTGAGCAGTGTGTGTATGTGTGTATTGTTCATCACCAGCTCCTGCATGCGAGGCTTGTCCATGGTTCTCACTGCCCAAAGAATGACCTGTCTGTATAATATAACTAGACTGCTCTTCCTAATGCTCACTGCCCAAAGAATGACCTATCTGTATAATATAACTAGACTGCTCTTCCTAATGCTCACTGCCCAAAGAATGACCTGTCTGTATAATATAACCAGACTACTCTTCCTGATGCTTTGAAACTAACTTCTCTGAATTGTGTCTGCTTCTTTCACTTCCTTCTTTGCTTAATTTCTCTCCTCTGTTCTCATCTCTGTCTCCTCCTTTTTTCTCATTTTCTCTCTTCCGTTCTCATCGCCCCCCCCCCCCCTTTTTTCTAATTTTCTCTCTTCTGTTCTCATCTCTTTGTCCCAACTCTCCCTCTCAACCCAACTCTCTCTCTCTCAACCTCACCTCTCTCTCAACCCCACTCTCTCTCTCTCTCTCAACCCAACTCACTCTCTCAACCCCACTCTCTCTCTCTCTCAACCCAACTCACTCTCTCAACCCAACTCCTCTCTCTCTCTCTCTCTCTCAACCCCACTCTCTCTCTCTCACTCTCTCTCAACCCAACTCTCTCTCAACCCAAACTCTCTCTCTCAACCCAACTCTCTCTCTCTCTCTGATTCTCTCTCTTCATTAATCTGTCTTTTCTTCCTAATTCTCACTCATTACTCTCTTTCCCTCTTCTCTCTTTCTCTTTTCCCACTCATGCCTACGACTGGCTGACGTGTGCATCCTGCAGAGAAGCTTATCGAGGGCCTCAAGTCTCCGGACACGTCCCTTCTGCTGCCGGACCTGCTGTCCCTCAACGACCCCTTCGGCAGCTCACTGGAGCCCCCTGCAGATGGTAAAGCTGCAAAGCACCCTGTGCCTCCCCCTGTAGGGCTGCTACGGAATACCAACGTGGTGGTAGACTCTGGGGTCAAAGTCCATAGTCAAACCGTGTACATTTGCTTAATGCTAGTATTGAAAAAGTTGCCAAAGGAGGAAACATCTCAATACTCAAAAATTCTAAATAGTTTTCACATTCTGTCTCCTGGCTAAATTTGTATTTCTAATTGAACCTCTTGCACAGATGAACACACTCCATCAACTAATATAATGTGAAACCTTGTTATTTTCTGAGACTTTTGGGCCTTATTCTAGGTCTCCCACTAACTGCAGGCTGCATAAGGCTTGATGGTCATTGTTGTCATGTGCACATAAAAGTAGTTTACCATGCTTACTTTTGAATATAAGACAACAGTATGACTATAACTTCCTACCGTTTCCATTGAGTAAATTCAACTTTTAAGATGAGAAAAGCAGTTTTCATTGGATGGTCACACATCGCTTCTGACAGCCTCAGCATCCATCTTGATTCCAACGAGTAAATGAACATGCCGTGGCGGGAATTAAGGCATAAACATTTCCATGGGAACGGTGATCTGAGGACCTGTTTTCTCTCATGGTACCCTTGAAAAGGACAGCAGTGCCTCTCGCCCTCTTGGCTGAGCAGTTGTGGAAGGTCGTCAGAGTGGATCAGGCTTCGCAATCCCATGCCACCCTCACAACTATCTTATGTACTGTACCACATAATCGTGTGTGTCCTCTAGCATATTATATTATGTAATACATGAAAATTAGAGTTTTGGACACATCCTCTAACTTGTCATTGTGTTTCTGTCCGCTCTTTATCTATATACCTGCGTAGTCACACACACACACAAACACACACACACACACACACACACACACATGCATATGTGCTTGGGTGGCATGGACTCAGGAAATAGGCCTATTTAAATGCATTGATGTGGTCCTCATTGAAGAGGGCTGCCTGCTGTGCTGTGCTGGAGTGGAGAACCTCATTTGGTCTTTTTCTACGTGTTCTTTTCACTTGCGTTCCTCTCCCATCAGCTCAGCTCTGCTCTCTCCGCCAGCAGAGACACTGCAAATCTCTGTGCTACCAGCTCCAGACTGTCTCTTATGTCTCTTATTGCAAAAGAGATCAGCTTTCAGTGCCAGCGTCTATATTTCTGTGTGTGTGAGATAACACAAGCTTAACTCTCAATAACAGGGTCTTTTTGCCCATTGGCTTTGGAAAATGTTTTCCAGACTAGTTTTTCTCTAACGTATCTCTCTCCCCCACCCCCCCCCCCCCTCTTGCTTTCTGTCTTCACCTCCCTAAATACGTCACCCCCCCCTCCCCCCCTCCTCCTTCAGCAGGTGACCCAGAGGTGTGTGATTCTCTCATCCCAGGTTTGCTGCCTCAGGCCCAGGGGCAGCCCACTCTGGTGGACACAGGTGACCTGCTTTTCATGTGTCCATACAGGATAGGGTGTGTGTGTGTGTGCATTTTATGGTTTACTGTTGTTACGGCCGGCTCGTTCCCAGACCGAAACATAAAGAGGGACACAGACAACAAGGTTCAAACCAAATATATTAATTTATTAAAGTAAAGCACAAGGTTACTAATAGCAAAATGTCTAGGGGGAAATGAATGGGAGTGGTGGCGTGCGTGTATGGATGGATGTATGGATGCAAAGAGGGTCAGTATGTGAGAAGCTAGATGAAGTAGGCCTAAAGACAAAAAAAGAGAAAGAGAGGTAGAGATAGAAATGAGGGGAGAGAGCAAAGTGTAAGTGTGAGAGAATCAAAGTGAGTGCCTGCAAGAAGTAAGAAAAGTGCCTCATGAGAGAGATAGGAAACCCCTTATATAGCCCCACCCTAACCATAGGTGTAATCAATGAGGGCATTAGATAGATAGATAGATAGATAGATAGATAGATAGATAGATACTTTATTGATCCTCAAGGGGAAATAAGCCCGAAAGGGGAAATTAGCCCAACCAGGCCCAGCCCTGCCCGTGCACTGACAGGAGAAGGCCTGAAGGGGCACAGGGTCGTAACACTGTTTTGTTCCTGCCCCCAGACTCTCTGATTGATGAGGGCTCTCTGCTGGGAGGAGACTCCACCTCCTGTCTTGACCAGTTCGCCCCCGTCTCTGGAGGGTCTTCTCAACCCATAGCAGGTAAACACGCACGCACACACACACACACGCACGCACGCACACACACGCACGCACACACACAGATACGTTATACCGGTACTATCATTCAGATATGTGTGATACACACACAATTCCACATACTTACACAGACACACACACAGACACACACACACACACACAAACACAGACATGGATCGCATACAGATGCAGACAAAGACATTATACACTTATACATACATACAGATAAGACACGCACAATTCCAAATACTTACACAACCACACTGATTGTGTGATATATACACACACAATCATGCATACTTCACACAAACACAAACACACACACACACACTGTTCCTAGACAGGCAGTGTGTTGGTCTTTGCTCTGTAGCTGGAGTGTCCGGCTGCTATGTCTGACTCTTGGGCCTCACAGTGCTGACTCAGCACATTCATTCATTCATCCGTCTGACTCGGCGCTTTTGGAGAATCTGTTTTTCAGTTTTGTGGTGTGTGTGTGTGTGTGTGTGTGTGTGTGGTGTTGTCTCTCTGCTTGTGGATGTCTGTCTGTCCGTCCTTCTGCCTGCCTTTTCATCCGTCTGAACCTCTGGCCTGATGATCCTGTCTTCCTGCATTTTTTTTTTTCAATTTCATAATCCCTCTCTTCCTCCTCCTCATCCCCCCTTCGCTTTCCTCCTTTCTTCTCTCCATTTTGTCATTTCCCTCTGTATCCCTCCCTCCTGCTGCCTTTGTTTACCTCTTCTCTCTTTTCATTTCCTCCCTCGTTCTCTCTATTCATCACTCATTTTCCTCTCCTGCAACTCTCTATGGGCATCCTAAACATACTCCCACCTTCCTCCAAAAAAAAACAACATAATTCATGTACCCCCCACAACAATCATTCCCCTCACTCCAAAACCATCATTCATCCACCCCAATCCCCAAACCCATCATTCATCTACGCCCCCCCCCCCCCCCCCCCCCCCCCCCCCCCCACACCAAACAGACTCGTCTTGCCTCCTCTCCGGCCTTGACCCCCCCCTGAGCTCAGAGAAAGGCACAGAGGACGAGTTTGACCCCATCCCCGTGTTGGTCTCCAAAAACTCCTCCCAAGGTAAGATCCGTGCCCTGGCAGGTAGCCTGGCCAGAGGCATGTAAGTTTAAGTGTGTGTGTGTGTGTGTGTGTGTGTGTGTCTCTCCAAGGTAAGATCATGCCCTGGCAGGTAACCTGGCCAGAGGCATTCAGAGGTGTCAGACCTCAACACACTAACATCTCAATATATATACTACACACCCATCCACAAACTCATTCACACACACATTTCTATAAAGTTTGCAGACTTTCTGAGCACACACACGTTCAGGGGCTCAGTTCTTACGATCTTTGCACATTGCATGCGCACACAAACGGAATGGAGGTGAGATTTAACACCACAATTTACAGTGTCTCACACACACAAACACACCCCACACACACATAAACAAACACACACACAACCACACACACACACACCACACACACACACACACACACACACACACACACACACACACACAGGGTCCTGGTATCCACCGTTGTGCCCTTGAGCAAGGCACTTGTAGTATAGCTGACACATGTACGTCACTTTGGTCAAGAAGTGTCTTCTAAATGTAATGTAATGTAATGGTATCTCTCCTGTCTAGCATCAGAGCCACGCACATGTGCACACACACACACACACACACACACACACACACACACACACGCACAGGGTCCTGGTATCTCTCCTGTCTAGCATCAGAGCCACACACACACACACACACACACGCACAGGGTCCTGGTATCTCTCCTGTCTAGCCACACACACACTGGTATCTCTCCTGTACTATGTTATTATCTTCAATGTGGATGTAGAAATTACCAAGAGCCTGATCCTCACATAAATTTGGGTCATGATATGGGTCATTGCGTCTTAATCTTGGGTCATTGGGGCGTGAGTGTTTACCTTCTGAGATTCTGGGATATATTGTGGTTGTTTTTGCAACATTTGCACCACTGGTCAGTAATAGTGGAAAAAGTGCAACTTAATGTCTGTCTACTTCTGATGACCCCTGATTTAAAAAATCTTGTATGCCTTTCCACAGACTATATAAACAGCTTCAGTTATATATTAATGAAAAAATCTTCATAAACAAATTGTGTGGCACAGGGGTTATTCAATCAATCTCAATCTCTGACTGTCAATTTCAATGACTGACTCAATCTGTAATAGGGCAGAATTTTGGAAAATAATCTATTTTTTTAACCAATATTGTGATTGCGATTTAATATGTGATTATTTAATATGCGATTATGCTATTTTATTTTAAACTCTATATTTTCTGTATTATTCAACAAAGACAATAAATCATTCTATAGTATGACCAAGACAATATTAGATAAATGAAACATAAACTGTTTCCTGGAGGCCTGGCCTGTTATTGATGACATTAGGTGATAAATGAATTGATATGAATGACATATTTTTATTGAACTACTTCAGTAGTATATTTGTTGAACATCCAGCCTTGAAAACATGTAAAAGCCTAGTAGGCCTTATTATCATGTGCTGGTTGGGGGGGGGGGGGCAGTGTGCCCCCTTGTTGTCCCCTTGTTTCTATGTTGTTACTATTTCATGTAGATGTGGTCTTCACACCGTACAGACGCCTCTCTGGGTAGTTGGGCCTTTTTCCACCAGGCATTCCTGTGGCCACCTTGTAGGAGGTCCTTCTCATAGAGGTTCTCACAAATCCTTTCTCTCTTTTTTTCTCTCTGCTTCTCTCTTAACTCCCCCCCTCTCCTCCCCCCCCCCCCTCCTTTATGGCTGCGACCCCCACCCTGAACCCCTCCCTCAGATGGTCACTCCCGCAGCAACAGCGGCAGCTCCGAGTCCAGCCTGCCCAGCCTGGCTCGCTCCCTGCTGCTGGTGGATCAGCTCATCGACCTGTAGAGCCGCAGGGCAGTGTGTGCTTCTGCTAGCCTCTACTAGCCGCTAGCCACCCCCCCCCCCCTCCCCCCCAGCACTCTGAAGAGGACGTCCACTTGCTTATTCGCTCTCTCTCTCTCTGCTTCGGCCACCACCTTTTCTCCAGCACCCTGCTTCGGCCTGATCTGAGTCGACCTAGCTCGACCAACGGCTGCTGATTTCGCCTCACCCTCTCCCACCCCCACAACCCCCCTCTTTACCACCCTCCTATCTGTTTCTCTCGCTCATCGATCTGTCCTTTCGTTTGGTGTTCTGTTGTGCTTCTTTGATCTGTCCTTTCGTTTGGCGTTCTGTTGTGCTTCTTTGATCTGTCCTTTCGTTTTGCGTTCTGTTGTGCTTCTTTGATCTGTCCATTCGTTTGCCGTTCTGTTGTGCTTCTTTGATCTGTCCATTCGTTTGTCATTCTGTTGTGCTTCTTTGTGCTTTTTCCCCCAGTTCCCTCCTTCATGGCCATCCATATTTTGCATTTAATTAATTTCTTATACTCATCTGCTTCCGTTTGCTTCTCAGTTGTCGTTCCACTTCAAACTCTTCAGGTTCCTTGTGAAGCGCGTCATGATTTCTTTCCCTCCCCATGACTCATTCTCTTGTCTTATTGCACTTTAACTCTTGAAGATGTGACTCCTTAAGTGACTAGTCATCATCCGCACTCTTTTTCCTACATCATCTGTGAAATGACACTCAGTCTGCTCTCTTCTGCAGTGCTGCACTGTCTGGATGGCAACCTGTAGGTACTTACTGTAGGTGGGCTCTGGATGAAGTTCATTTATCACTGTATGATTAGTGGGGGTAAATTGTGGCCCATTGGTAAAGCTGTGGCATTGATTGTGGTAGTGATTACTTTTCTGATCAATCTAAATACACCGAATTTGACCCGACCAGGAAATAGTTTGACTATTATTGACATTTTCCAACAGTGAGTCAGGTTAGTTATGGTATGTTTGACTCAGCAATCGTTTGAGAGATGCTATGTGGAGCTTTATTTTCCATTGGGAATAAAGGTATCACATTCTGTTCTCAAAATTGGAATTGAATTAAACGGTTCAGAATAAATGGCTACCAGGACATCTCTAGTTCTCTGAAGGCTTGAGGTTCAGGTGTAGATTTTTTCACCTTGTCCTTTTACCTTCTAGACCTGTGGTTCTCAAATGGGGGTACGCGTACCCCTGGGGGTACGTGAGATTTTAAAGTATACATATATTTAAAAAGTAGAATCCATGCAAAAATACTTTAAAAACAATTATTTAATAAATATTTCAGGAAAATATAAGTTCATAAAATGAATTTTATATTTCAGTAGGCTATTCAATTCCATTATCCTAAAAACCCACAGTCCCCTCCATACCAGGATGGTTTTAAGTGTTTTTTTAAATTCTGTTTTAAGTCTTTTTTTCTCAACTAAAAATGCTTTGCGCTGATTAGGGGGTACTTAGCTGAAAAAATATTTCACAGGGGGTACATCATTGAAAAAAGGTTGAGAACCACTGTTCTAGACCATTGACCCTCCGTTCAATCAACCTTGAGTGATCAAAAAGAACATTTGAGTCGCTGCAATTCAAAGCACTCTACTTTGATTGTGGCAGTATAATAGATCCAGAGGCTCTAGCGCTTTCAAAGCCGTATTGTAACATGCTGGCTTGTGTGTTGGTGGGTTATTGTCCGGGGCCTTGACAGGCATTTTAGAGCTCTTCATCTTCAAACACCAACACATGCTCATTCATTTTCCTGGTGGGTGTCTCATCGCATGGCTGTCTATTGATATATCTTTATTTTTTGTGGTCATCCTTTAACCCAAGCTGCTCTGAATCCTGTTTCCTGTAAATAGCCTCTGTGATGTTGATCGTTACCCCCATCAAGACTATGTACATTGATGTATATCTGCAACACCTGATTCTAGTCCTATGAAGCAATTGTATGTTACCTTGTGTACAGAACCACTGTTGACATTGCCCTTCCTTGCCCCCTCCCTCCCTCCATAGTATACAAGAGATTATTTAAAAGTATATTTCGTGTAAGATTATTTGTGGAAGTACATGGAGTGGTAGAGATTGAATGTATGAGATGAGTATCAGTAAAAAAAAAAAAGCTAATATATGTATATCATTCTATAATAGCTGTTCAGAGAACTTCTTTATCTTTATCTGTGTTCTGTGTGTGAAGATGTTGAGAATGTAAAGTATCTTCCTCTCTCTTTCTCTCTGGTTTAAACTCATGAAATACCATTGCTTTGCTGGCCAAGACCCAAAAAAAGACAATCCGTACTTTTTGGTCTCTTGAGGCTTCCGTAGGAGCCCACAGCCCCTGTCTTTCAGTGGTTGGGTCCTGCCCAGCTATGTTGGCCAGAGACGGTTATATGTCAGTGGGTGAGCGCTATGTACAGGCTGTGTGTGTCCGCGCTGCAGGCTGCTGAGGCTAGCACACAGATGCTAGCGCACAGATGCTAGCACACAGATGCTAGCCTAGAGTTTTCATGAAGCTTTGCCGCTGTCCTGCTCAACCCCTCTGAGTCTAACTCAGGCATATCAGAGCATGAGCTTGTGTGCTATCTCAGAGAAGTCTACGCCATGATGCATTCGTGTTCAGTGTTCTGATGATTACTGCGTGAGTGTGTGTGCGTGTGTATGTGTGTGTGTGTGCGTATGAGTTACGTATGTACGTAACTCATGCGTGTGTGTGTGTGTCTGTATGCATGAGTTTGTGAGCTTGTGTCTCTCTGATGTTAAGGATTATGTACTGTAGTCCAGGTGGTGAGGTTATATCTGTATCGCCAGTGGCTGTGGTGACAGCTGCTCCTCTAAGATTAAAATAACTGAGCTTACTATGGGCACCTCGACTGGCACCTTTCTGGGCACCTCTACCGTCGGAAAGCACAGGCCCTCCTCTCTCTGGCAGAGTGCCCATCATATCAGGTCTTGAAACAGATCTGTAATGATCTCAGTAACCACCCCTCCTTCATATGACCTTTGCATTGCAGTGGCCAATATACGTTTTCCTTTAAGCTTCTTAGAATTAGCAAAATTCATCAACGTGGCAAAATGAATCCATTAAAGTGGCTATCATGGCTTTAGACTGAAAGCCACATGAGGGGCTGTGTCCATATAGCATTTATTTTCTGGAATAAAAAAGCTGGGGAGTACGTCAGCCCAGCACTTCATTTTAAAAAACACACATGCCTTTCTCTGTCATTTGTATGTGTGTGTGTGTGTGTGGGGGGGGGGGTTACATTTCAGGTATCATATGTTGTGATGACACCAGCGCCTTTTTCAGAGATTTTTAACTAAAAAACTCTTGAGTGACCGTTCAAAAAATGCAGTACACTCTTTAAAAAGGCGCTTTTCTAGGAGTCCACATACGATCTCTTTCAAATGGAAAAAAATGAAAGAAAGAAACTGGCGCTCAGAAAAACAACGCAATATGGTCACGGGCCCTGACATCCTTGACTTGCTTTTAAGTGAGGTCATTTTCCCAAGCACAATCTTATCATTTATGAAATATTCATTGATTGGGGTTTTCCATCTTAAGGTGTCTGCCACCATAGAGCCATTCACTATGTAGATGATTTGATTTTAAATTCCTTGTATAGGCATGACATTTGAAGTTGGTCAGATAGCTTTTAGTTGATACTTTTGACATTGACTTTTCTCTGAAAATCTCTGGAAAATTTGCAACGCTACCTGCATCCATTGATCTCTGTTTGGCCAACCTATGCAATCCCTGTGTTACCACCCTGCCAAACCCCCTCCTTTCCCCTCGATCGTAGAGAGCCATTGTCTGTTGCAGAGGTCTTGCCTGTCGCTGGTTTAGTTACCTGTACATTGTGAAAATCAAAGACCCTTTTCTGGTGTGCTCAGTTGTTTTATTTTGATAGAAAGATAGAGAAGTTTATTTATGACCATGGTCACCCAATGATGCAAACCTACCCAAGGGTCTCTGTAGCAAGTCCCCAAAACAGTTGTTAGAACCTTGATCATTCGATGTACACCTTCTATTTTTGTGAAGAAAAAAGGAGAACCAAGAAATGGGGTTGTTAAATAAAATAAGTGTAATTGTGTGGAGTTTCTTTTTCTTTGATGCAAGTGTGACATTTGTGCATGTGCACACACACATACATACACACACACAAACAAACACTCACAATGTAATGAGGGTATCATCTAGAATAAGAATCAGTAAATCAATATGAGAGACAGAAGCGTTATTCTAACTGCATATCATAGACTGACCTAATAGGTGCAGTATGTAGTTCATCTAGTCATGGCATATAATTGATCAGTAATATACTAGACATTGAGCATGTTTACATGCACCCTAATAATCCTTATCTGATTTCTGGAGTTCATATTATGATTGGGTTCCATCTGTTGTCACGCAACAATGGGCTGATCTGATTCTTTATTCTGAAATATTTGCTGATGCCCATCTAGAGCAGAAATCTAAATTCAGCCATAGTGTGTATTAGAGGTCTGCGCGGGACTGATTTTTCAGTCCCGCGCCTGCCCGCTCCCGCATTAATGTGTCATTTTTAGTCCCGCTAAAGCCCGCATGCAGGAGGGATAACCTATTCAGCTTTTCTTTCTGTCTCACAAAAGGAGCACACACACCTGAGAAAGACTCCAGATGTCAGTTTCTTGGTTCTGAATGTAAGCTAACAACTGAAGTAGGCCTAGCCTGGTGCCCTCTTCCTCTGTCATGCTTTCGATTTCGAGTTTTGACAATGAGCAGCAGGAACAAATTGAACCCACGTAAACGACAATATAGGCTATAGGCCTGCTATCCATCAGTTATGCTTAAACCCCGTTTTTTAATGCTGCCTAACAGAACATCCAGCTAAACTATAGTTATGAACACTACTTTAATCATTTCCATATTTAATTCGGTTTGTCCCGCACCAGCAAACGCACCTCTCTCATCCCGCCCGCTCCCGCAAAGAGCTTTCAGAAGTTGTCCCGCGCCGCACTCTTTTGTGTCGGGACCCGCGGGTCTACAGCGGGAGTGCAAACCTCTAGTGTGTATTGTTTATTTTGCTCATGATATGTCTTTTAATAATACATCAAATAACATAGACCGAAGAAAAAGGTTAAATAGTCCAGTTTTTACTGGAGTGGATCTTTAACAGGGTTCCCACAGATCTTTGAAATCCATGGATGTTTGTTAATTTAAGGGAGAAAATGGGTAGGAGCCATTGAAAGAGCTTGAATGTATATGGTTTGCAGAATAATATAATTTTAGTTCTTTTGTATACATTAGTTAACATTTAACATAAGTAGGTAAGCTGTTTGAATATGTATTTTCCGTTCTATGTGCATCCTTGTTTCACATGCCACTTGCACACTCAAACTCTAGAAAGTAACCACAAAACTGGATGAATGATCAGAGAAAGTAGTGATCGCAAACATCGCAATGCTTTATACCACAGTAGTGATCGCAAACATCGCAATGCTTAATACCACAGTAGTGATCGCAAACATTGCAATGCTTAATACCACAGTAGTGATCGCAAACATTGCAATGCTTTATACCACAGTAGTGATTGCAAACAGTGCAATGCTTTATACCACAGTAGTGATTGCAAACATCGCAATGCTTTATACCACAGTAGTAATCGCAAACATTGCAATGCTTTATACCACAGTAGTGATCGCAAACATTGCAATGCTTTATACCACAGTAGTGATTGCAAACAGTGCAATGCTTTATACCACAGTAGTGATTGCAAACATCGCAATGCTTTATACCACAGTAGTGATCGCAAACATTGCAATGCTTTATACCACAGTAGTGATCGCAGACATTGCAATGCTTTATACCACAGTAGTGATCGCAGACATTGCAATGCTTTATACCACAGTAGTGATCGCAGACATTGCAATGCTTTATACCACAGTAGTGATCGCAGACATTGCAATGCTTTATACACCAGTCAACCACACACCAGCTGCAGCTATTTTAAATCTTCAGCTGACAAGCATTCAATAAACAACTGATTTGTTGAACTGCGTCAACAAACATAATGCTGCATCAATTTGTCTCGTTTGTGATTTGTACCTTTGACCTTTGGTGAACTTTCCTTCTAGATCTGTTGTGTAATCCACATAGGCTGTAATGGCCTGCCACTTAACCTTTGACCTTCGGTGAACTTTACATTTATATCTTTTGTTTAATCCACATAGGCTGTAATGGCCTGCCACTTAACCTTTGACCTTCGGTGAACTTTACATCTAGATCTGTTGTGTAATCCATATAGGCTGTAATGGCCTGCAACTTAACCTTGGCCAAACGCTTAATGGTTTGAGATTAACCGTTTCTCTGCTGGAGATGTCGATACCTAACACTGCTTTCTGTGCTGTCGGGCTCAAGGTAAGACTTGAACTCTTTGTGGTTTCATCACGTCATCCACCTCATTCTTCAAACCAAATCTCCTATTTCCTCTACCTCTGATATAGCTCTCACCTGTCGCTACTGATCCCCTGTAACCACAGTGGCACCCATACAGTCCTTCATGTCTAAACATGTTCCCAACATTGAAAAAGTAGATATGCACACCAAATACAGTAGCTCTTATTACACCGTGTTATTTGCCAGTGACATTTCGAGCCAAAACGTTATCCCTCAGACTTAAGTGAGAAATAAGATGATTTCATGGGAGCTATTTTGTGTCACTCTATCCATTTTTCAATGTTGCTAGATGTTTGTAAACCCAGCACCCATCCGAGTGGACATTGTGATGTCCATGGGTTTTTGTCATTATCTGTTTTGACATGCCCTCAAGCCAACATGTCACACTACTCTTCAAACCACAATCTGAAATGTTACGCCACTCAGTCTTTTCCTCTTCGCTCATCTCACACTGCTCATTTTGTGGCGTGCATTTGCTGTCATTTGTGGCATGCATTTGCTGTCATTTGTGGCATGCATTTGCTGTCATTTGTGGCATGCATTTGCTGTCATTTGTGGCATGCATTTGCTGTCATTTTCTGCAGTTTCTCATCATGGCGCATCAATTTCTCATTGAATATTTGAACATCCGCTAAGCGTGAACGTAACCGTGGGGAGCAGCCCTCACTTTTGACACCTCCATGGTGTACTCTTTGATTTACTTGATTAACATGCACATATATGTCAGTGGTGGTTAAGGAGGATTATTTTTACAGACCTAATATCATAAAGATATAATTTAATCATAAGATCTACCTACATGAGGCTAATGATATGTTTGTGTGTACAGTATGTTCCAGAAATAATTTGCTTTGCACAAAGGTTTCTGTAGAATATGTTCCCTACACCTATTGTCTTGATTAAAGGAGTTTCGTGTGTCCTTTTCAATGGTCCAGGAAGTCACATCTTTCACAGTGTTCCTGCCAGACTGATGTTCTTCTGCTTGGTTCCTCCACAGAACCCCAGCAGGGTGTCAACGGCTACGGTGTGTATGTGGAACCCCAGGCGGGGCCGCTGTTGGAGGCTCTGGCAGACGGCGTCGGGGAGGTGCGAGTAGCCGCTGAGGAGACTGTGGCGGTGCCCCCCCCTGACCAGCCACCACTGCTGCTTCTGCTCCAGGTGCCCCCCCAGCAGTCCAGCGCGTCCTTCACACAGCCCCCCCACCAAGGGCAGATGCAGGACACCCAGTTGCCCTTCGATGATGTGTTCATGGGCGCACCCTTCCGCCCAGGCAACGCAGACGTGTTCAGCAGCGCTCCGTTCCCCCTGTCCCAGACCCACCATAAACCCCCCCAACCCGCTCACGCACCCCTCCCCACTCACGCACCCCTCCAACCCGCTCACGCCCCCCACCCCACTCACGCCCCCCAACCTGCTCACGCCCCCCACCCCACTCACGCACCCCAGCCCGACATTTTCTTGCAGGCACCCTTTGGTAAGAGGACTGGGGTCAATGCCACCTCCACCACCACTACAGTCAACGCCTGTGGGGCGCCCCCTTCTCTCCACCCTTCTCAGCCTGTCCAGCCTCCCCCCCAGACCCACATGCTCACCCCTCACAGGACCCCCGAGCAACCCCCACCTCTGGGTCCTGTGCCGTCCCTGGGCATGGGTGCCCCCGTGCGTCTCCTGCGCTGCTCAGAGGTGCCCCTGCCCCAGCAGCCCGTGGCTGCCCATCGTGTGGTTTCCTCTGTGGGCCAGCAGGCTGCCGTGGGCTCCGTGCCTGTCGGGCCCCTCCACTCCTGGGCGGTGGGCATGGGTATGGGCATGGGTATGGGGGTGCGGGTACCCGTCGTGGACCCATTTGTTGCGGCGCCCTTCCACCCCAGGGGTACACAGGGGAAGCCTTGACCCGCCAAGCTAAAACTTCCTTAGCCTCCCAAACCCCTTAAACACACACACACATGCACGTATGTGTGTACACATACACACAGATTATTCAACCCACAGTTCACTTTGGTGTCCTAAGGGGTATACTAAGTACGAGGTTTAGCCGGGATCACATTAACCAGCGGCAAACGTAACGCAACGCTCAGACCATACTAAGTTTTATCTCGTTCCTAAGCAACACAAACGGTTTGTCAATTGTATACACTGGCGTTGCGCTTTAAAAGATGAACCAAGTTCAACGCTCAGCTTCTTAAACGCTAGCGTTTAGAGATGCACCGATTGCAATTTTTGGGCCGGTTTACAATTTCCGATTTTTCATAGAGTTTCACCTGCCGATACCGATTTTAGCCGATTCCGATTTCATTTCTTCTAACCATTTTCCAGCACACACAAATAGTTATTTTCTATCTTTTCTTTAATAGATTATGTTAATATAGAAATGTAATCAATAATGAAATGGCTGTTAAAAAATGGAACCGGTGATTAGACAGATTCTTCTTCAAGTCGTAACTTCAGCTGCAGTATCAAACTATAATGCCAGTGTAATTATAATGCCATATTCTATGCTATAATGCCAACTAAAGTGTGGGACATTCATTTCACAGACTACTAATATAAATGCACTGTTATGGAACATCCATTTTTTTTTCTCACATCCAATATCCAACTAAAGATATAAGAACAATTTTCATGATACATTTGAACATGCTACCATGGAACATATTTTCATATGCATTGATGAATTTATGGGAGGGCGAGGGAAAAGTGGGAGTAGGCCATCACGCAAACACAGGGGAGGAAAAGTGCTAATAGCGATTAGGTGCTCCACAATATTATGAAAACAGAGCACGTCTGTTTTGCGGTGAAAAACTTAAATACAAATTCCGGTTAAATGCATTACATCACTTAGGCTATAGAAACTTTCAGAGACAGCTGATTCAGTATTCAGAGCATCAGTTTTCTTCATTGTAGGCTACAATGTCAAAAGCAACTTTAACTTTTGTTTGCCTTTCTAATAGGCTATCGTTTGTTCACTGTCACGACATCCACTTCTCAATCTGCTAGGCATAACCCTAGTCTACGTGCAGTAAATAGTTCTAGTATTTTTTTTAAGTGGAGTAGAACTACTAGGGCTACTGTATATCGCTTCTTGTTGACATCTTATTATCATGTAGCCTATGATCGCTAAACTTTGATTCTTTTTAATGTCGCAATCGGTTATCTCCGTTCAGCTGCGCTTGTGGTTCAGCTGTGGGCACGCAATTAGCGGCAGGGATGGGCGGTGATGAGCGATGTTTACATAGCCTATGAAGTGACAGCTTAGTAAATTCCACGCAATATGGCAAAGCACAGCGTTCGCTGCATAGAAAAACTCAATAGCCTATTAGCGCTTTCTGTGTAGCCCTACGTCCAGCCCTGAGTGTTGTCCTGGTTGCTAGCTTCTTCAAACTTTGCAAACTCAGCTGGGTATACATAGTTACAATTGCAGCAGGCGAGTGCATTTGACCGGCATAAAATCGGCATGTCTCAGACTGACCGGCCGGTCACCGGTCATGGCCGATCACGTGAAAATCGTCCGGTTCCGGTCACCAGCCGATCTATCGGTGCATCTCTACTATCGTTACGCCAGCGTTGCCACCGTTCTGCTGCCGAACCATAGAGAACAATTGGAAACCTGCCGCTTGGCGCTGGCTAATGTGATCCCCGCCTTAGTGAATATTGACTGAAAGAAAACTCCTATGACTTTTTTTGTTTGTTTATTTTGTTTTGCAAACAAATCCTTTTTCCTTGCTAGACAGAAATTGAATGTGGAGTAGATTGGCACCAGATCAGGTCTCAATCTGGTCCAGGATCAGCTTGTGTCTAGAGGGAGCTCACTGGAGCCGAGGTGCATTATGGGAAGGAGGGGGGGGGGGTATATGCACCTCTGTACTAGTGCAAACCTTTTACTGTTACTGTTAGGAATACTCACAAAAGACTAATTCATAGTCAGGTGACAAATGCCGCTTCGAAAGAAAAGTAAACACGGTAACACGCCTTGACCACAGCAACACTTCAGAATAAAGGACTTTGAGTTGCTATCCAGTTAGAGTGACAATCATGACAACGTCTGCGCTGTTTCAGAATTGTTGACAAGGTCTGAGACACTTTAGCAGACAAATTTTGTCTCCTTTTACGCCAAATTACTCTAAATTGGCCTTAAGGGCTTGTGCGTAAATTAGCATGACCTGGCACAGTACTATTCAGACTGGCATGACCTGGCACACGGCATGCCAGGCACAAATCATAGCTCAACCATTTCACACTAATCTCGCCATGTCAGTGTTGCGCCTTGAAAAGGGAATCGGAGATCATGGATTATCGGATGACTCTTCACTCCCCTCACACATGCTGGGCAGATTCCACACACACACACACACACACACACACACACACACTTGTTTAGTTCTCAGTCCCTGTGTGTGAAGTGTGGGGATCTCTCAACTTGCGTCCGTCTCAGAGAGACCTGAACCCATTTCCTCTGGACTGTTTTTTTTTTTATTATTATTATTATTATTTTGATATCAGACTACCTCGAGTGTCTGACGAGATGTCAGATGTTATAGCCTTTAGGAAAAGCTGTCAGCACTTTATCTTCAGCCCACATCTCCGTCTTGGTGTTCCCTAAAACAACCCTTCTGCAGGGGCAGGAGCAGCGCTCGACGTGGAGCATCCCCTCTCTTCTCCTCTCCCCTCCCAGCCCTCAGTATGTGTGAATGTTAAGATGCCCAGCGCCACATACTCTGTGTCCTTTAGGACCATGAGTATAGCTGTATAGTCCTTCTATTATTCTGCCCTTGTATCCTCTGCAGTATTAAAAGTGGCACACGTGTACATGTGTCCGGGGAAGGAATAGGTCGCTCTTGGCAAACCCAGTCGAGACGTCAGGCCATGTATGTTAACCTCTTGTGTGTAACGGTAGTGTAGTGTTTTTCTCATGAGATTGTAAGGAAGTGATCTGCTCTGGTCTGCTCTCTTTAACCCCGAGGCCAGTGCAGACAGATAGGACCCTCAATCAGTTGCTGTTTGGAAAATGTACTGTATGTTAACACACACACATTTAAACACACACACACTCTCTCTCAAACATGTACATATATGCACAGGCACACACACACACACACACACGCACCCTCAGCCTGATGAGCTGATGATCCTGAAGACGTGTCCAAGCATCCCTTAACACAATCAGTTGAGAGGTGCGTGCGTGCGTGCGAGCGTCTCTATCCGTCGCAAGCACATTGCATCTGTGAGGTGTCTCGCTATCGCTAAGAAGTGCCCGCATGGCTGCATAGTTTCAGTTAGAAAAGGTGTGACCACGACACGTGAGACTGGAAAACTGACAACAACTGTGGCATTTTTAAACGGATATGAAGAAGCAGTGAATCTTCTAGCCAGTGCCGTGCACATTCCATGAGATGCCACCACCCCCCACTCCCTGCGCATTCATCAGGATCGTCGCAGCAGGTGGCGTTTGCCGAAGGAAAGGGCATCAGTGTGTCCTGACAATGTGAAGCCACGCGAGTCCTTGGTCGACTGGCCGGCTTGGCCAGGCATTTTTTACTTAAGGAGTCATGCCTCTCATAGGAGCCCCATGGAGTCATGCCTCTCATAGGAGCCCCATGGTGTCATCGCCTCTGACATTCTACCCGTGTTTATGGTTGTATTCAGTGCTTTATTAAAGAAAGACTTTTTTTGGTATTATCTTGTGTGCGTCCCATTACTCAGTTGTTCATTACTTGTGTGTGTGTGTTTTTTTTTTTTTTTTTGGTAAATATCGATGTGTGGATGTGCATGCATGTACTGTGTGTGTGAGTGACTGAGAGTGCAGCCTAGCCTAGCAGAATTACTTGGCTATGGAATCCCAAATCTTTTTGCCTCGGATGAGAGCATGCACAAACTTTATAGTACCAGCCAATTCAGTAGGCTAACTCAAGACTTCAAGGCCATCATATACAAGGTTTTTAAGCAACAAACAAAATACTAACATAACTGTGAAGTGGTTCGTTTTTTCATGGTTTATTTTTCCAAAAGCATCCTCTCCCCATGTGTCTATTGTATTTAGGCCTACGTAAGGAGCTTGGGTTATTGGGTTATTTTCATTTTCTCTAGGCATATTTATGCTCAACAAATATCGGGCTCAGCAGTGAGGTCATGAGAAGGCTATCAATGAACAGAAAGATAGATGGATAGATAGATAGATACTTTATTGATCCCCAAGGGGAAATTCAAGGTCTGAGTAGCATACAGACATCACACACAACATTCGCTAACAGGAGAAAAAGTAATAAAAGTATATAATATAAAAAACACAACTAAGCAATAAGGACAGTAGAAGATAAAGAATATACTAAAATACAAATTATACTAAATAACACTAAATATAAATCAAGTATCCACATAGTGTGCTTAGGGGTGATTAAGCATGAGGCGCTTGCAATGACTGAGGCAGGGACTGAGCCTGTGAGTCTCTGCATAGTGAGGTAAGGTGCTTTGTGAGAGTGAGTGTCATGGTGATGGTGCAAATGAGTATCGGCAGAGAATGTCTAATAAGGGGAGAACTGCCACTCTCGGAAAACTTCCGGTTTCTGAACTGGTTGCAGTTACTTCTGTGGTTCCACATGAGGGCGCTCGTCCACGAGTGCAGAATGAATGGAGGTCTATGGAGCTGTACTCCTCAAAATCCACTTTTCTCGGGATTTATTTTTTTCCCAAGTAATTTGAATATTGTATTCGAAAGGGGAGGTAAAGAAAATACACTTGGTTGAGTATTGTATTTTTTAAAGTCACTTAATTGTTCTAAAAAGCCTTTCAAATGTGTCAATGACATCATTCATTAGCATAATGCTAGGGTGTTATGGGCAACAACGACCCAACCTGTAAGAAATCAAAAGCATAAGCACTCGTTCTTTCAACTTTTGACCTATAAGGGACTGTACGATATTTACCGGGGGGGGGGGGGAGGGGAGGGCCTAAGAGAATTTTTTTGGCCTGGGGGGAGGGCCGAGAGAAATTATTTTTTCCTGATCCATGATATTTTTTTTCCCTGATCAATGATCCGTTTTCGATATTTTAAAAGGTTTGTAGGCCAAAACATGATTCACGTCTCTTTGACAGAGTGGGCGAGTCCAAAAAGTCGCAACCCTACCTGAATCTCCCACAACTCCCCTCGTAAGCTTGCAGGTCACCCGCGGTTATGAGTCATAAACAAAATATTTTAATGATATTCGGGTCATTTGCGGGCGGGTAAAATTAATTAAATATATATTTTCTACAAATAGGCCTACTTAAAATATCACGAGAAGGCTAGCATCAATACAGTAAAGCATAAATACAGTAAAGTCAACAGTAAAGAAGCTGAAGACGCGAGTTAAAATAATAAAGACACCCCTTCAGGAAAAGCGATATAGGCTATGGGAAATATTGGGAAAAGTTCTTAAAGAAGATGACAGTAGTACAAGTTATGGTCTATGTAGGCCTTCTTGCGAAGCCATTTAAAAGTAGGACAGCCGAAACGGGCAGCCTGCAGGAATAAATGTTATGGCAGACTACACAGCCATATATCTACCGTATAGGTTCGCGCATGCATAAAAGTTACCTTAGTTCGTTGTGTTTGTGACTTTAAACAGTGGATGTGCTTTAGTAAAGCTTTGTGCTTCATTCAGCATTTTAAACCAGTTTTTACGCTAACGTGTTGACCAGCAATGTATCTCTCTTGCCTCCCCATTTCTGTTTTCGAAAGAAAGATGTATGTCCATGGCCAAATCTTATCCTAGTGTTCTAATCCTTGGTGGTTGCGTGCGTGCTTGCGCTCTTATTCTCATTCTCTCTCCTGCGCAAACATTATGTCCTGCATAAATTTTTGCAAATAAATTAGTTTGTTTTACAGAAATGGACTACTGTCACACTGCATGCAGGCTATAACCAAAAGCACACATTTTGTAAACTAGATGTACCGCATAGCGGTACAAAATATGACCGCCGCTCAGTCCTGTACAGCTGTTCCGCGAAAATAAATCACACTTCAATTTGTCTCCATATTTTACTCCTTCCCCCACTCTTGAAACTTTTGTGTATGCTTGTTTGGCATGCCTGAGTGTGTGTGTGCGGCTGCACAGAAAGTAGCCTACTGGTGCTGAAAAGTTGAATAGATTGTAGAATAGCCAAAGATGTAGCATTGTTATAAAACCTTTAAAATCTCTAAACAATCACAAGTAGGGCAGTTCATCCATTGCAACTGATTGATGAAAGGTCATTTACACCTGTAGGCTACATTGTATTTGGGAAAAGCAAAAGGTATCAGCATAATGTTATTTATGTATTTATTTGTTTGTTTGTTTGTTTATGAACAAAAACATCTCTGTCAGTTCCATGCCGTTTTCAACAGCTATCAAAAACAAAGGTCATTTTTGGATGGATGGATTTTTTGTGAATGTTTCTTCTTCTACATAAGATTTTAGTCATCTTTAGTTCATGTAATACTTCATTGTCAATGCACAAATTAAGTAACAGTAGTCTGAAACGTTATTGTTAATGCACAAATTAAGTAACATGTAACCAGTGGTGCAAATAACTGACATGTCCAAATGGGCCTTGATGAAATGCGTCGCTAGACTGTCCATACAGATTTTAACGGGCCAAAGTTGCATTGTGTAACTGAGGTCCATGGCTAGTCTGGCTTTCACCAGACCAAGCTCAATCTTTTAAGAAATCAAAAAATAAATAGCGGGCAGATCAGGCTGGGTTCACCTGGCACCCGATATTGTTTTATTTTCCGATTGAGATATCCACACTCTGGCTATTCTAAATACAAAAATGCATCAGGGAGTTATGACAAAACTGTAACAAACTAGATCCTAATAGAAAGCTGTTAGCTTCCCTAAGCTACAGGTAGGCTTATAAGGTAGGCCTATTTACAACATAAATTGTCAATAGGCTATGCTGGTGACACAAATAAAATCTCCTTTGGAAACCAATGGCTTACGCCTTACAGTATCAAGCGGACTTAAACTGCCATATTGTGGCGAAAAGTTGTAATAAAATTCATGCAGCTCCATGAGTTAAGGAAAGCGCGAATGAAGTAGCCACTTCTAAATGGGACCCACTACACAGTAGCTTAAGGTGTGTTGCTAAAGCAACCATAATGAAATGAAGGTGTCATTGTTTGGATACTTCACACACACGTGCTTTTTAATTTCACAGACTACAACTACCAAGCTGGAATCAAAGCACATCGATTCCCCTCTCACACACCCTGCACGCACAGGCGTCTTAGTCTCACGCATGTATAGGCAAAACTGTATCAGTAACGTTGGTAAATCTTCCATTGCACAGAATGATTTTTGTAGCACGTGCAACAAATGACAGTCGAAAGATACAATTACAGTGCTGCTATCAATTTGCTTGGTAGGCTATATCCGCATTTCTAGTTTTCTACAAATGCAATCAATCAAATTGGCCTCCATCACTCAACCAACGCTAACGGTAACATTACCTAGGTCCTTATTGATATTATAAGATTAACGTACCTGCAGTAAAAACCAAGCATGTCCAATAAACATCCTCAGATTTATGTCGGCTTCAAGAAGAAATGGGAATTACATTTCATGTGAACATCATCCTATCCTTATTAGACGTTCTCCGAGTTTACCAGATGTGTTTTGACATGGGTAGGTCAAAAGGGCAAGCCGCATAATAGATTTGAAACATTTAACATTAAAAATTGTATAAAATCAAAGAGTAGGTTTTAGGGAAAAAGAAGCTTTGTGTACTAGAAAGGGCAGTAAGGCGAGTTCAGGAGATGTGTTTTAGTATGGGTAAGTCAAAAGGTGAAGCCGCATAATAGATTGAAATCTTTTATCAGCATAAAAAATTCATAAAATCAAAACATGGGTTTTTGGACAAAAGAAGCTTTGTGTAATATAGGCAGGCCTTGTTTAAACACATTAAAGTTGGTTTGACACAAACTCGACCCTCGTAGTCAGTGCTAAATAGATTTTTCGAATGTGTCGAATATCCAACGTCCAATATAAAACCAACTTTACCACGGTGTAGGAAGCGTCCATTGTTTTTTTCAACCCACTTTTAACTTCCAACAAAATTACGTCTCACTGCAACGATGCGCCATCTAGTGGACAAACGACTACTTATCGCCAATACTGGAAATGCAGCCATGATGATGGTGATGAATAATTATTATGGCTTTCTTTTAATCCTACTGAATTTGTAATTATGTATCGGCCGTTCTAATAACGATAGTATGTGGGTGCCTGTGTGTGTGTGCATGTGTATATGTGTGCACCGCCATCTACAGGCCAATGAGTGTACAGTCACTAAATGTACACATAACCTAATTTTTTTAAGACGCCCCCATGGATGAAATTCTACTAAACTTGGCATACCCCCAGAGAATGCCAGGTCAATCATACACATAAAATTTGGTGCAGTTCTGAACATCTTAACTGAAGATAGGGGCAATTAAAGCAGAATAATATTGCATTTTCATTTTTTACCGGGGGGGGTGCAAATCACAAATGAGTGATTATGGGCCAGGTTGATGTGGGCCCTTGAGACCAACATACCATAAAAGATTCTTCATCCTCAGTGCCACGGTTCAGGTAGTTATTTAGGAAAAACTGCTTTTTTTGCGGTTCGGGGGGCCCAGCACTGGGGTGGAGTGGCCCCCGGGGACGAAACAACATTTTTGCCGTAAAAGTCTAGTGGGGCTACATACCCACCAAATTTCATGTGCCCCGGTGGTTCGGTGGCCCGGGTATCGTTGACCAAAAATTTAGGAAGTAGATGACGAAAAAAAAAAAAAAAAAAAAAAAAAAAAAAACTTTGACAATCCCTATATGACCGCTTCGCTAGCGGCGGTCATAATAAGAGGGTCGGATCGCGGGTCGGGTATAATTAAAGGAAAATTCCGGTTGCACAGTTTTGAAAACGAATTATAAGGTTTGTTTTAGGACATGTTTGAGTAGCCTACTACAGTATGCCCATTGCCAGCCACCATGAGAAGTGAAAAGGCGATTCAAAACGAGTCAGAAAAGTCGAGACAGGACCAATAGTCAAAATCTCGGTTCATCCAAAACAAACCAGAAAAGGGCCTTAAAGTGCTAAAAACCGGAATTTTCCTTTAATATTCGCGGTATGAGTTGTGTCGGGTTAATTAAAATATCGGGCAACTGCGGGCCGCTTGTGACCAAACCCGCGCAACACTGGTAGCCTACCCGTGTGTGTAGGCCTAGCCTATGTGTGCTTATGACATTTGCTGGCCGTTTTAACCTTGTAAATGTCACGCAGCACACTACACTACACACAGCACACTACACAGCACACAGGAGATGTTCCGCCTGCAGGAGATCATCAGCAGACTCCAGGGAGAGGTGTACTATGCAGCACACTACACCACGCAGCACACTACACTACACTACGCAGCACACTACACTACACACAGCACACAGGAGATGTTCCGCCTGCAGGAGATCATCAGCAGACTCCAGGGAGAGGTGTACTACGCAGCACACCACGCAGCACACTTCTATAGACCCTTTCAAGAGAGTTCCATTATCAGCATCATAGTTGGCCCCCACAAGGCTTCCGTTTTAACATTCCATATGTTATCTTAATGCAGAGGAAGTAGATTGGGAACCAAATAGAACGTTCAAGCATTGTTTTTGTTTTTATTGTTGAAAGGGTCTATAGGCCTCCTCTCTTCATCCTCATCGCCCTCTTACCCCAGCTCCTTCCCCTCGCTTATTCTCTTTAAACTTTCCATTTGATCAGCATTTGTTTTCCTTATCCTGTGTGTGTGTGCGTGCATGCGTGTGTGTGTGTGCGTTTGTGTGTGCGTGCATTTGTGCGTGCGTGTGTGCGTGCGTGCGTTTGTGCGTGTGTGCGCGTGTGTGCGTGCGTGCGTGTGTGCGTGCGTGCCTGTGTGCGTGCGTTTGTGTGTGCGTGCGTGCGTGTGTGCGTGCGTGCCTGCGTGCGTGCGTGTGTATGTGCTAGGTCTCTGGTAAGCTGAGTGATAAGGAGCAGAGTCTGGAGGATGAGATCCAGCTGCAGTGTAAGCAGGCCGAGCGCCACGTGGAGGACCTGCAGATGGAGCTGCACACCACCAAGCAGGCCAAGAGCATACAGATGCACACACACACACACATTGGAATGATGTCTGTGTTTGTTAATATTGCACAATGTGTCCACATACTGTTTGTGTGTGTGTGTGTGTGTGTGTGTGTGTGTGTGTGTGTGTGATAGATTTCTCATATGTTATGAAGACACACAGAACATTTTGCAGCTGACCCTTAGGGAGAATTATCTCAACACGGATATTGTTTTCCATTCATTCCTGACATTCCTCCTCACCAAGTGGGTGTGTGTGTGCGTGTGTGTGTGTGTGCTTGTGTATTGTTAGATATTGTTTTCCATTCATTTCTGACAATCCTCCTCACCAAGTGTGTGTGTTTGTGTGTGTGTGTGTGTGTGTGTGTGTGTGTTTTTTTAAAGGTTTACCTCTAACTCACTCTTGATTTTATGTGTTCAAGTAAACGATTGACTACTGGCCTTGACCGTGTGTGTGCGTGTGTGTGTGTCCAGATGACTCAGCGTATGCGCTCCCTGAAGCGGCAGCTGGATGAGGTGGAGGAGGAGGCTGCCCGTAAGGATGCCCAGCTCTGGCACACGCAGAGGGAGCTGGCCGAGGAGAGGGAGTCCAGCCAGAGGCTCCAGAGGCAGCTGCTGGACCAGCACCTACAGCTCAAGTGGAAAATGGAAATAAAAAACATGAGGGTCTTTCACAGACTTGCAGACCATACTGCAGGGCAGGCTGCCTCTTTATCATGAACTATGTGCCAGTGTTTTCACCAAAGATCCTTGATCCTCCGCTTTAACCTGTCTCTCTGTTTTCACCATGTGCATTTGATATATGAAGCTGCACATACCAGCAATCAGTGGACCTGAATGGATGCATGGAGGTAAATGCTTTGGGAAAAAAACAATAATAAGACAATCAAGATGACTTCCTCTTTTAGTTTGAATTGATTTGTAGAGCCAAACCAGACATGAGTCATGAGAGTAGTCTGAGGGAAATGAGAGTGTCCTCTCCCACAGCACGGTTTGTGTCACAGTCAGGATGTAGGGTTAATGCACCAAGGACACACGGCCTTAGTGATGAATGGGGTCACATCTCTTTCCTTTTACAACAAGATGTAACGATGAGTGACTTTGAGTCCCCTCTTTATCTCTTCGTCTAGGTATTTCAACTCATACTCAAAACCCTTGAATGTACCATTGATCAGTTGTATCAGAATGTACCATTGAACAGTACAAGCCACCACCGAGGACTTAGGCTCTATTGAGTCCTTGTTCATTGGGGTGTATGGGGTCCCTGTAATGTCCAGGTAAGTGACCCGTCACACTGACGTCCAGCACTATTCTAGTCTTCCAGCAGAACATCCTAACAGAACAGTCCATGTTGAACGGTATTGATCAACAGAGGGGTACAAAAGACTTCCCAAGTCATTAGGTACACCGTAGAAGACAATCATAAATAAAGAGGAAAATGGCACAACAGTGACATTTCCTAGAACAAAATGCCTTGTTCTTTAATGGGAGGACAGGAAGAGAAAACTGGAGAGAGGAGGAGGGATTCAAATGTATATAAAGCAGTATAAATAAGAAGTTCACATTGGCATTGGTCCAACACCATAACAAGAACATACAAGTCCATTAAACCTCATCAAAGCTCATAACTCAGATGCTCCTTTCTTTGGTGAGTAACAGTGAACACCCAAAACAGAGTACGTAATGCTAGGGTTGACATGGGTGTAGCCCATCTTTTTTCTGCACTGTACTGATTTACTGAAGGGGAAGGGATGAAGGGAAAGAATGATTATGTTGGATGTTGGGAGGGGAGGAGTATTCCATGTAAACCCAGTCCCAATGAGTGATGGTTTCCATTGTTTTTGAGCCACTCCTGTGCAGTATTTGCCAGAGCTCAACTCCCAACTCTGTGTCAGTGAAGCACTAAAAAGTGTTCAAATATACCCTGAAAATGATTAGATTAGATTCACCTTTATTGGAGATTCTCTTAAGGCTTATCAAAACTCAATCAAAGCAACAAAGGCAGATTTCTATACTGAGCTTATTAATAATAATGCTCACAGACCTAAAGAGTTGTTTAACGCAATTAATTCTATCATTAATCCTCCTTCTACTTTATCCTCTCTGCCTGCCACAACAGAAACCTGTGAGATGTTTCTCAATTTCTTTATTAACAGAATTGACAACATACAACACCCTCAAATTCTAATCATGCTTTGTATCAGTCTGTAATTAGCCACCTCCAACCAGTCTCTTCCTCACAGTTGTCAGACGTGGTCTCATATAAAGCCGCCTTGCCATTCTGATTTTCTTCCATCTCACCTTTTCAAAGAAGCTTTTGCAGCCATTTGCCCTTTTGTCTTGAGCACCATTAATAGTTCTCTGGCAAATGGAGTGGTACCTTCTGGTTCACTATTGTGCTACCTCTCCTGAAGAAGCCTAGTGTTGATCCCATGGATTTGAAAAATTATAGGCCAATATCTAAACTGCCCTTTCTCTCAAAGATATTAGAAAAAGCTGTTCTGTCACAGGTCTCTTCCTATTCAAACACCTCTAATATCCTTGACAAGTTTCAATCTGGTTTCTCGTTACTTAAGGTCCATAATGATATACTGCTTTCTGTTGGCTCTTGTGCCCTACTGGTCCTTCTAGATCTTAGTGCTGCTTTTGACACCATTGACCACAGGATCCTTTTAAAACGCCTGGAATTGAAGTTGGTCTGCAAGGCACTGTTAAATTGGTTCAGATCTTATCTAACTGATAGCTCTTTTTCAGTGCATTTAGGTAATGCTTCCTCATCATCTGCTCCTATTAAGTGTGGCGTCCCCCAGGGTTCTATTTTAGGGCCTCTATTATTTTCTTTATACATGCTTCCCCTGGGCTCCATTTTAATCAATACAACATTCTGCTTTTTGTCTACAAAGCTTTAAATGGCTTAGCTCCTCAATATCTCTGTGATCTTTTAAATCCTTACTGTCCTCCTAGACCTCTTCGATCATCTTCCCAGTGTCTTCTTTGTGTTCCTGTCAGGGTAGGCGGATCGGACCCAAGTGCAAGACTCCTCCAGGCAGAACTTCGAAAAACACACTTTATTGACTGACAAACTTACTAACCGACAGAACTTACAGGGTAAACAGAGAGACAATCCAACAAGGAACAGAGAAACAGGAGGGTAGAAATACACATAACAATTAACAGAAAGACAGAAGACTGGACGACAATTTACTAAATCGTGCGCACGTTTTACTAAATCGTGAGCACGATATACTAAATTGAGAGCACAATTTAGTAAAATGAGTGCACAATTTAGTAAAACATGCGCACGATTTAGTAAAATGTGCACACAATTTAGTAAAATGAGCGCACGTTTTCTGGATATATACCAAAAAATATCTTGCAATGACACCTCCTGGGCTCCGTATATACTCAGGTGGAAATGCCTGTGGTATGGACTGCTGTGAGTTCCACGGCACTGAGGTTTTCCGATGACTCAATCAGGAACTCAGCTGTGCCTGAGCGAGCCTTCCTGAACAGCTTCCTGACCCTTTTGTTTTGAAATGCATACACAACAGGATTTACAAAGACATGCATGAAGGCCAGCGATTCTGTCAGCATGACGGCTAGCTGAAGGTTTTGGTGGGTGGTGCAGTCCATTAAGATATGAAGTTCTTGCAAAGCATGCAGAAACACCACAACACTGTAAGGGAGCCAGAGGATAAGGAAAGTCCCCACAAACGCCAGTTCCTGTCTTAAGACCCCACATGTGTTGTTAGGGAACTTTTTCACCATGTAATAACTAACCTGTGCTGAGCAGACAGACATGATGATGAGTGGCACAACAAATCCTGCAATATTTTCCTCAAATTTCATGACTGTCCTCCAGGTGGACACATGATGGTATGTGCATATCTGATGGCCATCATGCTCATGAGTCTCAGCAAAATACACATGTGGAATTGCAGCCAACAAAGAGAAGATCCATAGAAAGAATGCCATGCATTTAACTGAGATCCTTATTATTCTTACAGAGCAGAAACCACCAAACACACTGTAATATTTGTCTAGGCTCATGAAGGCAAGGGAAAAGTTACTGCTGTATAGAGTCGTAGTATAAAGATATGTGATTATTTTACAAGCAGACTGTCCAAAAATCCACTGGTTGGTTTGAGCATACACAGCAAAGAAAGGCAGCGTTGCTCCAAATAGAAGATCAGATATGGTCGTGCAAAGTGGTGGTATTTTTCTGATGGCTGCATATTTTATGAAAATAATTATCAACACAGCGTTTGCCAAAGTTCCCAGTATCGCCACAATTGAGTAGACAGCGGGCAGAAACTTTTTTGCAAATTCTTTTAAATATGTGTTGTCGCAAAGTCCAAAACTCTCAATGTGGTGGTCATCGTAATATTCACTGTAGTCCAAATACTCGAAATCGGTCTGTTCATCCATTTCCAGAGGTGTGGATGGAGCGTCACTTAAAACAATTAGGCTACCATCCTCTCAGAAGTTGTAAAATGTCATTGGGCACTCAAAAAAAAGTATCCACGGCAACGTAGCCTGTCCACGGTTTGCCAATCCACACCAAACGGTAATCCAGGTTAAGGAAAACATCCATTCGTTAACACATTCATCAACACAGGATGTTAATTTCTAACGTTGTAGAAATTGTAAAGGACCAGTTAGAACGTTGTTGTCACACTCACGTTCAAACTCCCACAAGTGCATAGCCTTAGATTCCACAAAGAGATCCTGGAAGAGGAGGAGCATTTCATTTCGAAGAGAGGACGCAGCCAACATTAAACATTTATATTTATTCATTAACAATTTTGGATAAAGGCATAGCAGACTGGCATGGGCATTTACACGCCAAATAGCAAAGGGGCGTTGAGTGGCGTTGAATCCACGCTTGTTTGAAGCGGCGGAGGTTGATTCAACGTGGATTCAACGCCCCTGTGCTATCGGTGCACGTAAATGACAGATTGGCATGGGTTAACGTAACGTGTACGTAACAGATGGCAAGAGTTGACTAGACAACCAATACAACAGAAGAAGAGAGTGGATTTGGGTGTCACTGTCACTTATTCCTGAAAGTGTAACAGCAACTGCAACCACGCCCTCTTAGGCCTAAATTTCTTCCACAGATACTATTACAGTAATGATTGAATTGAGATGATTGATTTTAACAACTTTATTTTCCTCCACTAGAACCAACTGAGTCATCATAAGAATATGTTTAGAATTGTTTTGCTAATTCTTTTAAATATGTGTTGTCGCAAAGTCCAAAACTCTCAATGTGGTGGTCATCGTAATATTCACTGTAGTCCAAATACTCGAAATCGGTCTGTTCATCCATTTCCAGAGGTGTGGATGGAGCGTCACTTAAAACAATTAGGCTACCATCCTCTCAGAAGTTGTAAAATGTCATTGGGCACTCAAAAAAAAGTATCCACGGCAACGTAGCCTGTCCACGGTTTGCCAATCCACACCAAACGGTAATCCAGGTTAAGGAAAACATCCATTCGTTAACACATTCATCAACACAGGATGTTAATTTCTAACGTTGTAGAAATTGTAAAGGACCAGTTAGAACGTTGTTGTCACACTCACGTTCAAACTCCCACAAGTGCATAGCCTTAGATTCCACAAAGAGATCCTGGAAGAGGAGGAGCATTTCATTTCGAAGAGAGGACGCAGCCAACATTAAACATTTATATTTATTCATTAACAATTTTGGATAAAGGCATAGCAGACTGGCATGGGCATTTACACGCCAAATAGCAAAGGGGCGTTGAGTGGCGTTGAATCCACGCTTGTTTGAAGCGGCGGAGGTTGATTCAACGTGGATTCAACGCCCCTGTGCTATCGGTGCACGTAAATGACAGATTGGCATGGGTTAACGTAACGTGTACGTAACAGATGGCAAGAGTTGACTAGACAACCAATACAACAGAAGAAGAGAGTGGATTTGGGTGTCACTGTCACTTATTCCTGAAAGTGTAACAGCAACTGCAACCACGCCCTCTTAGGCCTAAATTTCTTCCACAGATACTATTACAGTAATGATTGAATTGAGATGATTGATTTTAACAACTTTATTTTCCTCCACTAGAACCAACTGAGTCATCATAAGAATATGTTTCGAATTGTTTTGCTGGAAGGTCCATCCACATCTTGTCCACATCACCATGGTGCATGGCAACACTCATTTATACATTTCGATGTAGGCTACATTTACTCATTTAGCTGCTGACTCATTTATTCAAAGTGACTTACAAATAGGGACTGACCTTCAAGCTACAGTGTAAAAGGAGACATTAGAGTTAAAATAAATGCTACCAAAAATAACCAGACGATGATAGTGCTGTAGTTTCAATGCCAACCAGGAAAGTAGGCTAATCAAATGACAACCAGAAGAATTTCCTGTACATGGCTCCATTAATCTTCTCTTCAGTAATATGGATTCGGCCAATATCATGAGAGTATCAGTCCCAACACCATGATATTTCTTCCTCCTAACTTTGCTCAGCACAGCATGCTGCAAGCCATTAGAACCCAGATGTAGGCTACAGCATTGCAAAACATGACCGCTGCATGATGATGCCACCTGCTACTCATTACAGTAATAGCACATTCCCCACGTTATCACCAGGCCCTGCATGTAGTCCTCCTCTCCATCCCCTACTCCTGTAGCTCTTTGAAAGCATCAAATCTTACATATTTCCATCTTGGTGGTTATCAGCGTTGAACAATTCAAGTCAACAATTTACACAATTGCTTAAAGTGCTTGAACATGAAGTTCAAATGTGTGTGTGTGTGTGAGTAAGTGTGAGAGAGAGAGAGAGAACAAGAGAGAGTGTTTGTGAATTTGTCTGTGTCTACACAAACTTGTGTGCACTGCTTCCATGACACAACACTGTAACAAGAGAGAAAGGATACTTTGGTGACTCTAATGCTTGTTGTGTATGTTTCTGTGTGTGTATGTATGTGTATGTGTGTCATAATAATAGGGTTCAGAGCACAGTGGTGCTGTTGTGCATCACCTCTAAAGCACCTACATCATTGCCTGATTAAGCACTAGATTTTTGCTGTGTCACTACACCATTAATGAGTCGTAATGGATGAAACATATCCTAGAAGCCAAACTAAAAGCAAACATTGTTTCATTTTTGGCAAAACAGTTTGGCCACCACTGACTGTGATAGCATGAAGAAACATGTACACCTAGGGACAAATAAAAATCTGTATTCCTTATCAGATGTAGAGCAAAGCCCACAACGTTTCCCGTAAATCAGTGGCCTGGGAATTACAGAGCAAAAATGCACCACAATCTAACCAATCATCACTCTTCTCACAGTGCCACAGTCGAGTCCACATCACTGTTGGAATTATTATGCTGAGAACAACACTGAGAGCATCCCACAATGCTTTACACCACCTCAAGAGGTATGTTTCCCACAATGCTTTACACCACCTCAAGAGGTATGTTTCCCACAATACTTTACACCACCTCAGAGAATTATGTTTCCCACAATACTTTACACCACCTCAAGATGTATGTTTTTCTGGTAAGAGTCTTTCCATAATGGCCATTTTATGTGAAGAGTGCTCAGCAGACCCAATACTCATATCAGCATGATGACATGGCTCAATCCCTCCAATGTTCAACTCAAAGTTTTTTTCTGAGTGAAATGAATAGTAGTGGTTAACTTAAAATATGTTTATGTGCTTTTACAGTCTGTCTGAAATATGTACAGTACAGTAGGCTACATACTTTTGGTTAAAGCCTGAGGATCTGTTCTGCCATGTACCATCATCAAGGTCCACACAATATAATCCTGGAATGGTATAGCAAGCTTACACAGGTTGAGCTACGTCAGATAAGGTAAGTGCCCATAACACACACATGCAAACACACCCACCCACACACACACACACACACACACACACACACTTGGAACATCCCATTGTTACACAGGAATATGGGCAGTGATGGACATGGGCAAGTGATGGATGCTCTTTTCTTTTTTATCACTTTATTTGTCCATCTTTGTCACTGATAGACACTGAGCATGTACTATGCGTGACATTTTGGTTAAACTGCTAAGTAAGTGTGAAAACACAAGAGCAATTATATTCTAATGAAGGCAATTGTCACTGAAAACCACCACAGGCTGTAAATCACAGAACAACAGTGTGGAGGAGGGGACCATGGAGAAGATTAATGAACTTAATAACTTCTTCAACAGCTTTGACCACCCCTGTCCCCCATCCTTACCCCCCTCCCTCTCTCTCACCCAGTGCTGAGTCAGTGATGAACCCCCCCCCCCCTCTCATTATCCTCCCTACTTCACCGTAGACCAGGTCAGAGGGGAACTGAAGAGGTTCCATCCCAGAAAGGCAGCGGGTCAGGCAAGGTGTGCCCCTGGTGCTGTTGAACTTGGGGAACCTCTACAGCACACCTAGAACCTGAGCCTGCGAATTCTTCAATACAGGAGGTCTTCCAGATGGTGGGTACCTTCCCTAACCGCAGGCTCAGGTTCTAGGTGTGCTGTAGAGGTTCCCCCAGTTCCTTCCCTAACCGCAGGCTCAGGTTCTAGGTGTGCTTGACCTCCTGTCAAGAATTCTCTTTCTTGACTTCTCAAGGGCATTAACACCATCCCAACCCCTGCTGCAGGACAAACTGGTCAGGATGCAGGTGGATCCACACTTGGTGTCATGGATAACCAACTACATCACAGACAGATCACAGTTTGTCAGGTTGAAGGACATCACATCTGAGACTGTGGTCAGCAGCACAGGGGCACCTCAGGGGAGGATCTAATAGGATTTGACAAATTACAACCATAATCAAACATACTGTAAATCTGCGCATTGGTATAGAAACATAAATCCAGGTATTCAAAAACCTGATTGTGCAACATTTGTATGTCTGGTCTGCTTTCTGGGTGCTTTTTGTGGCTAGTGGTTAAGCATCAGCATAGCTCAACTTAAAAAGAGCACGGATCAAATTCTACAGGAAACAAAGAGCAGAAAGAGAATGCAGTGGAAATACCAATGTACAGTACAACCACGTTTTCCATGGTATTTCATGGTTCCATGGTATTCTGTGACTTCACTGTCACATCGGCCTACAGTAAGTGATGGCTCAAGAGAGGATTATTGGGCAAGGCAAGCCAGTGTTTTTCAAGCAATTCTATGAAATCACAGCCTAGAAATCTAGACACACCTTAGCTCGTCAGGCTAATGAAATCAGGCTTAGTTACTTAACTGTAGATCATCTCGCCTCTCGGCACTCCCCTTCTCTGTCAGTTATGTGAACATTTAGCCAAACCATTTTCTAGTTTGTAACAAATGATTATTTTGGACAACAGTGAGTGATACTACTGTAGCATAGCAATGTATGTCTTGATATTTTGGGGGACATTTTGAGCATATTAAGGGGGACATGTCCCCCTCAAAGTATATTATTACAGCCTTGATGTACCAAGCTGTGTTGCCTGTTGACTCAACTCCCTTTGAGGGGCCTTAGGTCTTAGAAACATGATATGTCCTGACTCCTTTGGTGACTTTTATTGTCTGGCTTGCTTATCTCTTGCTCCTTTTATCAATTCAAATGAACTCGCTTGTGACAGAGCACAAGAGCTCATTTAATTCGAGATCACCCCAATGATACTCCACATAGTTCTTAGTCCTGCTGTGAAAACGGATTGTAGCATGACACCCCCAGGACCTGCATATCCTACAGTATCAGCATCTGAGTCAACATTTTCCAGGCCTCCCTCACAGAGAATCACAGAGTGGGTCTACCCAAGGCCAAAAACATGTTCTCTCTTGCTCTTACTTGCTGGCTTTCACACACACACACACACACACAGACACTCAAATGTGGTCTTACATATAATAATACTTCTTAGAAAGATGCTGTAAACAAGATTCTTCTTCATCAGACTGGTACATGCTGTACTTATCCTCAGGATGTCCTGAAGTCAGCCCCTCTCAACGCCTTCCAGCTGAGTCTAATTTATATTTAATAGGAAATGTCCTTCTAATCCAAATCCAACCATAACAGCCAACACCCTCTCTTGTATGGAAATAATAGACAAGGCAGAAAGGTCTACTTACTTTTCAAACTTATGTGAGTGATGTTTGTGAGTTATTTGTGGAGTTATTTAAGTTTAAAACATTTGAATGCAAAAAATGCCTGTGCTGCTCTCTGTTGCCCATATATCTACTCAATTTTGCATGCAAGGCTGTTAGCGCCAGGCCGTCTCTCTCTACCACATGAGGCCCTGTATTTAATACACATGAAAATTACGCTGGGCCCCCGACACCCCAAAAAATGCAGTTTTTCCTAACTAACTACCTGAACCGTGGCACTGAGGATGACAGAATTTCTATGGTATGTTGGTCTTAAAGGCCCGCATCAACCCGGCCCATAACCACTCATTTGTGATTTACACAAAATTTAAACCAAAAATGAAAATCCAATATCATGATACTGCTTAGATCGCCCTTATCTTCAGTTGAGATGTTCTGAACAGCATCAAATTTCATGTGTATGATTAACCTGACATCCTGTGGGGGTATGCCATGTTTCGTGGAATTTCATCCATGGGGTGGGATAAAATTTATGAATATACTCTCTCACACACACACACACATATAAACACACACGTGCACACACACACATTCACACGCAGACACACACACACATGTGCATGCACGCACTCATGATGATTATGACGATAATCACATGTCCAAAATGCATGTCTGGCATAGTGCCACCATCTGGCATCAGATAGAATGTCTATTTCACTGGTCAAACCTCTACCATTCCGAGAAGTTTCTTTAGATTCATTTCACATTTGGTGTATGAACTCACACGTCCAACACACACACACACACACACAAACAGCAACATTGCACAGAAAATTAAGTTATTGTTTACAATTCAAGCAAGGTCTCTGGCCAGGGTCCTAAAAGTCTTTGCATGTCTCGTGCAGGAGTCACTGCCCACACAAGAGTCAAGCAGGATCTGTGCCACACAAGCGTCAAGCAGGATCTGTGCATGCACCCCAAACATTCCCAATTGGACAGGTGCCAATAGGGGAGTAGGGGGGTAATACTGTGAATGTCAAAGCGGAAAAGGTGAACTGTAAATAGGTTAGACACAAGGTCAACACATTTCACAAATCATTATTTCTCCTCCTGAACTTCTGTTTCAACCACCGTTAATGTATGACAGAGATGGGAAAGCTCAGGCTGGTTTAAAAACTTTATTAACCTGATGATGATGATAAAAAAGCATTACTAGATGGCATCAGTTAAATAAAATGAACAAAACTCACTAGCAAACAGCAGACATCCAACATCATTCTGGGTGTGCCACAAAGCATCTGGAAATGTTCAATAAACAGTGGAACAAAAGAGAGGTCCAAGCAAACAACATCTCACTATACAGAAATCATTCAGTCAAGCTAATAAGATCAAGCAAATGAGCAATAATTACATTACCATGTCTCTGTGTGTGTGTGTCTTTGTGTCTCTGTGTGTCTTTGTATATGTGCAATGTAATCTGTGTTTTAGCAATTTTGGGGGTTGCAAAGCATACACTACAGTAAACATGGATTAGCATATCATCATGGCCATTATGAGTCCGATCAGAACATCAGAACACTGACCAGCTCAGAGGTCATCTTCAGGTGGCCCATGCTTACAACACATAGACCTGCAGATAAGTCTGGAGTGTGGACATACTATACACAAGCCAAAGGCATAACAAGAGGTTGTCCTCTTTTCCTCAATGCATTAGGGACACCTATTCTAAAAAATAAATGCTCTCAAAAGTACAATAAATCAGTTGAGCTTGTTATATTGTTATACTTGTTAAATATTTAATATATATAATGATATATATCCATAATTCTTTATTTTAAATATAGTTCTGTATGCATTAAAAGACTCAAGTGATCACAACCTTCTCAAACAATCAGACACAATGTCATTGGTCAAGAGCATTACAGGCACAGAGAGAGAATCCTCCAGACAATGTAAACGTTTGACGGGGCCTTGGGAACAAGCTGACATAGAGAGTGGTGAGAGACCAAGCCAAACATTAGGGTTTAGTTTTGTTTAAGGATAGAAACGAAGATCAAAAGATCGCCATCTCCATTTGGAGAGAGCTTGTCCTAATTTATCAACTGAGTGGAACTAGTTATGGCTCCCAAAGGTGTTCACCTACAAGAAACACATTGCACAAAAACCTTTTCTGGCCGAGGAAAAAAACAAAGCAAAAAACAAAACATATACAACGATCAAAATACAGAGAGACAATGAAGTCTGGTCTTTTGATGCAGATCGTCAAACGTAAAATACTAAAATTAAGGTCAAGGCCTTGGAGAAGCACATTGGGTGATTCGAAAGCTAAGAGTAGGGTGTGTGGATGTCTGAGATTTCACATGCAGCTCTATAGTGGCCCACTTACAGCTTGCAACATTCTGCTTAGTTGTTTTTGGCACTGTTAGAGTGATGTCAACCTTTTTACCTTATATAATCTTCAGGCAAAGGTTTATTCAATTATGTAAATTGAATTAACATTTCACAAGACAATTAGGACACAAAAGAGTACTCCCTAAGGTCTATGTGGACAGTATTTATGTGTGTGTGTGTGTGTGTGTGCGTGTGGTGAGGTCAACATTGCCCCATCTAGGATAGGTTATATTTAGCAGTGTTATATTTCAGAAAAACACTCTTCGCTGTCACGTAGTCATACACAAAAGGAGACACTGTTTTCTCTACCTGACAATAGCAAGAGGTCCACTGCTTAACCACAAGTGTGCCAGATTTGATTTGCACACACTAGTGTTTTTTAATCTAATGACTGAACAAAATCACTTTCAAAAAGAAGGACTAACACACGGTTGTATCCAGTCTGCCTTGTGGATATGTATCCTCTCTGCCCACTTTGGTTCCACTGATTTATGCTAATAGCATTCAGCAATTTAGTGTAATATTACATAATAAGCCTATGAATATAAAACAGGGTCTAGTAGCCTAATTATTCGGGACTGTGTGGATTTGCCAGTAAAACAGGACAAACCGTATGCCCCCGAGGCTTCACATGCCTCATGAGTTACAGTACACATCTCTGTCTTCATCACCATCAGAATGAACACACTGAGATGCTACACCAATGGGTCTGTTGACACAGCTGTCCAGTCTTAATTATAAATTAAAGGATGCAAATGCTCCCTCGGCAATGGAGGTAAACAAAATAACAAGATTTCAGTGGAATTCTCAAACAAAAGTCATAAAGGAAACCTGTTGTTATCAGATTACGAGAGTCTTTATTGACTTTAGAAGTGGGGAACCCCTGACCTCACAGACGGCAACCTGAATGGGTTTCCACAAAGACGAGAGGTGTGGTTGCTATCTGGACGTTTTACAAGACAACACAACATTGTCTTTATCAGCCAAGCTTGACCATGTATGAGGATTACATATTAGTTGTGCTTCACCCAGCCACAGTACAGTACAAACACAACATATTGTACTTCATCTTTTTTCGCCTTACACCACAGTAACTAGAACTGTTAAAATGAAACAAATATGGCTAACAAGATCATCTCACAGATCACATTCAGTAGACAATAACTGGAAAGGGTTTGATAGCACAGGTGTGTGTGTGTGTGTGTGTGTGTGTGTGTGTGTGTGTGTGTGTGAGTGAGTGAGAGAGAGAGAGTATGGAGAAAGAGAGAGTACAGTTGAGTGATCCAATGACATATGCAGTTTAGCACCCAAAATACTCTACAGGTGCTAAACCTGGTGAAACTCTTTAAGGCAGACACCACTGATCTGGAGGCAGTTTTGCTTTTGGCACACACACATAACAGGTTACAGGTTACAGGTATCTATACACTGTGGGTTGCTTGAGTCCTATGATTTTCCTACGGTTTTCACAGCCTACACACCAATGCATTGCCAGAGGAATGATTAGGCTTGAATAAGGGCACAAATGTTTCCATTCATGCCGAACTGACAGAGCACAGTGGTAATGTGGCCTTGATGGTGCAACAGTAGTCAGTAGTAGTGTAGTTATGTTAACATAACAAGCTATTCTGTTACCAGAGTATACAGTGTTACCCTCCTCTGTCTACAGGTAAATTCATCAAACACCTGTCTACATCTCTATAGATTAGTAAGGGAAATATGAACCGCAGCATCCCAAATCCGGATTACTGCGCTGTGGTAAAGGTCATCGTCTCTACATTAAATGAGCTGGAATCTGCAGTATGCAATTAGTAATCATGTAACACCAGGTGCTGCTTTGAAATGTCAAAATACGTTAATCAGAAGATGCTATATTAAATGTTGTGATCTTATAATAATTATATTATTCTTTTAAATAAAATCTCAATGGAAAAAACTAGTTCTAAAAGTAAAAAAAATGCTTAAATATTATTTTGCTTTTATTCTTACTGATATTTTAAAATAACACCAAATTTCATACCTTTTAAGTAATAATACCTCTGTTAACCAGTAATGAAGAGCTGAACATGGAGACAAGAAAATATTTTTCTGGGCAAAGTCTTAACGTTTTGTTTCTAAGGCAGTATTACACAGCTCAGACATACCCCTAAATAATGTGGTGAGCCTGGACAAATGAGGATAGACAGAGAGACAGACTGGACAAAGCCATTTCACCCAGCCGTCATCAGCTTCCATCAACCAACCTTCCTGTGGAGGAGGCCAAGCTGCAACTCTACATCTGTCCACTAGAGGGGGTATTAAAGGAGAGGTATAGTTGTGGCAGAGTGGGGAGTGAGGGGGAGGGGGGAGAAATCCTCGCATATAACAGCACTTTAACAGGCGCATTTCTTCTCATTGGCCGGCGCCGCGTCCAGTTTGCTGGTGCCCTCCCCGTTCTGGGTGTCGGCTGCAGGCTTATCCACACACTGCTCCATGCGCTTCATGACCAGGTCCAGCAGGGTGACCACAGCCTTGTCCACATCCGTTCCTGTGGCTGCACTCGTCTCAAAGTACGGGATACTAGACAGCCAGTCACAGGCCCGGAGGAGCAGACAGAGAGGGAAGACAAAGGAAGCGAACTATTTGCCTAGTCCAAGTACAGTGTGAAAGGTATTAGGCATGGCACAATATTGGATTTGTTTTTACAATTCCTGCTTTTTTGTCTAATTGCTTTGGTGAAAAGCTTAATCTAATAATACTTCATTTGAATAATAGTCTTTATGCATTTCTACTTTGCTACTGTAAAGCTCTAAAGCAGGGAAATATCTGCCACAGCAGGGTACACCAATCAAAAGACAGAAAGAGACTATAATCAGAGAGAACTGCTTCCAAGAACGGAGGGATTGTTTCATGTGTGCTGTAGCATAGACCTCCTTCACTGTCATTCTCTTTCCAAATCACATATTTCAAGCATAATTACGTACATTTGACAAAAGAGAGATCAAGCGAGCCCTCCTGCCTGTGGATTTACAAATTAATCTTATAATTCTACGGGGGCCTCCTTCCACTCCAAAAACAGAAGGTTTGGCACAATAGCATTATGCACTGTCATCAAAGCTCATATACTTATAACCCCCCCCCCAAACTCAGTTTGTGAAATGCAAATGCCTATTAACTAAAAAGTCATTACTATAATTACCTGGTTATAGTAGATACCAATAAAGTGATTATTTAAGAAGATGCAATTAGCCCATATATCATATCCATAAATAAAGACTTTTGTTATGATACTGGCCTGGGTGACTTTGCAGAGGGCTTCAGTGGAAAGGTTGATGGTGTGATACTGACCCATACTTGTCGGCGAGTTCTTTAGCCTGTTTCTCCTGCACCTCTCTCTGGTCAGCCAGGTCGGCCTTGTTGCCCACTAACACAATGTCGGGGTTTTCACAGTACGCATTGGCCTGTAGCTGGCCTGCAAGCACACAGCACATGAGTGATGATCCGCTAACGAAAGGTCAGAGAGCATGGGTGTGTAGAACACAGCTGAGTAATGACTTCCTGACATTCAAACACTATAGCAACGTCTCAGAGCAGCACAGCAGGTCACAAGAGTCAGGTCACAACTAAACACAAATAAATCACTTGCACTTTCTCTCTGCACTCTCTCTCTCTCTCTCTGTACTTTCTCTGCTCTCTCTCTCTACACTTTCTCTCTCCTCTCTCTCTCTACACTTTCTCTCTCCTCTCTCTCTCTCTTGTGTATACTCACTCATCCAGTTGCGCACGTTGAGGAAGCTCTGCTGGCTGGTGAGGTCAAACATAAGCAGGAAGCCCATGGCGTCTCTGAAAAAGGCTGTGGTGAGGCTCCTGAATCTACAGCACAGAGCCAAACACATTTACACACACAGCAACACAGTAAGCACAATTCCGTAGAAGACACAATGCACACAGAGCATGTCTCATTGTACTACACATTACATATATCATCTCTGCACAGAGGACCCAATTTGTATTTTTGTGGCTATATGAATGCCTTCACTGATTTAATATAAAATATATATTATTTGTTTTGATCGGTATTGTTTCAGGCAGGTTTGAGTCTGTTTAATGCACTGCCCACTGAAAGACCAATTTCTCCAGCTCAGTTATTGGCCGGGGTGATGTCCCTGAGGAGCAGTATGAATATGAAGTCACAGCTTCAGACATCCCAGGGAAATCACCCAAAATACACCACTTACATAACAACATGACTCATAGCTTTACAATTAGTTTCAAAGCATGAAGATCCCAACCATGATCCCCTTCTTCTGAGATCAATGCTTAAGTGGGAAGAAAAACATGCCTTGTTATACAAAGACTTTGACTCAATACTAATTTTGTAGGATGGCCTTTTTGAACAGATGGGAGTTTTTTTTTTTTTTTAAATGTTTTGACTGAGCTTTCCCGTAAAACACGCGAGCAGTTAGAGGAAGGAATAAATGTCAGGATGCCAAGGTCATGTCAAGCGTCATCATCATGTACCCGCATACGGTAAAATCACTCCTAGATTATGCCGCTGCTCTTTACATGGTACATTTAAAGGCCAAAACTGATGAATCTGTCAAAGAAAAAAATGAAATAAATTTAAAGTCTCCAGGCAGCATTGCATTACTGCTGACAGGAAAGAAAAAACAGCTTGCGGATTAAAAGCTCCATCCGCAGTGATGTCTAACAAAACACAGCACAGCGAGGCCACACTGGGCAGCCCTGTCTGTCCAGTTCTGCAGCTGGAAGGGCTCTCTGGGGTCCGCTGTTTGATGTGTGTATTTGATTATGGAGAATCACATTTACATTCGCATTCCATTCAGAGGAGGCTTTCATCTGAAGACGCTTGGAGTGAGAGAGGCTGCCGCACCAGAGAACATGATGTGCATCCAGACTGAGCTCCCGACTGGGAGACTGCAGGGCTGACAGGGTTGCTCTGTCTGTGCACTCAGCACTGCTTGCTCCATCATTTACATGTATGCACCAGTAAGCTAGTCAGTCCCTTCATATCTTACATGTGCTAAGTGTGGCTTACATTCTAGAATGTATTCGTCATTAGTGCCTATTAGACATTAGTGCCTTGGGTAAGGATAGCACTGTCATCCAGACTAATATGGTTTGTCAAAGGTTAGTGTGTCTGTGCAGGCCAGCGTGTGTGTAAATATTAGTGCAGCACATGTCTCCATACCTCTCCTGTCCTGCTGTGTCCCACAGCTGCAGATGCACTTTAAAGGACTTCCCTGTGGTCCCATTAGGGCTGTTCGCTGTGTAGACCTACAATATGACACACACACACACACACACACACACACAGAGGATGACAAGTCAGTATAAGATTATATATAAGAGTATATCACATGGGCCCTGTACAGGGCATCTTTCAAACTGTAAACATGCAGGCAGTCTAGAGCCATGCTACACAATGTGTAAACATGCATGCAGTGTACAGCCACACTACACAATGCAGTCTATAGCCACACTACAAAATGCAGTCTAGAGCCACCATACACAATGCAGTCTAGAGCCACGCTACACAATGCAGTCTAGAGCCACGCTACACAATGCAGTCTAGAGCCACACTACACAATGTGTAAACATGCATGCAGTCTAGAGCCACGCTACACAATGCAGTCTAGAGCCACGCTATTTTTGGCTGAATGATGAGAAAAAATGCACAAAAAATGAATGTTATCATTCACATCATACAAATGCCAAGGCATTTCACTGGCGTTATGGATCTGACAAAAAGTCAATTTTCCGTGGAATTGCCCTCTAGAGCCACACTACAAAATGTGTAAACATGCATGCAGTCTAGAGCCACCATGCACAATACAGTCTAGAGCCACACTACACAATGCAGTCTAGAGCCACGCTACACAATGCAGTCTAGAGCCACGCTACACAATGCAGTCTAGAGCCACACTACACAATGTGTAAACATGCATGCAGTCTAGAGCCACGCTACACAATGCAGTCTAGAGCCACGCTACACAATGCAGTCTAGAGCCACACTACACAATGTGTAAACATGCATGCAGTCTAGAGCCACACTACACAATGCAGTCTAGAGCCACGCTACACAATGCAGTCTAGAGCCACGCTACACAATGCAGTCTAGAGCCACGCTACACAATGCAGTCTAGAGCCACACTACACAATGTGTAAACATGCATGCAGTCTAGAGCCACGCTACACAATGCAGTCTAGAGCCACGCTACACAATGCAGTCTAGAGCCACACTACACAATGTGTAAACATGCATGCAGTCTAGAGCCACACTACACAATGCAGTCTAGAGCCACGCTACACAATGCAGTCTAGAGCCACGCTACACAATGCAGTCTAGAGCCTCACTACACAATTTGATTTTGGGCTGGGTGACTGCACCCCAGGTCAGAGTCTGGGGTCTTTACATGACAAGGCACTGAGCGTTTGATCCAACTCAGGAATGTGTGTGTTTCTGACAGAGGCTGAACTCTCCGTCAGCTCACATGGTCTGTGTGTATGTGTGAGTGTGTGTGTGTGTGAGAGAGAGAGAGAGAGAGAGAGCGAGACAGAGAGAGAGAGCGAGAGAGACACAGAGAGAGAGCGAGAGAGAGAGAGAACCCTCATTAGCACTCACAGGAGGAAAACAGTGTTTAGAGCAGCAGTGCGTTTGCCTCGTGGTGGACCCTATAGACTACCTATAGAGCAAACAGGCTGTCAAATGATATAAGAGATGAATACGCCTGTTTCCCACATGCGCTGAGAGCCATGCTCTGACTTGCTCTGACTTTCTGTCCCCCCTCAGCCTGTCTTCCTATCCCATATACAAACAGATGCACATAAGATAAGCAGTGACTCATGCATCGGATGCAGCTGTGAGCTATCAGACATCACAGGGAGCTCTAAACAGAGTGGGTCGGATAAAGTATATGCTGTTTTAAAACCCACAGGATGGAAACTGTACACATAACTACAAACCAGCAGGGGGCCTTAAAACCTCACATTGCCACACAGAACAGAACAGAACAGAACAGAACAGAACAGAACAGAACAGAACAGAACAGAAAAGAACAGAACAGATCAGATCAGATCAGAGGAGAGATTCTGTTGTTGGCTATCTAATCTACATTATTTACCAGGAATGCTCTTGCTCATGTTAAGGAGCATGTCAAAGTAAGATTAGGTTTGCAAAAGACATTCCTTATGCAACAGTGAGGTTCAAATGGGGTGACTATGTTTTCTGTTCTGCCCACAGTGTCTGCTGTGCCAGAGAGCCCCGTCAGAGGGACAACACTGGCCTGGACTGTTATGCTCTTTTGCATGTATTTTACATGCGGTTACAGTCTTCCATTTGCATAGACTCTTACCGGTAAACTTGTGTGTGTGTGTGTGTGTGTGTGTGTGTGTGTGTGTGTACCTGCAAGAGGTCTTTTCCTGGGATCACAGCATAGCACAATGCCACACATGCTAAAACTACCCTGCTTAGCTAATTCATATCATTGCTAAAATGAATGGAAGGATTCCTAAGCTGCATGAGCCCTGTCAATGAGCCCAAGTGTCCTAACACACGTAACTAAAAAACACGGATGAATAGATTCAAGAACCGTACAGTACTTTAAATATCAAATCAAAGGATGTCACTTTGATGATTCTTCTGTTTAATTGGATTTTTGATATGTGGGATTTATTTTAACATTTGTACAGTAGATCGCAACATGCGGAGTAACATTTCAAATTGTGTTGCATTCTACACAATACAATAACAATGTCTATTCTATTCTATTCTATTCTAACATCTCCAGTGATCACACGATGTTGGAGAAAGAATAACATATACAGACAGGGTGTGAGAGGGATAGAGTACAGAAAGAGAGAGCGTGCGAGAGAGAGAGAGAGAGAGAGAGAGAGAGATACAGAGTGAACTGAGAGGGATATACGTAGAGTACAGAAAGAGAGAACGTGCAAGAGAGAGAGAGAGAGAGATACAGAGTGAACTGAGAGGGATATACGTAGGGTAAAGAGAGAGAGAGAGAGAGAGAGAGAGATACAGAGTGAACTGAGGGATATAGAGTAAAGAGAGAGAGAGAGAGAGACAGATACGAGCCCTTTTTTCATTAAAAAAATAATTCGCTTCAAAATGATGTGCATCAAAAAGTTAGTGCGACACATGTGATGGAAAGACTTATATCTCTCTAACATCGATTTTGTCGTGCTAAATGAATTCGCTCGCCAGAGGTGGATTAGTGAGAGTTAATTCGACATTCATGTGATGGAAAAGGGTTGAGCGATGTAAGTTACTGCAATGCCTGCTCAGAAAGTTCACAAAGCTAGTGCAAAAAATCAGAATTGTCTCGCGCATATCAAGACGTTCACCTCACAATAGTGTACAATTCGCTACCTTTAATACATTCGTTAGAAGTGTTCCATTCATACATTAAAACATAATTTTAATTCGCTAAAATCGGTCTGTTGAATGGAAAACCATTTTGGTGCTGTGCTTCTAATATCGCTCAAAATTACATTGAATTATGAGTTAATTCATTTGAAAATCTTATGGAAAAATACAGGGTGAACTGTGAGAGGGATATGGAGTAAAGAAAGAGAGAGAGAGAGAGAGAGAGAGAGAGAGAGAGAGAGAGAGAGAGAGTGTAGAGAACTGTATTGAAAGTTCAAACTAAAAACACCCAACAACGCATGTAGAGCAGAATTAGGCCGTTACCCATTGGCTATACCTATTCAAAAAAAGATCCCTAATTCTGGAAGCCTGAAATCTAGTCCCAAAAACACTCTCCAGTTTGAGGCAATTAAAAACCCAGGAACTGAACCCAGAAAAGAGTCCCCTGTGCCAGCTGGTACTGAAGCTCACTAATTCACTAATACACAATACGCTCAGACCAGTTCTGCTTCCAAACTACAAATTTGTGTCAATAAAATCATCAAACAAGCAAAAGAAGATTATTTGGAACACTGGAGAAACCAAACTACAAGCCAAAGTAGGATGAAATTCTATCTAACCCTAAAAAGAGACAACATGTTGTCACTGTCAGTCAGGGAAGGTTGAGACAGAGGAGCACTTTCTGCTATACTGTAAAAAGTATGAAGAATTAAGACAACCTTTTTTCCATAAATTTAAACCACCTACCCAAATTTCAAAGAGCTAAACAAAAATGAAAAAATGGCTATCCTCTCAGGAGATTTATATCATTATGCCATAACCTGAGGGACACTAGTATAATGTAAGTATACAATGTTTTATTTTATTTATTTTAGTCTACATGTATGATCTATGTGTATATGTGTGCGTATGTGTCCGTGTGTGTGTGTGTGTGTGTGTGTGTGTGTGGGGGGGGGGGCTATTGTTTTTGTCTTCGTCCTCCATCCTTCCTTTACCCTCTATTACCTATATTACCTATGGATATTTTATACGTTCTAAGTTTAGATCTATGTATGTTACTCATAAATGTTTATGACTGCTTTGGCAATGCAAATGCCATTTTGTCATGCCAATAAAGCACCGTTGAATTGAACTGAATTGAGAAAGAGAGAGAGAGAGAGAGAGACAGATACAGAGTGAACTGTGAGAGGGATATAGAGTAAAGAGAGAGAGAGAGAGAGATACAGAGTGAACTGTGAGAGGGATATAGAGTAAAGAGAGAGAGAGAGAGAGATACAGAGTGAACTGTGAGAGGGATATAGAGTAAAGAGAGAGAGAGAGAGAGAGAGATACAGAGTGAACTGAGTGTCATTAGCAGCTCCTCTCTGCTCTCAGATCAGATGACATCACCTACAGTAACTATCTCTGTCTCAGTTAATAACACTCTGGAGCCTGCCAGTCAGTCTGATCCCTCTACAAACTGACTGACGCCTTCATTGGACGTCATTCCTGTGTACAGCATGTATGTCACTACTGCGTGTACATTTTGCCTTTTCCCTTCCTGATTCTCAACCAGAAAAACGTGTGGAACTAGTAATGTACTAGACATGCGCCAGTCATTTGTCTGTCTGTCTGTCTGTCTCTCTCTCTCTCTCTCTCTCTCTCTCTCTCTCACACACACACACACACACACACACACACACACACATACTGTACACACACACACACACCAGTGATGAATGGCTTCTAGGTGTTTGTGAGTCATCCCCAAACAGGAGGGACCGGGGCATACACCCTGCCACACACATCCACACCTACTGCCATAATGCTGATCTCACTCCACTCCAACACTACTTATAAGAGTCACAGGGTAGTGGTCAGTAGCCATTTAACAGTCACTGGAAGGATTTGATGGATGGTAGCAAGATCCTGTTATCATATCATCATTCATTATCTGATTCTCTGCTAGGGAAGAATGGGGAAGTCATAAGGAAGCACTTGGAGGTATTTTTCTACCTGGTATTTAACTGCCTGTAAATCTGAACGAGTCATGAAAATAATGGGACGATAAATGTTGAAAGACTGAAATGTCAGTTCCTAAGAAGACTGAAAAGAGATGTTAGGGGTGTTACAGAGAAGAGAGAAAGAGAGAGAGAGAGAGAGAGAGAGAGAGAGAGAGAGAATGAACTTACCACTCTTTTTTCCCTGAAGTCTATCCCCACTGTAGTGATGAATTTGGGGTTGAATTTGTTGTCTGTGTACCGGTAGAGGAAGGTGGTCTTTCCCACTCCAGAGTCCCCCAGAGCAAGGAGCTTGATCAAATAATCATAGTCCCCATCAGTCATAGTGCTGCCTGCGCTGAACCTGCACACAGACACAACGGACAGCAGTCAGTGAGGCGGACAGCAGGGCCACCCTCAGAGAGCCTCAGAGGGAGGGCAGGCCTGGCTCATGCAGCAAACCATCAACATCACAGATGAATCTACTGCACAACACAATGCCAATGAGCTTTCAGATTCTTCTAGAATCAATGAATCACATACACAGCCATATGATAGCTATTTAAGGCATTCATCTCCTAATAGGTAAGGCAGGATCTGAGAACAGCAGTTGATTAATGAAAAACTATTTAGAAATTGGGTCCGATATTCCACAGAAAGAACACCAGAACTCGCACCTTTTGATCAAGTCTATTTCTAGCTTTATACATACATTATCAATCATAACCAGGAGTCACATTTAACCATGTCTACTGACTCAACTAGGCTCACACAGGGTTCAGTTGGTAGCAGAATTCAGTGCTCATCCTGCAGTATCTCAGTGTGTGTGTGTGTGTGTGTGTGGGGGGGGGGGGTTAGAGGCTGCTTGCGCCAGACTCCCGAGGTGCTCCAGCATAATGCTGGGTGGCAGAGGTCAGAGACGGCCTCCGCGGGTAGAGACAGGAGGATGCTATCACAGGGGTCACAAGAGAGCCAAACACCGGGGTTGTGCGTAATGCCTCCTGTTTGAGCTCACGGAGTGGGTAGGGTCTGGGCCACCGCAGGGGTGGGGGGAAGGGGGGGGGTGGGGGGGGGGTGGTGGGAGCAGGAGGGGATGTTGGGGAGAGTGAGAGAACGAGGGGGAGAGGGACCTGGCACATGATTCCTCCCTGCTTCCGCATGAGGGATCAGGAGGTTCTGCGTGTGGGTGGTGGGAAACTCTGTGGAGCGCTGACAGCTCATATGAGCCCAGCTAGATGATTAGCACGTTAGCGAGTTTAGGCAAACCTAAATACAGTAACTTATCACTCAGCTTAATTGGTGCTTTGTAAACACACACGTAATTTTAGGGCAACAGTTGCAACACATATTTGTAGTGACATTTTATAGAGTATGTTTTACTCTCACTTAGTCCTTCATAGCACCGTCTTTCAGTGGTATCAAAACAGAGGAGCTTTGATATAAAATTGTGAGCTGACAGAAATGGCAGCTAGCCTGTTCCGCTGGTGTGTCTCCTTGCTTCCTTCCGTCCCTCTGATTAGATTGAGCGTGGCATTTCCCTGCTCCCTGCATCTTCGCCGGGCTGCTGCCCCCTCTGCATGCGCTGCGCTCCGGATCTATGCCTCGTTTGTCTGCAACCCTCGTGCCGCTTGCCGTGTATATTTAGAGGATCATGGGACTCTGATTCACCAGAGGCTCAGCTGAGATGCATCCCCCCCCCCCCAACCCACCCTCTGCTGTCCCCAAACCCCTCACCCTGCCCTTTCACCACCTACCCAAACCCCCACCCCTACCACACACACACACACACACACTACCCCCCTGAATGCCCAGCAGCTAGTTCAGCCCCCTTTGTGTCAAGGAAATTAGTGGGCTGCTATTGATCTGGTGGCCAGGGCCTGGGTGGCTGGACCGCCTGGAGGTAGCTTTTCCTCTGTCATAAAGGCATAAAACCTCAAGGTCTCCAACTGGGCCAGCACATGGTCCAAACAAATTGCATTGGTGAAGGAGGCACAGGGGGAGAGGTAAATCATTAATGCCTCTTGCTCCTCCACTCTGGCTCAGCACTCACACACTGGCTAGTGTTTTTCAGATTGCTTTTGGTCAGTGTTTGTCCTCTGTGGGGTTTATGGTCCGTGGAGGCTGCTCGCTGGACTGAGGCTCGCTGGCTTGCTCGTTTGTTCACTCGCTGCAGGAGACGGCCGGTCTGGAGTGCTTGGCTCAGTTCAAGCGTTCCGTGTCAGCTGATGCTGGCTTACGCAAGAGGGACCGAGAGGGAACACCCCCAGAAGACAATGAGCACCATGAGGGGAGAGACTTTCTCAACACGAAGAGGCATCTTACAGGTTAAAAAAAAAAACCCACACAGAATTGTTTGGAGAATAATTTGATCAAGCACTATGTGGCTGGCAGGGTGTTCCAGTGGTGTGCTCCAGAAATCATGGGATGTGGGGAGCACACGTGCAAAACATTAGAAAATAGCACTTGCCGTTCAGGAAACTGATTCGTCTGGCCTGAGCCATCTTCTTCATCCTCGTTTCAAGACTATTTTACCTCCGTCAGAAAACAAAATAAATGGAAATCCTTGGATAATTGTCTCTTGGTGTCAGAGAAAATGAAATACAAATCAGACACAATAAGAGAGCAGCTAAAGATACAGTACAGTACGTTTAGCAGTAATCTGCTGGCTGTCAGAGTTTCCCTGCAGGAAACCAATGTTGTGTCATCACATTCCCATGGAAACCAATAGCGTTGTGTGGTCAATGTGTTCTCTTCCTCTCAGGCTTTCTTCCTGGTAGAGCATTAATTCTGTTTGTATTCCATTAAGGTCACCTCAGGAATGCTGTTGCAACACCTCTTTTATAATCAGGCCAGTTATCAGAGAGGCCTGGTAGAGCTAATATGTACACAGCTACCAGCCTCCACTGACTAGCCCACTAGAGCAGCTAGGGCTGAGGCACTGGCATGGTTTGGACACAAGCCAAACCGACTTCAACACTGTTCTTAAGTTCATGTGATGTAAGGGTAGAGCTGTGTTGGAATTTACTCTGATGCTATAAGCTACACCAAAACATACAGATTAGGTAACTGTGTCTGATTGGATGAGGTGGACCATTTTCTCTCAAAACCAGACTGTGTGGACTTTGTTTGTACATTTGCACTCCGCTATAATAGATTACAGTGACATTGTGTTGTGCCTTTGAACTGATTACAAAACTAACACTGTTAGCTAAAATAGAGGTCTGAACACATTTATAAATGTATGTATGCAGATATAAAATATACAGTACAACCGAAATAAGAGATAATGTTGAAAAATAGAATAAGAATACAACGCATGCACACGCATTTTTAAATCACTGAAGTAAAAGATTTTTCAGTTAAACAAAGATGAGGCGGCAGTTTTTATTAGTTTGACATGAAAGACATTACAGGATCTGCCACATTACAACTCATGTGTGACCTCTGACCTGCTCGCATCTCAGTCCTGACATCTGACATCTCAGTCCAACAGACAGACAGGCAGAGAGTCTTAACCACTTTAGGCTAACAAGCTGATCAAAGCAGTGTTGCGCTCTTCCTCATTTTACAACCCTCAATATCAGGCAGAGGACACAAGGGTTCTACTCAGAAGTGATGTTTGACTCCATTCTTGTCACATCTCAACGTGACCTCTCTCATTGTGACTAGGTAATTGGTCGCCTCATAACTAGCATTCCCAGTAGATATCCTCAGTAATGGTAAAAAGAAAAATGCCCTCCCTTCCACAACCCGAAAAGATTTTTCTCTTCATTGGATTGGGAGAGAATGTGTGCTGTTTTAAAAGTTATATGTACTCCAACCATACAGTCCTTTAGAGAGCCATGAGCTCAACGATCTCTTGATGGTTAACAAGAACCAGCTTTCAACTCCTTTCGGATAAGATTAAATATACACATTTCATTAGCTGCATTTACCATATTCAATTTGTGAGCATTTAAATCCAATTTCTTCTGCATTGCATATGCTCTGTGGCATAGCTGATGCTCCATCTATGGTATGGAGTTAAAGGGAACCTCTCGACCCACCCACCTCTACGGCCTTGTAATAACATGTTGCTTCCATATTCTGTAGGCCTATACATACAGAAAAGCCACCCACGGCCAATGAGTTCTGTCACACATGAGATCAGAACATTAAATAGAAGCCATGGAAAATGAGCTCTCTCAATAGTGTATTTGAATAGCTCTCTGAATAGTCTATCAGAAATAGCCAATAGACATGAAGAAAATGTGCCCACACATTTAGTCACAGCACAAAACGCCTTGTCCACAGAGCCACACAGCTCACCCTGTGCGGAGCACTGCATGGGTCAAGCCAGCATCTGGAGCAGGAGCCAAAAAGGTTAGCAGTGCTGCGCGTCTCCACCAGCTATCGATCCTACACAGGGAGCAAGCTGAATCAAGCGGCCCCCTGAGGGCTGCTTCTGGGTGGGGGTGCTGTGCCCTGATCCCTGGGTGACTTGGTGCTCTCCTCCCACCGTAACTCACTGGGCCCTGGGAGTGCTCCAGCTCTGGACTCTCATCATCAGTCATCCCACTTAACATAGCGCTGTGTGGGTTTAACTGGCCCCTGCTCCATAACTCAGTCCAGTCATATGAGACCAATAGGCACCCGGCAGAACTTAAAGCCTAAGCACTTCTCCCTGGGTGCCTGTTGTTGTTGTTGACACTGATGAAGCACAGCACTCTCTGTCTAGAGCTCAGACACTATGTTAGTCACAAAATAAGTCAAGAGGGAGCAAAACAACTATTTGGGACCATTATCTAATCATGCACAGAGATACCCACTACCTATCTGCTAACATTGAATGTGTTCATTTCCTGATGTGAGACATAATTGCATTTCAAGTCCGCGCTTACAAGAATATAAAGAATGCAGAATAAACACTGAAGTCATACTGTGTATTGGTTAAGACCATCTCACTTCTCTAGGTTTTAGACTTCAGTCTGATGCCAGTACAAATCTCCAAAACTTTATCTCCCAAAGGATACAATTAACTTAGTGTTGAGCTTTTTGCTGGGAGGCACAATTAATACTTGCTGAATGAATACAACTACTTAATTTGCCATCAAGTTTCAAGACATTTTTTGATAATGCTAGGTCATGAAAAGACAAAAAAATATTTTATATTTTATAGCTTATACTTGTTGCTGGTGAATATGCTGGTGAATACAGTCTATTCCTATTTGGTGTAAGTGTGGCAATGCATTTATCTCTAACAATGAACATTTTAATGCCCAATCACAAACCATCACATTTCCCAGTTTGATTTATCTACCTGGCAAACATATCATGTTCCCTTCTTTCTGCATGGAAGAACATTATGGGTTAATGCAAGAAATCTATCTCAGATCGATCTTCTGAGTTAACACATCCTGTCTGGCTTTTAAAAAAGAATAAAATGTTAAACCACTAGTCTAGTCTAATTTGTCTGATTTGCCGAGTCAGCAGCAAATGTCACTCATTATGCAAAAACACAATGACATGTCCTGCTGTTTCTATTGATGTACTGTAGTCTAATTAGAAGGCAGAAGAAGAAGCACCACAGATTTTCCACAAAAGATCTCTTGAATTTCCCCTTGGGGATCAATAAAGTATCTATCTATCTATCTATCTATCTATCTATCTATCTATCTATCTATCTTGAAGATTCTTGGCCGTGACAGAATGCAAAATGAGACTGAATTCAGGCTGGTCCAGGTCCAACTTACAACTTCTCAAGAGTTCCCCATTCATAAAGGCTTCTGATTGAATACTACAGTTCCCTGAGGTAAATCTTACAATGCTGTTGCAGATAGTTAAAACTTCCACATTTAACTTCAAACTACATCATTCTTTCATGTCACCACACCACATACGTATGCACAAGTGGCACCGCAGGGAATGTCAGAATTTTGTTTCATTACCAAGCTTCCAAGTTGCAAAGGTGTAGAGTACTATATATATAAATTGGGATATGTTCCATGGAGTCTAAATGGTTCACATCATTTCATTCCCTTTACCTTGCTCTTGCTAAAATAGTCAGCAACACGATGACGTAACAAGGTTAATTCAGGGTGTGGTCAATACATGTCATGTCTCTGAATCACATACCCAGATTAAAGATGCAACAATCAGTTTGAAGAGATGACTAGGCCCTTATAAAACAGGTCTGACAAGCTACAATTATCTATAAATTCATTTAATTGTTTTGAACAAGAGCAAGCACTACGCTTCATTTCTTGTAAAAGCACTCCTGAAGGCTGTCCAGGACCTGCAGCGACATTGCCATCTTCGGTCATTGTTATCTCATCGGACACATTCAATTCAAGGGGATTGCTTGACAATGGATGTCTCAAACCAAACCTTTCCCTAATTTACTTTGGTCTGGGTCTGCCTACTAAGTGCCTTTGACCACACCTTTATTGCTCTATCTTAAACATGTCCACTCTAGTGCAACAGTGTACGAGCGCTGACATTTTTGCCAGCTGTTTTTGCTCTCACACTGGGGTTCTGACACTTATAGACACTTAGGGTAAATAAATTAACTAGACCATAATCCCTGACATTTGATAGCACAAATACAGCTGTGACATTTAGACAAGAGGCAAGAAGAAAATAAAAGACTAAAGTTAGGATCAATTACATTACAGGATCTGCCAGCCTCCATTATCCAATTAGTGCTGGTTAGCCCCAGGCTAGAATGGCTGGACTAAAGTCATGCTGTCATTTGTCCCAAATCAATTTCACCAGGCCTCTAGGTATTGCAAGAACAATGCACAGATTACCCTGTTTGTCATTTTCCCTAAAGGATTATGACAATGGTAATGGTTAGAAGACTATAAACTGAGGTGATATTTACATTTTCAGAATGTGCTGATTATGGTATACAGTAATAAGCTAACATTCAAGTAAAGAGTTGTGCAAATCAGTACTCCATAATCATGCATTATGTTAGAGCACATACCTTACACGAATAACCTATTTCTTATCAACGGGTACAGATTGGTACAGATTCCAGTGCACACATACCAAGCAGTGCTAACTTGTGGACTAAAACCATACTATACTCAACAGATGAAACGGCATAACGGAACGGAACACTAGTATGGGATTTAAGCAGTATGTGTATTACATCAGGCACCACATTTTATATGTATGCAAATAATCTTCCAAATTCACCACAGATTAAGTGGTTTCAGCAAAAGTAAATGTCTGAGAGGCTATTTGATTTGAATGACTGCATCATTTACAAGTGAATGAGGCTCAGATCAATTAAAAATGCCATCAACATAAAACCCATATGTGAGTCATGAAACCTTGGCCATAATGGACTTCTAATCGCTGCCTTTGGAGTTCAGATGTAGGCTCCAATTGGAAGCTTAAATAGGTCACAAACACAAGTTTCTTTCTGCCCCGTGGTGCAAGGAAGAAAGTGCTCTGCAAGTCATGAAAGTTGTTGTGATGTCACATGCTTTTATCCGTTTAAGGGTCAGAGAAACTGTGCGCGAGAGAGAAAGACAGAGAGAAAGACAGAGAGAAAGAGAGAGAGAGAGACAGAATTTTTCTCTGCCTTGGCCACCCATAATGTGAGGTCTTGAAAGGTCTGTGGGGTTTTCCCAACCTTACCTACACTATCAAAAACATAGAGGAGACAAATCTCTAGAAGCAATCTGTCAGCCAGCTATTAACCATAATTGATATTCACCCAGAGAGAAGTAGCATCATATCGCTGCGCTGCAACACTGTGTCAGGTATATAGCCATGACTCCATCCTCTAAATCAATTCATCAAGGCTGAGGGCTGCCTCCTCTCAACGCCTTTCAAGGAGTCTACAACCTGAGGATTTACTTTTACTTTTTAGACTGAAAAGACTTTATCAGCCTATGAAAAGCTCCTTCTATTAAATAAATAACTGCATACACTCTATGAATACACGGTTACTGAAGTACTGTCAAATGGAAAGTCAGGCAGTTATCAATCTGTGCTACAACTGAAGAGAATATGAGAAAGAGACAGAGATAGATTCTTGTTAACCCTGTAAAACTAGTCTTGATAATGAACTAGAAATTACTGACTGGATATTCTTCTTGTCCATCAACCAAAACGACCCTCCTACTACCTCACCGTTCGTTTCAGAAGGTAAACAACCAAAGTCAGATCTTACCGTTTCTTCCAGCCTCCCTGTACCCTTTTTTCAGTGAAAAAGTCCTTCAACTCAACAGGAGATTATCCGGCGCCCAGCAAGCCAACTAACACCCAGCTCAAACAGGCCACACCCCAGAGCCATGGGCCAAACCCATGGAGGTCAGCCTTCCACACATGGCTCTAAACTCTGCCCTTCTCCCTATTGACAGGAGGGGGTGGAGAAAAAAGGGAGAGAGAGAGAGAGAGTGTGTGTGTGTGTGTTTGTGTGTGTGTGTGTGGTGAGGAGTACACCAAAAGAGACAAAAGAAGAGTCTTGATTCAATCCTTTCACATAACACCAGGTAACACCAGACTAACATGGGCAGTAACCTTTCTTATTTTAGGTTTTTATTTTTCAGACAATGATAAAAAAATCTAATTCTCAAAGCTTTTGTCTGTCTCCAATGAAGACTGAGCTGTTTAGTCACATCAACATTATGCCTGTCATGCCCTCTGATTCCACAGTAGGTGTATCTTTGAGTTATCTTACAAGTACTTAGAGAGACTTAGTGAAGCACATGCATCACCATACATTAGTGACTCTCTTATCACGGGAGAGACCCCTCTATAGCCAGGAGCAGCCTTCAGAAAGAACAGTAAGGCACTGTCTTAATTGGCTGATTCCACTTCCTCTGCAACTGCGATTGCATTTCCTGTTTCCTAGACGTCCATTACTCTCAGCCTGTGCAGGTCTACTCAAGGAGAGAGGGAGACATATACCCTCATGGCTTTTCCACACTAACACAACAGGCAGTCAGAGAACTCCCATGGCCATCGGGATGATGGGAGGTGACCTGTGCTGGACGGAGGAGCGTGGAATGCCATGCGCTCCGAGTCCTGACATCGCTGACAGGCCGTGGTGGAGAGTGCAAAAGCCCTCCCAGATGCCGCCTCGTCCTGAACGCAGATCGATGAGACCACAATAAAGATGCCTCCGAGGAGGAGGAGAGCAAGGGCCGCCAGAACAAATCCAATCCCACACCCAGAAATGTCAAAAGACCACAGGAGACTGCTGCTTCTGCTAAAACAACAGACACAATTTACAGAGTGACGAGACGGCTGGCCACAGCCGTCAAATTCCCCAAGAGCCCGATGTCTGAAAAAAAAAAAAAATTTTGTTTGGATGGACCGGGCAGTGGGATCTCACACAAGGACAAAAGGCAGTTTAGGGCAGCAACAGGGATGCCTCCCGCCCGCCTCGTCCAGAGTGGCCCCTTGGTAATGAAAAGGTTATTGCTGTAATCAGTTTAGGAGTGTGGGCTCTGGAAACACTGCGGAACAACGGAGAGGGCAACAACGCAGAGCTTAACTCACGACACAAACACTCACACGTCTCCACACAGACTCTACCTTGAACAAAAGAGGGGAGTCCATCAGTCAAAAATAATTCAGTGGAAATGCATGGATTCCAGTTACTGCTACTGGAAGCAACCGGAATCCATGCATTTCTACAGAATATTTTTGGAATCTGATCCCTTATCATACCTGTTCATTCGCACTCGTCGCTCGACTTATCGTGACTAAATTCAAGATGGCGGCGAACGGTAAACTTCATGAAGGTACTGTCTGTATTGTCTTGTAAATAAACTACCAGTGCTTTTTCAAAGTTCTCAATGTCTCGTTTTAAATGCCAAGGCCCTCGGAAGTCTACCAATGAAGTATGGAGCTACTTTGAGCCTCGTAAATGGTGTAAAACAGTGATTTATTTGCATGGCTAGGCCGATGCCCGAGGCATCCCCATCGAAAAACTGTTGGTAGCATCGGCTAACTAGCGCAGTGCAGGGGACAAGCCGAGATGAGCTATGAGACATACGTTCACACTCGGTATCATGTTTCAACACACTTTAGGTCAATATCACACCGGAATTTTCCTTTAAGATTAAACAATCAGAAAGGCAGGAACAACAGGTTTTTACAGAGCACTTGCAAGTCTTGTTTGTGGTTTTTGTTATTTACAAATACAGCATTATTTGTCCAGACTAAAGGCCCATTCACACCAAGAACGATAACGATAACGATAGCTATAAATAAATATTGTTGTCGTTAATATGAATGACGACGTTCACACATAAACTATAACGATAACAACATGAAGAACGATATCGTTGGGGATCACTTTCAAAGCGATTTTCAGAACGATAAAAAGCTACTAGCCAATCAGAACCCATTGAATTTTAACTGTCACATTTATTAACACAAGGAGAGACTTTGTTTATCGTTGTTCAGTGTGAACACTTTTATCGTTATGGTTATAGTTATAGTTATCGTTATCGTTCTTGGTGTGAATAGGCCTTAAGACTGCATAGGTTGGGTACTGACTTCAACAAGCTCCCCATTAAAACAATGATACTACAGTAAAGCTGGCAAAATTATATCTGTCTATATAATGAGAAATCTCTGTCTGTGTACATGTCTGTCTGTTCACTGCGTATCTCTCGATCCATTCATCCGACCAACATCAGTGGTTGTATTGAAGACACCCCAAATGGATGCAGTGTCTAAATATGAAATACTGAAGACAACATCTTGCTGCTCTTGACCTCACCAACATGGCAGTCAACACTGGATGCAGTGTTTCTGTAGGCATGTACAGTACAGACACAACACTTATGACATTCAATTGGATAAAACCTTTATCAGCTTCCTCATGCCTGTACAGTCAAAGGCCGACATTCAGTATGTCGGTAGTCTACTTATTCCATACATGTGGGCTGGGCCCTTTGAGGATTAGAGAAAACTGCTATTTGAACTCAAAAAACTGAACTGAAAATGAAAAAGTGGACTTGCTTGAGTGCTTATAGAGATGGACATCAGTCTGACCTGTGCAGTGACAGAGGAGTAATCTGAGGGTGAAAAACAAGGCAGCAAAAGTCACGCAGTCTGAATTAAGGAAAGCTTAGAGGCATGCAGGGAATGCTATTTTCTATTTAAGAGCATGCTGCTATGTCTCAGACAGGCTATTGTTCCACAAGGAAACACCAAACTGTTTACTTGTTCTTTGACTAACTGAGGAGCAGCGTGATTGTGTCTATAAGTGCTGCCACTGCATAATATAATGCCAATGAGGACCAGTCTTTAGTGTTTACACAACCACAATTCCTATAGGTGTGGAGAGAATTTTCCAGAGCGAACACCAATGTTTCCCATAGTTCACAAATGTACTTTGCCGATAAGGGTACTTTAAGACACAGTATATTATTTATTATATTTTCCCTGTCGTCCAGTCAGTAATGCCAATAATGCATACTTCATAGATCAGAGTTAAACCCTCAAGCTCACAAGAGATTGCAATGTTGTACTAATAGTGTTCTAATCTTGTTTCATAACAGGTTCTCCAAAAAAGGGCCAATGAGATAACACGGTCCCACACATACTCTACACAGCAGAAAAGGTGGAGTGGTAATGCAACACCAATGTTCATTTATGTGGCATCTACAACACTCACCATTAACATATATACCATTATTACACGGCTCTTCACAAGGCAAGTTGAACGCTCCATTGGATTAAATGGGATTTCCCAAAGTTCTACGGTAAAATATTTTCATGTAATTACCGCTGCAAACGTATAATTACCGCTGTCAATGGCAACGGGTTTTGTGCTTCTGATACGTCTTTCATGTCACTACGCAAGTACTGGAACTTCATTCAAAAGTGAAAGCAGACGGTTGATCAGCTGTGTTCTGAAGAAGGTTTGATTCAAGTTCAGCTGTGTTGTTGCAAACTATTTGTTTCTCAGCAAATGCCACGATGAACGGTAACAAATAGGCTAGGCTATGTAGGCTAAAGTCATATCGTGGGGAGTTTATTATTTAGTTTTGGCAAGTAGCCGTGTAATAAGCGGGATAATGTATAGAACGCCGGTCATTATTGGGAAAATAAGTCCCTTCAGGGCGCTGCGTGTCGGGGTCCGGTTCACTCTCTGACTTATTTTCCCAATAATGACTGGCGTTCTATACTGAGAGAAAGTGGAATAGAACATTATGTCCAATATTCCAATATGTGGTTTAATGTTCTGCATTATGTCCAATATTCCAATATGTGGTTTAATGTTCTGCATTTCTCATTAGTGGGTCACTTTGATACTAAAAGTATGATTCTATGTAATGACTGTATGATATCTGTACTGTCCCTGTGTATATCTGTGTGTGACTGCATTTAGAGATAAGCGGGAATATTATGACTTTGCAGTGTTTCACTGTTCTGCATGGCTGCATCAGTAGCTATATGCTCCGGATTGCCAGGTTGCCACTAATCAGTGTAGTCCACGTGAGATGGGATAACCAACGCCATCTCCCGTCAGCCTGGAATGATACTTAAGCCCTAACTATTTCCTTGTCTAGTTAGAGCAGCTGATGGATCTTTAGGTGAAGTCATGCTGTCTCTCCCTTGATGCGCATCATTGTAAATAAACTCTGTTCCTGATTTTTCATACTATTGGTCTGACTGGGTCTCTATTAAATCTATGGTATCAAAATTACCATCAATACATTATCCCTTACTTAATATATGTCAATAAGTATTTGTCTATATTCTATGCTGAAAGTTAAAGTATAAATAATAAATAAAAGCTATTCAAATTATAGGCCTAAACATAGAGCAAAATTGACTCCAAAGATAAACACAGCACAGCTTTTTGGAAAGCAACACTTCAAAAACAGAACTTTCCAAGAATTGACCCCAAGCTCAATAAAGTCAAAGTACATTCACCCTGAGAACAAGGAGGTGCTTGGTAAAGCACATCTACTGCAGTAGGAGAGGAAGACACCCTTTAAACTACAACTATAATCTGCCCACAAAGACTCTAGACCATCACAGCTGTAGGCGACTCTGAAAAATGAAAAGGCATGAAATATTCCCGTGAATGATTCATACTCATGAGCTGGGCTATGGGACGCAGACAGAGACACGCTGCGAGGGGGGAAGGGGGCCCAAAGGCAATATTCCTCAAATTAAAAAATGCATGAGCTTCTACTTTGGGAAGAGGCTGCTGTCACAGTGGAATCTGGAGCGTGGCTGCTGCTTCCCCGTCTTGTCCTGCACGCGCGCACACACACACACACACACACACACACACACACACACACACACACACACACACACACACACACACACACACACACACACACACACACACACACACACACACGCACGCACACACACGAGATAAGCACTGGAACTGGACGAGGGAGGAAAGGTAATAAAATGTGGTGTGAAATCTCAGGAGAGAGAGAGAGAGAGAGGTTCACTGACAGGATAGAGTTCGAGGAGGACAGGGAGGAAAATCATAGTGGGAAGTGGCGATGAGTGAGATAGGTCACCAGAACGTTTGTGCCGTCTCAATGCACACTTCATCTCGCTGCAAATGACATTCTATTTAATTAGCTTTGGGTAATAGGTTGGTATAGCAACATAGCCGCCATCGCCATGGAAACGTTAACTCTCTACTGTTCAGTGTAAATGTTCAACATGGAATGTGTGCATGGACAAGCAGTGGTGTCATCCTACGGCATGATACCAACCAAATGGGAACATAGGCCTATACAGTATAGCTGGCCAATGCCCTACTATGTATGCATGTTTGTGTATGCATGTATGTATGTATGTACAGTATGTATGTATATACGTATGTATGTATGTATGCATGCATGAGGACCACTGCTTTAGGTACAAAAGGTGGTTAGTGTTTACTGCAGATGTATACTATAAATACTATCTGAAAATGTGGTGAAATGCACATTTGGGTTGTAATTCTTTATGACAAGGTGATAAAGACTAGATCAACAGAGACATGCAAAGACAACCAGGTGAAAAGGATTTCAGCCCTGGTGAACATTTGAGCAACACCCATAAAAGAATACTCAGGTATGGGCAGGTCATTCTTAGCATCATCATCTCTACTCTCCTACTTTCTCTGTCTCGTCCTTCCTTCCACCCTCACCCTCACCTTCTTTCTCTCTCTCCCTCTCTCCCTCTCTCTCTCTCATGCTGCCTTCCTTCCTCTCTCCCCCTGCGTCTCTCTGCTCTTCTATCTCCTCAGTCACCAGGCAACTACTGCCTCCTCTGCGTGGAAGGATCTGGGTGTGGTTGCCTCATAGCCTGTAGAATTATCAGGATATTCCATCATTCCAAGTCTTCCACAGCAGCACAACAAATAATCATTTAAATGATTAGGAAGTCATGCTGTGTTTATAGCGGTCATTACACACCATACAAAAGCACAGATGCTTCCATAAGCCTGCTGAGGCACTTCCTTGACATGCAGGGCTTACTAACTGATGGTCTTAAACCCAACACACTATATGAGTACAATAAATTTGGGATGCACCATTATGTGTAGTTAATCTATTTTACAGTTCCCCAAAGTTACACCAGAAGAACAAAATTTATTCTTCCAGTTGCACCACAAATGTTCCCTAACCATTTCACTCAACACTGCTCTCTCTCGCGCTCTCATACACATATGCACACACACACACACACATACACACACACACACACACACACACACACACACACACACACACACACACACACACACACACACACACACACAGACACACACACACAGACACACACACACAGACACACACACACTCTCTTCTACAATCCTGTGCTGCGTGCTCTCATCAATAATCTGTGCCATGAGATGTGGTAGTGAAATTAATGTAAACATTTTGTGAGGATATTCACACTGCCCACATCCCCAAAGGACTGACAGAGAGAAAGAGAGAAAGGGCGAAAGAGAGTAAGTGAGCGAGACAAAACGGAGGTAGAGAGCCAGCTCAGAGAGAGGCAGGCCAGGCATCTTGGCATTTCTAAGGACTGCATCAATTATTCAAGAACAGCAATTAGTCCCTCATCCTTACAGACTTCAGACTAATCTTGCACTGTGTGGTTTAGTGAAAACAACACATGTTCAAATGTAAGTCATTATGCAACAACAATAATAGACCACAAAAACATCACAAATAATTTTGATGATATCAGCTTCCATCATTGTCTAAGCTCATTAGACAATGATATATAGCTCATTGTAACATCATAAATAATCATGATATACAGTTTAGACCAAAGGAGTAGATAATGCCATGAATTATTGATCAGCAGTTATCCAGATAAGAGATGCCTAGGGAGGCTTTCAGATATCACCATCTACTGCAGAATACTCAGCAGATGAGAGACAGAGAGGAAAGAGAGGAAAGGGGGAGAGAAAAAAGAAAGAAAAAATAGATATACAGAGAAAGACAGGGAAACAGAGAGAGAGAGAGTGAGAGAGAGAGAGAGAGAGAAATTGTTGAGAACTTCCCATCTCTCATCAATGGTGTCAATATGATAATGGCTGGTTAGACATGTGACTCAATATCATGAGCCCTTTTCATCTGTCATCTCCTGGCTGCGTAGTTCTCATTGTAACTTTGGCATAAACTGATAAATAATTAAAATACTTATGCATTATTTGCTGCATTACAGAGGGAATCTAGTATTTCTTGACTTCAGTGGAAGCTAAGTTCCGCTAACATAAGCCTGGGTTAATTAGGGGCTGACAAGGATTGTAAGAAAATATTGATAGTGTATTGTTTCTAAAAAACAAAAAAAAATACTGAAACACACAAATGTTAATTCCTTTAATTCCCTGCTCAGTTTGCACAAAAGTAGTGCTAAGATGTTCACTCACTATTCTAATTTCTTAATAATAATAACTTTTTTACTAAGATTTGTTGCATATGGCTCTTTATACTATGACAAGTTTTCTGAAAACAATACATTTGTCACAACATATTGAACGGTAACACAATATATTGAATGGTAACTTGTATATATCACATTGTCAGATTCTTTCCCATACACAACCCTATATTTGACAAGAAACAAATATGTGCATTTGTTGAACCTCAAATTGTGTGAAGCTCCACAGTTGTCTAATATAAAAACCAGGACATTTCCAGCCATTTTGTGGTTTCATGAGATGACAGCTATTGGCGATGACAAATGAAAACACGCTCGTTGCCTTCTAGCTCATACATATAAACATTTATTCATTTATTCACAATGTAACTTACTGTACTGTGCCTACATACAGTGTTCAGTGCATGTGCTCTCTGTGGGAGTTGAGCCCTGGTCTTTGCATTGCTAATGAAACTCTCTTGCGCGCTCTCTCTCTCTCTGAGATGAAGTTTTTCGGGCAACACTAGTGCACTCAAAACCCAAATTCATAACTTTTTCCCATGGATTATTCTAGCATTTTATCATTTTACCATTATGCAGTCAGTGTCAGTGTAGAATATATTCATTTGAACTGTTTGAACAGTGATGAAAGGCCCTTTATGATAGTCATTAGAGTTGTAGACTGGTACTTGCACTTACACTATCTATTCATGTAGATAACTGACTGCTAAGACTAACCCTCTCATCTTACTAATCAAATATAATTTATTCAAAAGTATGAATTATGATTTATCCAACAAATTAGTCTTGTTTCATGTTCAAAATGGGAGAGTCGATTACAGCCACTGACTGCACTCCATCCACTATAACATGAACATGCTGCCATGATCGCTTAATGACTTCTACACTTTCATCAACATTATGACTTCCCTTCAATCAAGGCGTTGTTAGCCTATATCTGAAGCAGTTGCAAGGCAGTATGATTAACGATGAATCTAAATACATAGTCAAATGCAGCATAATGATGCTCAGCTGCCCATGTGTTATGGCTGTAATTATAACAGCAGCCATGCAGGTACACATGCTCTTTGTCGCTATGATAGCTGTACTCCGTGCTACTTACTGTACATCCAGTGCAAGTTGGTGAATATGGCAGCTGGTAGTGGTGTACAGACTGATGAATGGGGAAAGAAAGCCCTGTAGGGGGGGGAGCGCAGTCTCTCGGGGTTAGTAGGGCACGCTGGTAAGCCCTAAAGAGAGGGTGCTGTGCCCCTGCGTGTGCGGTGCCCCCTGGGCTCACCAGCCTGCAGAGAGACAGACAAGCCTCTGCAGCGAACACTTCCCCTGACCCTTGACCCCCCCCGCAGGTCTCAGTGGGCCCCCCGCTCTCCTGCTACCTACGCTAATTACCAAGTGTGTGGCGCTCGGCAGTGCGCCAGAGCAGACTTCTGCGTGCACACCTGTGGAGACGGCACTCAGTCTGTCAGCTGCTGTGTGTTTCTTTCTTCACATGCTCAGTCTTCCTCTAATCCTTCACATTTGGCACTCTTTTCTTTATAACAGCTTTCTCCATTACAGTTCTATTCCTTTCAACCTTGTGGGTTTCTCCTTCTGCTTGGTCAAAAGAAGTGTTTTCAGTTCAATTTCTGCACTATGGTGAGAACCCCCCGTCCTGCCTGCATTGATCGTTATCAGGGTTATCTGAGGCAACCAACCAGCCAACAATGACACAGCAATAGGAACCAAATACGCCTTAAAGGGTACAAGTTTACGTTCATGACATGCAAATCTTCATTGCAGAGATGCAAATTCATTTCCTCTTCCTTGCTATGTAGAGTTATTCCAACTGAATGGTATTTGTATCTTACAATATTATTTCTATTGTTTATTAACAACCGAATTGCCAGAGAGCTCTGCCAAGCCCAATCTGACCTATCTTGCAATGTTCAAGAAATGAAGAAAATCCTGAATCTGAGCCAAACCAAGCAGTCTTTCCTGGGTAAAGAGAGAAGAAAGGACTTAACCATGCCTTTTACTTTGCAGCATCACAGCATCATCCCTGAGGTCTATGTGTGAACTATGCATATCACGATGACTTTAAATAGGACTCACACAACATCCACTACTGAGTAACAAACCACACACAGGTTATTCTTACTGACTGATGGTCTTGGAGGTGGGCTAATAGTGAGGATGGAAACCTATGTCTCAACATGACTAATAAGACAAGCGCAGATGCATGCAGAATGCTTATTTTCCTGTCAAGAGACTAACATTAGAACTTATCATCAGAGCTCTGTTCTTTGCTCTAACTTAGGTCAAATTAAATACTCTAACACAATTTCCTTTTCAAGTGTGTGGCCTACATGTCTTCAAGAGAGAATGCATTAAAGCATGCAGAGCATTTCTGCTCTCCAGAGTACCACCAATTTTAATGTTTAAAGGTTCAGAATAAGGGGCTGACCTTTGGCCCAGATACCTGAAATCTAAAGCCTCATTGAGCCTCATTCAACCCAAATCTAAAGAAATGCTCCAAAGCCACTTAAGCTCTTTCTGGCAACAAACCATAAAGTTGGTGTATACTGAACTCATCTTCTAGTAATGCCTGGATAAATGGAACATCTTTTTCGATAAAACTTTCAATGCAACTACAAGACTTTAGCACTTCAGTTGTAACAGAGATCAAATGTAACACATTTCAAAACCCTACCAAAATGAGCCATCAGAGCATATTTTCACACGTGCATACATTATGACTATAAATTGTAGGCTACATACCACCCAGTGAATAATAGAATAATAGGCTACTCAAATATCAATTAAATAATCTAAGGAAATGGCTACAAATCATTACAAAAGTTACACGATTCAGTGTTTCTATGGCAGCACAGAAATGTACACAGTGATAGCCTAATACGATGGATTGTGTGTTACTGTTTCGAATGGGGGGAAATAAACGTGGTGTGCACACCAATCCATTCGAGTACTGTCAGCAGAGATGCGCAGAATCATCGTTTCAGTAGCCTAATTCCAAGTTTCTCCGTTTTTTGTAAAAAAGGACAGCGCACGGATATTTCGCTAGACAATAAATGGTGCAGGTTGCTATAAAGGCTGCTTCCCACAAGTTTGCGTGAGGGAGGGCGGTATGAGTCAGAGGCGAGAAGAGGGGAGTCCATGAGATGGAACCAAAAATGAAGCCAAACGTGGTGGGAAAACAAAAGAAAGGAATTTCCAGACATTTAAGTAGGTGACTTGAATCGGATTTTGAAAATAGTTGATTATCATCGCTACTTACATATCAATGAGGCTCAAATGTTCCTTGCAGGTGTCTGTCTAGCCCATATCTCCCCAGCGGTGAGGCGCATTTTCCTCTTCAACCTAGGCAAAGCAAGAAGGCGGCGCTGAATTTATCGTCATCACATCTATTCAAGTCTTGCTCACATAATAGCTAATGCATGGAAACACACAACGAAACATACCTTCCATCACTTAGCTCATATGGGGTTTTTTCGTTTTGGTTTCTTGTCAATCTGGTTGGTACTTTGGCTTCTTGAGCGTGAACAGTTGTCAGTTCGGGTGTGCTTATCGGTTTGGGTCCTAGCGCCGTTCGCTCAATATCTTGGTGCTCTTTTAAGATTCAACAGGTTGTGACTGGCTGCCATGTGATAGAACGAGTTTCTTCTAATTCTGTTACTTTAATATTCAACAAATTAACTTAATGACTGTGACAATTATAATGAATTGCTTAAATTATTAATACACTTTTATTATGTTAATGATTAATACACTTTTATTATATTAATGTTTTCCTATGCTAGCATGTTGCACAAAAGATGGGGAAAAACATACTGTGAAGTGCGCACATCCAAAAATGTTTCAGCAGGTGCCAAATCCAAAAGGGCATACAAGTGAAAAAGTGAAAAAGACTTGCACACTGCCTTTGAACGACTCTTTTAATAGAAAAAAGGACACAACGTTTCGATCTTACGATCTTCTTTAGGCATCTTGTAAGATCAGCACTTTCACAAAAGATGGGGAAGCCATGATGTATCTGATAAACTGTAGATCCTGCAACATCCTACAGCTCAATAGCGGGAAAACTGAGCCTATGCTATTGCTACTTAATGGACCTGACCACTCCTCAGATGAGGAGCCTCACTGGATTTGTCTAACACCAGATGACCAAAAACCTCTGACTTTTTCTGAAAATGTCTGACTCAAATCTATGTCTGCCAGGTCAGTGGTCTGATAAATCTTGTTTTTTTTTATCAATTGAGAAATATAGCCAAAGTGAGGTCTTTTTAGGTCAGGAAGATACTGAGAGAAGCTTTCATATCCTCATGCCTTGATTATTGTAATGTACTGTTCTTTATCAGCAATATCAGATCATTGAAACACCTGCAACTAGCTCAGAATGCTTGGTTTTAGTAGCACTTCACTGGCTCCCTGTAAAATATAGAATTCGGTTGATTTTCGGAGCTTTTTCACAACAAAGAAGTATGGGTGAAAGTGGTCTCAAGGGGAAAAGTTATTAAACAGGGCCATAGCAAGCCTTTTGAAACTGGAGACACCAGTAGCAAATCACAACTTATTGGAGTGCAGACTCCAATACCATCGTTAAGTTTGCTGACAACACCGTAGTGGTAGGCCTAATCCACAACAAGGGTGAGACGGCCTACCTGGAGGAGTTGAAGTGCCTGACCAGTGGTGTCAGAGAAACAATCTCTACCTCAACTACAGTAAGACCAAAGAGATGCTGGTGGACTTTGGTAGGAAGCAGACGCAGGACTACACTCCCTTATCCATCAACGGGACCCCTGTGGAGAGGGATACATTCAAATACCACGGTGTCCAGATCACCGAAGATCTGACATGGTCTACCCACCTGGACACCGTGGTAAAAAAAGCCAGGCAGAGACTGTATCCTCTAAGGAGGCATCCAAAACAGTCATTGAGAGCATCCTGACTGGATGCACAGCTTGGTATGGAAACACCACCATGCAGGACCGTAAGGCTCTGCAGAGAGTGGTGCGTTTAGCTGAACGTACCATTGGGGGCTAACTCCCTAACCTAGGGGACATCTATATCAAGCAGTGCAAGGACAAGACCACCAAAATACTGAGAGACCCCAGCCACCCAGACTATGGTCCATTCTCTCTGCTTCGCTCAGGAAGCAGATACTGTACACTGGCGGCAAGGACTAAGAGACTCAGGAAGAGTTTTTTCCCCCAAGTCGTCCAGTATCTAAATGGCACTGTTTAAAACCTGTTATGCAGCACATGTTCCAGTACCGGGTCATTTACCCCCCCTCCCCCACCTCCCCCCAACATTCTAAATCAATTGTATGCACCATATTGCTATGTAGAATAGTAATGTTATACACCATTTGAAAGCTTTGACTCTTGGGAATCCAAAAATGACAACTTTTTTCATGTACAATCGGTATAGTGCTTTACATTCTCAGATTAATCTTATTATGTCTCAATTAAATTTGATCCAAAATGCCTCCCTCTCCCTCCTCCGCTTTTGGTGCTACCCTGACCTGCAGCTCAATAAGTAGATGCAACATATTGGGTATTGAAATATTCACAAGAATCCATAGAAATTGAATCTTCATGTTGTATTATCCAATATTAGTTGCACAGATGTATAGTCTATCTTATACACACTCATTGAACCAACAAAGTAAATGCAAAAATAGAGACTTTTTTCATATTTCAGAACACCTGACATACAATCTAAATAGTCCACAAGAAACCTCAAAGTGTTACCTTTCATTTGAGACCAGGATTATGCTTCTACACAAAGGGGTTCATGTGCAGTAAGTTGATTGTCAGTATGCATTTTGGATAAGCAAAAGTCCTATGGGGAGTTTCCATAGGGCATTTTACAAAACGCATGAGCATACCTTGGCAAATAATGGTCTAAAGTAAGTAGTTTTCATTCTATATTGACCTACTTTTGCACAAAGCTTCACAAGACCTGATGCTAGGGTTCAGTTGTGTTTCTAAGTCATCTCAAGTGACCTAGAGGGCTGAAATGGTGGTCAGTTCAGAGATGCTTATATCCGGCAGAATGAGAAAATAATATTCTAGCCTCTGTACCTCTGTGTCAGTACATCACACAGTTGACTGTTGTCCAAGAAACTACAGTGTCTTAGCTTTCCAAAGAGGTCAGGCATTTGATTATAGGCCAAAGTATGTTGGAGCAATGATCTCCTAAGTACTGTAGATGATGTACAATGTCGGGCAAAATACTCAAAATGGGGCGTATGCATAAGAATTTTTAAGCACTTTTTGAGAAATAAGCATAGGTATATATTATATTTGAGTACACCACTTTCCCCTATCTGCAATAACCCCCTGACATCTTGAATGTATTGTTTTCTTGTCTGTTACTGTTTTGGTGGGTTGTTTCTGTTTCAGTTGTTGTGTGTTTTTACTTAGCATGGAGCCGACTGTAACATTTCACTGCATTGTATATGACAAATAAAATCTGAATCTGCTCTGGACACCTGATGACACATGCTAGTGACAGACAGGAACATCCATGGGTTTTGGCCTCCTGCATACTATCCTCCAAATCCGCAGTTCTGACATGAATACATTATTTTATGAAATAAAATGTCACTGCTACTTTGCACCAGACCTGGCCTTCTATCCAAAGAGTTATCATGTACTGAATGTTATTTGCCTTATATTATAAGTGAGGGAAGCTGAACATTTCCTTTTGTCTCCTCCAGTGGTGAAACATTTATGAAGTCATTGAAAGACATTACTCTCATTGTTGACAGTAAGATGAACATGTGCCTGGGGGGATGAATCAGATAAATTGTTCTGACAACAGTTACCAAATGGACATGCTTTTGTGACTCAAACCAACAGTGAAGTGAACAAAGGCATTTGAGGATTGAACTGTCATGTGATTAGGCCTACACTCTCTCATAAAAAAGAAACGCCCTTATTTCTGTCTACAGAAATTGTGTAGGCCTATATCCTTGTGTAGCCTATATCTTGTCATGTGTACATCATGTATAGGCCTAGCCTATAGACTACCCTAACCCTGTTAGCCTACATCAATAATACTAGTCTAACCTAAAGCAAAAAAATAAAAAATACTAGTCCTACTAAACCTATAATTTGTCCAGAAACCACTATTTTTCTTATTTTTTGTACTTAACTGGCGTAGGCTACCTCTAACAAGATATACTGGCACTGGCAAAGAGTGGCATTCATTAGCCTAAGTGAAAATCCGCAATTAATTTAGTCTGACCGGTCCTGCGTTTCCACTGTAAAAATTACGTTTCCAGACGATTTAAAAACTACAATGAAACACTTGATAGGCTGTTGTTACTGTTACAAGAGCACTCTCGTCCGGACAGAAAGGGCTCTGCATGTCACGTGACCTTAGTAGTTGATCACATGATGACCAGAGGAAAACAGGAAGTATTTTCACAAGCTGTTTTCGAAGGTAAGTTGAATTTCCCCCTATTTCTGTGTCAAACTCAAAGTCAGAAACACTTCTAGTTGCAAACGTACGTACATGTTGAAAACGTTAATGATTTTTATTAAAGCGTTGTTTGTAACTTTAGGTACGTCACGAGAAATAAAAATCCTGGCAAATTTTGCTAGACCCTTATGTGTGTGAATGATGATTAACGTTAGTAGTAGCCTAGCCCGATCGATTTGATTAATTGTATTGGCTTGCTGTTGACAAAAGTGAACTGGGCAAGGCTTTGCACTTGGTTTGCAGTCTTTCAGAAATCTTATGAAAATATTTCTGTAGCTAATTACCGAGCTTTGTCTGGACCTTTCTGCACAGAGGCCAAAATGGCATCGGCCGTGGAGAGAACAGATGAGCTGGTCAGGGAATACCTTGTATATCGTGGGTTTACGAGCACACTTAAACATCTTGACTCTGAAATAAAATCCGACAAAGAAAAAGGATTCCGTGTAAGTATCAGATGTCAAACATTAAATGCCAAACATCAGATAGGCTACTTATTTGACTGGCAGAACTCAAAGAAAACATGTAATTTCTACCTAGGTTGACAAGATCATTGAGCAGCTGCAGCTCTTCATCCTAAACGGTGACTTGACTGGGCTGAAGGACTACTGGGGCTACCTTGATCGACGTCTCTTTTGTCGTCTAGAGGACGTTTACAGGCCCACTGTCAGCAAACTCAGAACCAGTCTCTTCCGATATTACCTTGTCTGCACTGTTCAGGTGATAGTCTATGCATGCAAACTTCAAAGAAACACAGAACATAACTTCTACAATCTTTTTTTCTCACAGCCTGACTGTGCAACATAGGGCCATGGCCATCACAAATGTAGCCAGATGCATCCCTTTGAAACAGCAGAAATGATAGCTGTAGTGATTTACTAGCCTAAAGCAGTGAGTGAGAAGGATATCTGACACTGACAGTGACCGTGTTCTCTTTCTCCCTCCATAGAATAAGAACCTTGAGAAAACTCAGGAGTTCTTCCAGAAGCAGGCTCAAGAGCTGCAGGGCCAGGCTGAGTGGCGCGAATGGTTCATCCTGCCCTTCATCCCCTCCCCTGAGCAGAATCCCGTCTTCGCCCCTTACTTCTCCCGCCAGTGGGCAGACACATTTCTTGTCTCACTCCACAATTTTCTCAGTGTGCTCTTCCAGTGCATGCATATCCTTGTTAATCCGTCATGAAGGAGTTTCATGGATACACACACTGTTTTTTATTTTTGCAAAGTTTTTATGTTTGTTGGATTATAGTAGTATTACATTTAACTCTAGCTGATGTTGGGCAGCCATTCCCTCTGATGCATGTTGATCACACATCTGTTTAAACAGTCTTGGTACACATTTAACAGCGAATTTGATTCCCCAGTACTTCTCCATAACAAATACCGTGAATCTATGAAGTATTAATAACCATAGCTTTTGTTTGGAGTTGGGGAGTGTGAGCTGCTTTAACAGAAAGTTACAGATGATGATGGGCACACCAAATGGGTGCGACATGTGCGGGTGAAGGTGAATAATCTCTTCCTTAACAGTGCTACCCCTTCCAGTGCTTCTAAGTTTTGATGCAGAGATGCAAAGGATAACCAGTTTCCAAGAAGAGACTGAAACGCTTCGACAAATTGTGAGACACATACCAGATATTCAAAGGCACAATCTAAAATATTACATCATAGTTTTGGTCTCACAGTCTTCACTAGGTGATGGGTGAAATAATTCAAATGAAATCTAAATCTTTTTTTGGAAATGTTACTTTGATTAGCACAAATTCCTCTTGTTTCAAATGTATTAAATAAGTGTGCCTGCTTGAGGAATGTCTTATTTATAATATTTTGCATCCGACCCCTAGTTATTTGCGCTACAAGGAGAATCTCAGCAGAAGAAGAACGAAGACATTGTTCATCACAGGCTTCCGGCCTACGTTCAACACATGGACCGTCTTGGAGACACTGAGCTGTGAGGACTGACTTTGGGCTGGGAGTTTCAAGTATTGGGGAAGGGCTGCTTTTAATTTTGTAATATATGGAAAATGTACTATGACTATTGGTAGCTGTTACAGAAAGAATAGAAACAGAGGTAATATATTTATAATATTGTTACAATACCGATTTTGTAGGCAGTCTTCACAGTGCAAGGACTAATGCTAATAGCCATAAAGGACAAATAAACAATTCAACTGAATTGTTAAGTCCATTGATAAGGTGTGATTTTTTTGGTGTTTGTTTGTTTGTTTGTTTGTTTGTTTGTTTGTTACTCTGTATGTGGCAAATCACCCAGGGTACAAATTCCAGCCAGAGTCAATGATCAGCTATTGGAGCATTACAGTGAGGTTTCTTTCTCCAGTGCTCCAAGCATAGGGGTTGGCCCTCCTGGATAAGTGAACGTGTTGGACTTCCTAATAGGCTGGGCAATGTCATGAGAGAGAGAGAGAGAGAGAGAGAGAGGAAAAGCAAAGCAAAGCAAAGCAAAGCAGAGAGCCCATTGGATTCTTAGCTCTATAATTATAGTTTGAATTAAGTATCTTCAAATACACACTCAAATGTCCATGTCACTCAATTCGAATAGTGAATCAGCCATTATTTGTACACAAGTTCAAATTAAAAGTTTGGCAGGAGCAACTTAAAGTGTCACCCGAATCTACACACTGAAGCAGTCCAGATATGGTGAGACGAGTATGGTGTATTCTCTTTGAGAAAAGTTGTGGACATAACTTAATAAGGGAGAAAGAATTTCACCAGTATACTCCCACCCTTTTGCTCCCACAACAGAGAGTGTGTTCTCAGCATACTTTTTTCAGTTGCCCAGTATCTCAGAAAAGGGGGGGCGGGCGGGGGGATTTAATTTACTAGGGGTGATTTTAGACAAGGGAGTAGTTTGTGTTTGTGTGTGTGTGTGTGTCGAGATAGAAATAATCTGAGTTCAGTGTGTGTTCTGTCTCCACACAGAGACCTGGTGTCCAGCCAGCGTCCAGCCAACCTTACCACCCCCTCGCGCAATTTCTTCTCCACGTTCCTCCCCCAAGGAAAACGGGCACCTGCCAAGACACCTCAAGCTGCTGGGTCCTCGCCAACACAGTCCTCCATGGGGAGAAAGGACACAGCAGCCAATCATGTGAGCCCATATGTTTTCCCGGATACATAAAAGCTCCTGTTGTCGGGGACAGCAGCTTGAGGCACTGAACTTAAGTGTTCCCTCAGGACAACTGAAGTCTGAAAGACTTTTTGTTTTTGTTTGGAAAGAGCCACATGTTCTAGTGGACAGACTTAGGTGTCATTAAAAATGTCCCAATTTCTACTTCATTAACCTAATTAACAAAAGAAAAAAAAAAACCTAAGAAAGGATTCATGCATTTTTAATATTTAAATGGGTTGTTGTGTCTGTTGGCTTGTCTCCTCTTCCCCAGGTGGTGAAATGTAAAGACCCCACCCCAGCCCGGGAGTCTAAGCAGGTGTCTATTACGGGGGTGACGGTCGAGTCATCAACAGGCTCATCCAGACAAAGGAGACAGCAGGATCACGAGAAAGAGAGGAAAGAGCTCTTCTCCAAGCCCATCCAGCAGGTCCATAGAAGCATGTATATATTTATACATACACACACAACCCCATCTCCAAAAAAGTTGGGACGCTGTGTAAAATGTTAATAAAAACAGAATGCTATGATTTCCAAATCATGTAAACCCTATATTTAATCGAGATTACTACGTAGCAATGGTTGAAACAAAAATATAGCTTTTTGGGAAATATATGTTCGTTTTGAATTTGATGCCATGAATTTGAATTCAATTCAAATTGGGACAGGAGCATGTTTACCACTCTGTTGCTTCACCTCTTTGTTTAACAACATTCTGGAAATGTTTGTAAACTAGGAAACCCAGTTACTGGAGTTTTCAGAATTAAATGCTGTCCTATTCTTGCCCATTATAGGATTTCAGCAGCTCAACAGTCTAGGGTCTTGATTGTGTTTTTCATTCCATTTTGCACCCAATGTGATGGGTCTGAACTGCAGGCAGGCCATCTTAGCAAGTGCGTGTGTGTTTCTTCTCAGAATGTTGAAAGAAAAGGAGAGAGCTCTGACTCAGAGCCCCATACAGAGGTGACGAGTGATCCGACAGATTCTCCAACGAATCCGGCGCGAGGGAGTGCGGACATTGGCGGAGGCCTGGAGCAGCCATTTATTAAGCTCAGTCAGGAGGAGTATGGCGAGCATCACTCCTCAATCATGCACTGCAGGTGGGTTTCACTCTTTGGTGGGAGGACGAGATCATTTCATGGTTGCCAGGACCTCATTTATTTTGTGTAATAAATAACAAGTCACGTGTTGGGTTTCTTCCCCTCTCTGTGTGCAGGGTGGATAGCTCGGGGAGAAGAGTGGCGAGTTTGGACGTTGACGGCGTCATTAAAGTCTGGTCCTTCAATCCCATAATGCAGACTAAGGCCACCATCATGTCCAAGTCACCCCTTCTGTCACTGGAATGGGCTACCAAGCCAGACAGATTGGTATTTATATTTTAAATGGTGGTTATACATTGCCCTGGCATTGCAATGTAACTACAAGTGTAACTACACTATGTAGGACAAATAATGGATAATGGATATTTGTTGCACTGTAATCTAACATGGAAAAATTGAGTGGAATTGAACTGTTGCCATTCTGTTTTTTCTTGCAATCCTTAGTTGCTGTTGGGAAGTGGAGTGGGTACAGTACGCCTGTATGACACAGATGCCAAGAAGAACCTGTATGAGATGGCCATCGATGAGGCTCACCCACGGTAAGACTAGCAGTCAGGAAAAGAACAGAAGTGATCAGTAATGAGTCACTTAATTCATCTCCTCTGGTGTCTGACCCATATGTATGTGTGTTCCATCCAGGATCTTGTCACTTGCCTATAGCCCGAGTGGCACGTCGTTTGTGTGTTCAGCTGCAGCTCATGCTCGCACAGGCAGCGTCTCTGAGGCTGTCTCTCGTGTCGCACTTCCTGTCTCCGGAAAGCTCCTCCTCTGGGACACCAAGACCATTAAACAGCAGGTAGATGATGAGGACTGGAGTCTCTGTGGGTTTGCCCAAGGCCCCCCATCACAAGAACACCGTCTTCCTGTGCTGACTCAGGCCAGGGAAAGCACTTTAAAGTTTAGAGCCTAAACAACACTAATCTGCCAGGCAGGAAAGGTATGATTTGGCAGGGGATTTGGCAGACTGTGAGGTTAGGAAGGCCATGATGTATTCATTTTCACATACTGGTTATGGACCCTTTCAACAATAAAAACAAAAACAATGCTTGAAAGTTCTATTTGGGTCCCAATCTACATCCTCTGCATTAAGATAACATATGGAATGTTAAAATGGAAGTCTTGTGGGGCCAACTATGATGCTGATAATGGAACTCTCTTGAAAGGGTCTATATATTTGTAATAATCGTGCGTTCCATTTGTACATGCTGACGGCTTGTGACAACTTGTAACTTGTGAAATTACGTAACTTCCTTGGCGTAAGAACTCGCCGTGAACTGGGGGTCCTTTGACCTGTACAAGATTGCTTCTCGTCAGACGAGTTTAGGGGGGCATGCCGTCGCGTAATTTTGCGTAACTTCCTGTTTTTCGGACAACTTGCTACTTATAAGACGAGCACATTGGACAAATGGATCGCACAATAACTGCACAATCCCTGAATTTTTTTATTTTTTATTTTGTATTATAATGGCATTCTTTCTCTCTATCTTCAGCTTCAGTTTTCTCTGGAACCTGGCCCAGTAGCCATTAACTGCACAGCCTTCAACCATAATGGAAACCTACTGGTCACGGGAGCTGCTGATGGAGTTATTCGGCTTTTTGGTGGGTTGATTCAATTTAATTTTATTCATTGGTGGCCAAGTAGCAAAGCTGCGAAAGTACCCACTGTATTTCTACCTTTTCTTATCTTCTTTCTTCTGCCATGGGAGTCAATGCAGCCGCAACCCATAGAAACTGTTTGGTAAATGGTTGTGAAATTAAGCACACTGATTTGGGACAGTCCCATGATTCTTTTCACCAAGTTTCATATAGTGGCACCAACTGGTGAAAAGTTGGATGTGCATTTACGTGACATAAAACTTGGTTTGAGTGCTTACACCTATTTGTTTGATGTAATAGTATCAAGTTGCCATGGCAACTTTTGCCTGCGGAGCTCCTTGGTCCCTTCATCACTGTTTGCAGTTGTATTTTATGTAGCCCCAGCAACTACTGAAATGGTCTCAAGCCCAGAGCCTGAACCCCCTAGAGCAATCATTAAGCTGAGCTGATTGCCTGAGTTGATTAACTTTGCTGGACATGGACTCTTCTTGTGTGGGTCTCTGACTGTCTCTCTTTCTTTACGTTCTCCATCTCCTCTTGTTCTTCCACAGACATGCAGCGGTATGAGAGTGCAATGAGCTGGAAAGCTCATGACGGAGAGGTGTACAGCGTGGAGTTCAGCTACGATGAGAACACCGTGTTTAGCATTGGAGAGGATGGCAAGGTAAGATTCATTTATGGTCCTTTCACTTTGCTAGATGAAGAACAAGAATGAATGCAGACTAAACATGATCCACATAACACATCAGTGATGGTAGTCTGAATTGACCAAGTGGTGTTTGTGTGTATGTGTTTGTATATGTATGTGACCATGGCAACATGACCATGGCAACTCCAGTTTATCCAGTGGAATATCCACCGCAGTGGAGTGAAGCAGTCGGAGTACTCTCTACCTCAGGATGCTACGGGGCCTTTTGTTCTGTCGGGGTACAGCGGGTACAAACAGGTGCAGGTGCCCCGCGGCCGGCTCTTTGCCTTCGACTCAGAAGGGCAACATGTGCTTACCTGTTCCAGCAATGGAGGTCTCATCTACAGGGTAATTTCCTACCTGGCCATCTTTTATGCATGGAACATTTTGCCCTCAGTGTTGCATTCTTGCTGCCTCATTAAACTTAAATCCAGCCCCACTTCTATCACATTTTCTCAGTTAAGGTGCACAAATGTCTGTTTTATTTCGCTCTCGTGTTGTTTTGCAGTGTCAGACTCTGTAGAGTATGTATGTGATTCTGATTCTTTTTGTTCATTCTTTCCTTCATTCTCTCTCTCTGCAGCTAAATAAGGGGGAGACAGGGCTGGAGAGCGTCCTGCCCCTGGGAGGCCACAAAGCCCCGGTGGTGACGGTGGACTGGTGCTCTGCTGTGGACTGTGGCACCTGCCTCACCGCCTCCATGGATGGCAAGATTAAACTGAGCACTCTCTTGGCTCAAAAGTCCTGATTGGATGACCCGCGTCCGATTACAATCCCTGACTCGTAGTGTTGCGTGCTGGCAGCAGTTGATGATCACAGATGTAGATCACACTCACTGTTGTCTGATCACCAAACTCTCTTAAAAACAGCGTTTTATCAGTACTGTCTACACTGTGCTATCTGCAGTGGCACCAATTATGGTGGTATTCCATACCAGGAAGTATTAAATCAGAAATATAATTGGACCCATCTGAGTTAATTCATTTTGTGCTTATCTTTGCTCCTGGACATAAATATGTCACTGTTGTATAAATATAGCGGAACTGGTTAAAAGTGCAGTTTGTAGGTTTTGTTGTTGAAGAAATACATACTGTGATCCAATTCTAAAGGTTTGAAGATTGGCACTGTGTGTAAATAGTAACTCTGAAATCACTGTCATTTTAGCTGAAACGGCCTTAGTAGATCACCTGCTTAAGGGTACTTTCATTTCCTAAGAACTTAACAGACTTCACAACAGCCCAATTCAGAATGTCCTCTAGTGCATTGGTTCCCAAAGACTGGGTCGCGATCCACAGGTGGGTCGTAGGAGATTTTATTTGGGTCGCCAGCATAGCCTAGTGACAATTTATGTTGTGTAATACCTTATATAGCTTAAGAAAGCTAACAGCTTTCCATTAGGATCTAGTTTGTTAACTACCACAGTCACGAGTTGGGTCGCTATAGTCTGGCATTTTTAAAAAGTGGGTCCCCAGAAAAAAAGTTTGGGAAACACTGCTCTAGTGTCCTCTGTTTAAGGGTACTTTCTTGAATTTCCCCTAGGGATCAATAAAGTCTATCTATCTATATATCCATCTATCTATCTACTTTTAATTCATAAGAACTTCAGAGTTATCACTGACGCACTGCTGCGCGCAATGTAAGCTCTTAGGTGAGATAGAAGTGGGGGTGCCAGAGATGGACCAGCATTTTGACAGCAGCTGAGTAATGACTGAGTCACTGTTCCACCACCTTTTCTCTTTCTCACTCCTTTCATCCCTGCTTTTCCCACTCACTCGTTCACCACACAGCCTGTGGCTTCTCCTGCCCGCTCTCCTTAATTAGCATCAGGATACAGCTAAAGTTCAATGCGACATTTAATTAGATTTCTCAGAGCTAGCAGTCTGATCGATGAGCAGCAGAACAAATTACAATGTTAAAAGAAAAATGAAAAATGTAAAAATCAAATATTTGAAGCAGTGCAACTTTATCCAGACACATATCCAGACATCCTTTATTCAGACATCCTCAATTAGTGTAGCTGAAATTAAATAGAATTGCTCTTGTAATGGGAGATACATTTTACTGTTTCAGCCGAGCTGTATGGCAGCTTTGAATTAAAAAAATGATCCAATAAAAGCAGAAAAGGCCTCTAAAAACCCATAAATCCATAGAACAAAAAAACAGGATTCTTTGTGCAATGCTTTAGCAGGTACATAACATTTCCAGAATGTAACATTGTAGCACATAATTGTTACTTAAATGTGAAAGTGTTGTTTGATGTATAATCATTAACAGCAGCTTAGTGTAAATGCCATGCACTATTTATACTTCATGTCAAAATTCCTTCAGGATTTATTACCAAAGAATTCTGAACATTTACATGTTGTTGATCCCATTGTCAAAACATCTGTTGTTTCTGTATTTCTATAGTGTAAATCTTCAGAGCATTTAGGACCTTTTGAAAACTGGCTTCATTTCATATTTGGTAACAGCACAGCAGGGTTATTGTCTTTGTGAGGATTCTTTCAACAGTACGATGTATAGGTGATTACAGTCAAACAGGTGTAGTGCACTTCTAGGGGTTCCAGGGTAAACATGTGTACCTGTCATGTAACATGACTGTTTCTGGATGCCTGCTGTCCTTTCTCTTTCTTCTCCTTGATGTCGTCTACCAAGTTTTTCAGTCGTCCCAGGTGATGCAGTGCCCTGTGCAGTTAACAGCACCACAATTGCAGACCATTTTAAGACAGTTATTATTGACTGCGTCCTTGAAAGGCTCTATTCAGAAAAAAGTAATAGTTATTTAAATGTAAAAATACCCACCTTTGTAGTGACTCGCCACCAGGTACAATTCCGTAATCCTCCACCGAGTTAGGAACCTTGGGCAAAATCAAAAAAGGCATAAGCTAGCTCACAGACACTTATTCAACTGAAAAAAACAAAACAAAACACATGGTTGACCCCTGGGCCCTGACCTCTTCTGTTAGGGCTGGGTGCTCCTGTAAAAGCAGGGTCTGTCTATCAGCACCCACGTCATCCTCTGCAACCGGGTGGTTGTCCTGGGCAACCTTATGCTCCACTGCTTGTAGGCTGAAAAGCATCTGTTTGAGGGCCTCCACTGGACCAGGATGCTTCCTGCTGCTGTAACCGGATGAGCTTGAGCAGAAGGTCTGGGGAGCACAGACAATGGGGTGAACAGGTAAGGCAATAACCCTGTGTGTTTATGAATGAAAAGAAGCTTACTTAAAATATTTGTTTAAAAGGGAGTGACTGCCCATGAAAACTCAAACCTCTTCTCTGATGGTAGCCTGGCCCTCTTCAGACTTCTGTGGAGTGTCACTGACCCCTACTGGCACAGGAGATTTACTGCAGGGAAAACAAAAATTAACCTTACATTGAACTTGATTGTCAAATTACAAGGTAACAGGATTGCTGTTGTAAAATAGGGGTGGCTCTTTCCCTGCTTTTGTCTGATAACACTGTATTACATATTTGATTTTCCCTTCAGATTCTTTATAATCGATTATCAAAGACTACACATTGGAAGAAGTTTCTCACTAACAATGTAACAGGTGGATTATCCCAAGAACGATCTGCTTCCAAGACTTCTTCTGTGCCTCCTGGACTGCTTTGCTTCTGCGACTGGTTGCTGATCCCCAATGAGGGGGAGTTCAGAGCGTTCTCTGCCCTCAGGATCAAAGACTCAATCTTGTCATCTACAAATACAAGGAGAACCATCTTGTTAATATCCTACAGAAACAGCATTGCAACAGTGAACCAGGTAAAATCATTTCACAGTTGGTTGGTGTACTAATGTGTTCATTGTCATCTGCTTTGAAATGGTATAGAATAATATGTGCTGAAAACCAGTGCAAACTCTAACATATGATGCTGCCATGTCATAGTTTACAGACCAAACTCAATTGTATGTTTATAGTTTAGTAAGTTTAAATTCATAATTTGCATGCCTAGACGAAAAAGACTGACGCAGATATAAACAAAACATAAGTCCACACACAATAACCTTGGTTAAGTAAATAACTTTTGGTCTTCTGACCTCTAAATGGCTGGCTGTTGTCATGTCTCTGATTCTCCTCTTCCAAGGTTAGTTGCTCAGCAAACTGCAGCCTGAGCTCCCTCACAGATAAGTGATTGGCCTGATTCTGCAAGAGGGATGTTGTCTGGGTTCTGTGCATTGTCTCCGCACAGAACATGAGGCTCTCATGACCAGGCAAGTCTTTCTGTTTCTTCTTGTTTTTTTCTTGATATGACTCCTCCAGTTCTCCTAGCCAGGAAGGAACAGATGGATGATAGGGCTGTGTACTATTGCTGGGCTCTGCCGGAGGGTCACACTCTTGAAGCCACGCAGGATACTTAAGCTCAGGAACGCTGGTGATTCCTGAGAAGTCCATCTCTGACCTCTGACTGGTCATCCAACGTGGATAATGGTGGACCAGAGGAGTGCCTTCCGGAACCTCTAGTGTATTATCCAAGTGTACAGGATTACTGCCTGGCTGCATGTTCCCTGGCAGAAGGCCTTCTATACTCCCAGATCTCTTTGCTGCCTCTACCCTGAGTGACCTTTCTCCTGATGGCTTTTTAGCGGCATTCGTAGTGCTACTCAGCTTGGGTCTGACCGAGGACCAATGACAATAGCTTTGTTTAAGAGGGTTGCGTCCATGCTTGGGTTTGGAATGGGACTTGTGGCTTGCCGTGGTTGTAGGCTGGATCCTCAACTGAGTTAGAGAACAGGAGCTGTGCCCTGGTAGCTGCATCCCAGACTGGGAGAGGAAAGCGGAGGTGCGGGTGACCGGCAGAGAGCCATCACAGGGCAGCACCAGTAGGTCGTCTGTGCTAAGGCTCAGGCGATCTGGACCTTGGCGTCGAGCCCCAACAGGCAAACGGAGGAAATTCAACTCTCTGTCAGTCAGGCTTTCCTTCAGTACTGGAGAAAACATAATAAATACAGGATGTAATTGTGATCATGCAATCAGTGCACCTTTTACACAGCAGTTTCCAAAAACACTGCATCTTTACTTCAGAAAAACTACAGTGCACCACACATTTTGTTTTAAAGCCCTGATTCAAATACAGTTGTGGTACAGCTCAAGCTTACCATCTTTGTTTCTGAACCCAGAATTGGGCAGATGAGAGGTAACTGGGGTCTTTGGAATCTTCAGTTGTCCTGTAGATTGCCCGAAAGTCAACTGGCTCCTCTGGAAGTCAGCAATATAGGCATCCAGAGCTTCTGAAGCAGACTCATAGGTTTTGTCTTTATACCAGATGTTTTGTGTGGTTTCAGGATGCAGTGTGCTCCTGATGTGTCCAGAACTAGCTAGTAAGGATGTGACAGTAGACTCAGGGGACAGGAAACCATCAGCAGTAGTCATTCTGTCACTCACTGATTCACTTCAGGTTATGGTTTCCTGGGAAATAAGCCAAAGTAACTTGTTCAATGTTCAACTAAGGGAGATGAATGGAAGTATGCAGAGCAGCATTTTGGTTGATGAAAATGTCAGATCACTTTTATACTGTAAATTAAAGACATGATATAACCGTGTGTGGTAGATGTCAAAAACGTTAACGTTACTTTAACCAGATAATGTCTAATGTCAATAAGACGTACTCTGCTTTAACGTTAACGTTAGCCTTGTCTCTGAAATTGTTTACATTAGCTGCGTTAGCTAAATCTAAAGTAACGAGAATCCACATACTCTTATTCTTATTACAAGTGTATAAACTCTTACTCTTATTACAAGTTTACTTCGGCTTCAGGTAGTTGACTCACCAAGTGAAAATGTTTTGTTACTCAATAACGTTAGCATTGTCAAGCAGGAAACAGTCAACAGGTTGGTTTTTATTCCACTAAGGTTAGTTGGCTAGCCAATGAAGCTAGATTGTGATTCCTCAAACCGATCTCCATATTGGCAGTTGACGGTGGTGTCTACTCTACAAAGGATGAGATTTAACACAAAAGCGTAACGTTATTGTATTGCTGTCTCACTGAATCCTAACTTGCAAACTATTTTGCCCACAACTATCCCAGTGGGCTAACGCTACTAGGTTAGCACCCGCCCTCTGTTAAGAAAACCCCGCTTCACACACAACCAATCACAGGATGTTAGAAAAACGACTCTTCCTAACTGTATCCAATCAATGCACCTTTGTTAAGGGGTTATGGAACCAAATAGATCTAATAAAAAAGCAGCATGTGAAGACATCGTTTATTCCTTCGCAGCAACAGCAAGTGTTTTTTTTTTTTTTTTTTTAACCATTATCGTTTTTAGAACATGGAACAAAATCTATGGCCAAAAAGAAAGTTTAGAAAAGGGACACCCAGACCATTGACTGGCATCATAGACTGTATACAGTCTATGACTGGCATACCAGAGAATATCTAATAAGGGACGGGCGTCATCAACCATGTCCTGGTAAAACTGCAGGGCAACCCATCATCAATTTATTTTACAACGTAAGACCTTAAATAAACAGGTCACATTGGCTCGGTCTTCCAATCTATAAAATGTGTTTTAAAAATCTTGACTCTTCCCACCCGGCTCCTTTAACGATGGGCGGTGCCTACATATTCTGTACAGTCGTGTACAGTCGGGGGAAAGTAGCGCCAAATTTCTAATCTTCCTGTGTCTGTGTACAGTGTTGGTAGCACTGAGGGTTGCCTTTTGTGGTTCTTTACGTCAAAAACCATTTAAAATACATTAAAAGGATAATTATGTCGCGAACACCGAAAAGAACATACCCCAGCTCCGACGATAGCTTCGAGAGAAGAATTAAGCGGATTTCCATTGAGGGAAATATTGGTGAGTAGCCTACCAGCACCTTGTGTTGGCTGTTTTGTTTGACGGACCCGGACTCTATGTGTGTGCTTATTATATGTCATTTCAATTGCACATAAGGCAGAACCTGACAGTGCATGCTCAGACCATAGACTGTATAGAACAGTCTATGGCTCAGACACCTAAACATACATGGCTTGTTTGTTTGGCCCACACACGATGTAATTCTGGCAGCTGTTTTGGAAGTAAGCCTAGCTTGCGTTTTTATTAAGGCGCCGAAATTGTTCGTTCACAAACATCTAATACGATTTGTAATACTTACAAACAGCTCAGCCTCAGTGCAGTATTATTTTGTGCGTTTGATAACCCCGCAATTTTACCCGGTACTTCCTGTTTTTAAAGCCGCTGGCAAGTCTACCTTTGTGCGCCTTTTGGATGACCGAAATGGGGACTGGGAAGTCGTGCCAGAGCCCATCGCAAGGTGGTGCAATGTACAAACCAACCAAAACGATTTTGAGGTAAGAGGAACATCTTGTCTTGTCTTCTTAACCTGGTAATTTGTCTGTGGTTGACCAAGACTTTATTGAACCAATAAGAGTTTAAGAGAGGGTTCTATTCTTTTTTTTTTGTATAGCATTAAATAGTAAGAGAATTGGCCGTTTGTGCCTCGCAGCTGTGTTAATGACAGCTGCCTGCCCATACGTCATTAGATCCCCCACGAGGATTATGCTGCATGGTAGCCTAGTGTAGTGAACAGCTGAATGCATTGGGTCACACCCAGCCAGGCCTAATATACCCCGCCAAAACTACAGAGCTATAAATTGCTTCACTCAAAACCACTTGACTTTCAAAACCCTAACTGAAAATGGGTGTAGGCTACACGTGCACACACACCTTTTTTGTAAATAATTAACAGCCTAGCAACTGTCTTCACATGTTCAGACCTAAACGTCTGCAGCTGAAGAACTGGTCTGAAATGTTCTCAGAACTAACGTGCACAGTATTGCACAGTCCAACACTGTCTGTCATGTCCTACACATCTTTCCAAACTCTCATTTTTTCCAACCTAAGAACACCTGCAGTGGGGCTTGTAGAAGAGTAACACTAACTACCTTAACTACCTAAACACAGGGTGGTTCACTACCATTTGTGTGGTACATTTTATGTGGTATTAGAAATATTGTTCTTTTATTCATTTTATTTAATTTTAAGGTAGTTCTGTTGTTCTTGCACAGTTCTGGGAAAAAAGTGAAAGTGGTAGTTAACTTAAGTGATTAAAGCATTTGTCATCAGTTATATTCTGATCTTAAAGACTATATTTGGACGTAAAATGCACCACTGCGCTTTGAAACCCATTATTTTCAATGTGTGCCGCAAGAATGGTTTGGCGCTGCGCTGTACGAAGCGCAGCACAAGCTCCAGCTCGCTGCTCAGTTCGCTCTTGCTCACACCCTTGACATAGGCACACAATGACTAGGCAACTACTATGTTGTGCTGAACCCAGCGTCAAGCACACCACATACCACTTCCTGTCTGAAAGCCCCATGTTTTTCAACGCCTCATGTAGTCTTTTCACTAGAGGGCATCATAATCTCACAAGCCTGCTGTTTTGGTAAAAAGACTGCATTTCTTCTGTGAGGAGTAACGATACTGTCACTGTTACTCATCCACAGCATTGAGTGTCCACTCATCTAGCATACTAATACAGTTTTTCATTAGGATTGCTATGGACCCTTTCAACAAGGTAAACAAAAACAATGCTTGAACATTCTATTTGGGCCCCAATCTACTTCCTCTGCATAAGATAACATATGGAATGTTAAAAAGGAAGTCTTGTGGGGCCAATTATGATGCTGATAATGAAAATTCCATGAAAGGGTCTATAAGGCAAAAGTCTCACCGTGAAGTTGTGCCTGCAGCATGTTCTATCATGTCTAAGTCAAGTCAAGTCAGTTTTACTTTTATAGCGCATTTTACATGCACAGTGCAACACAAAGCGCTCCACATACAAGACACATAACAAAAAGACAAAAGATGCCGGACGGATTGGCGTAAGTGTTAATAGTTCATCAGTTGTTTTTCACTGAACTGCACTCAGAACCTTTTGCCACTATCTAGAATATGCCCCTGTGCAAGTGTTTAAACCTTGACTTCCTGTTCTCTCAGGAGCTGACCACTTCTCAGAAGAGTGGAGGAAACGTTCTCCAGATGATGTATGAGAAGCCCGAACGCTGGGCCTACACCTTCCAGAGCTATGCTTGCATGAGCCGGATCCGGTCCCAGATGAAGTCCACCAACGGGAAGCTGAAAGAGGCGGAGAACCCTGTGCAATTCTTTGAGCGTTCTGTCTACAGTGACCGGTAAGGGCCATCATAGTTGTTAATAAGTCATGTTATTTCATTTCTTAAACTTCTCTGTGTACCAAGATAATGTTCTTGCTTTATGTGCTCTTGTTGCAGCAATGTCTGCTGCAATTATTAAATTTAAATCTTTCCGTGTTTGTTTGTTCTCAGGTACATTTTTGCTGCTAACCTGTATGAAAGCGAGTGTGTCAATGAGACAGAGTGGGCCATATACCAGGACTGGCATGGCTGGCTGCACCGACAGTTTGGCAAACACATTGAACTCGATGGCATCATCTACCTGCGGGCCAAGCCTGAGGTCTGAAACTGGAATTTGCACACAGCTATCAGCAATAACGGCTGGGAATCACAAAATAACTCGCACATCGATACTGTTACGATACTTTGCCTCACGATAATGATAATATCACAATATTTGTGTAAATGAAGAAGGAGAAGAAGAAAGACTGGAGTTATGTATTTCATAACGGAATTAAAACAGTCTACAAAGTGCATAGAGGTTTAGCTTAGTGCCTCTTAAAAATATTAAAAATAATGTGACAGTGTATAGAGGATTACTCTCATTTGACCTCAAAGATACATGAAGTAGTGATTCTGGGAAGTCAGTTTAGAATATGAATTGTATAACTTATTATTTTTGTAAAAATATTGATATTTTGGGGCCAGTGTATCTATAACGTATCGCAAAAAGAAGTTATGAATATAGTGCTGTTTCAGTATTTTGTCCCACCCCTAGTCAGCAAGGGCATACTGCAGTCAGTGTCATCTGACCAAACTAGAATATCTCTCTAATACATATTATACTTTGATGAACAACCTGCACAAATATGTAAACAGAAAATGCCTGTTGTCTTGTGTATTTGTTTAGATGTGCATGGAGCGGCTGCACCTGAGGGGGCGAGAGGAGGAGCAGTGTATTCCACTGGAGTACTTGGAGAAGCTACACTTCAAACATGAGAGCTGGCTCCAACATCGGAACCTCAGGTGAGACCTACTTGCTAACAGTATCACTCTGGTACTTATGTGTTTTCCTCTTGATGCTTGAGAGCAAGTTTGGGACAGCTTTGTGACACACAGACTTGAGAATGCTTACTGGACTTTGGGAAACAATTTCAGTTTTGTTAAATAATTTCAAGCAGTGTTTGAACTAGATTTAACTCTCTTTTTCAGTAAGCATATATTATCATGCTTCATCCAGACATTACCTTACTAAACAGTGTGCAAGACCACTTCACCCTCCACAAAAGAAATATTTCATAAGATACATAAAACCAAAATACTAATCCTTCCAACGGTATCATTGTCTCTTAGCATGGAGTTTGAGTATCTGAGTGAAATCCCTATACTTACTCTGGACGTGAATGAAGATTTTAAAGGAAACAAGGAAAAATGCTCCAATATGATTGAAAAGGTTTGACCACTATTTTTTTGGTTGTCCTATCAAAATCTATATTTAAATTGTAATTGTAATTTGTGTCTTGTAATCATTTTATTACAAATGCTTCACTAATGAGGCCTGAGTTATGTAGTAATTTCTTTGATGGTAGTGAATAGAATGAAGTCACTGCTTACAAAGCAATATCTAACACATTAGTTTAAATCGTTTTGCTTTGTATACTGACCTAAATCTTTACACTACTTATGTATCCTGTATATAATGTGTCTTAATGGGTTTTTTCCAGGTTGAAGAATTCCTGAGCACTTTGTGAAGGATTGTTCTGTATGTGTTTGATCATGCCTGTTGATGTGCATGTATGTAAAAAATTGCCAGAGATCCTCTTGTTTGAAGATGCACCATGACAGCTCCAGTTCGTATGCACTTAATAATATATACAATTATTGACTTTATGACAAACATTTTTAAAAGGATTCCATACTACATGGGCATTCATCATCCCAGCTTGTTTTCCATTACACCTCCGTCTGTTAACTTTGTTTTCCCATTTGTGTGTGCTTTTACCCTGGTATTTATGTTTAATGCATCCCTGGATGTGGGTAATGCTTGTACATTTAGTATGCATTTTGTGTTGTATCCTGTTTTTTTGTAATGAACTAATTAAATTAAAGGAACCGTATGTAAGAAATGTATTTCAATAAATCATAAAATGGCCCTGATATGTCGCTAGACATTAGGAAATCATGTTCATTTCAACAGTAGTCCGGCCAGGATATTGTCATTTAAAAAGTGAAGTTGCAGCCCTCAACTGATGTCATGTTGTGTTTTGGCCTAATGCGCCACCCACCACCTATCTACTAATCATGAAGTCAGTAGTGTTTCGGCATCCGGGTTGCCAGTTCTGCCAGTCAGAGGGGAGGGGGAGGGGATACACCGCTCTACAGTAATTTGAAAGTGATTGTAGTACCAGTTCTGGCCACAATCTTACATATGGTTCCTTTAAGTAAAGGTTTGAGAAATCAAACAAAATGACAGACAGATGTTGATGTGGTTTTGTTGCAGATCTCTAGTACAGGTTGCAGGCATGGCAGAATTTCTGATGTATGCAGTGCAGCTCATGGGAGTTTAAAGGGTGGTAACTGAACATGCATGTCCTTATGTAGCCTAGATCTATACTTATTGGCATTTCATTAAAGGAACACGCCACCCAATGTCAGTAGTAATATATGTTCTTACCTTAACTTTCACGACTTGAGTCATACCTCTCCCGTGTCGGTACGTGCACTCAAACGCTCTGGTGCGTGGCGCGAATGTGTTAGCATGTTGCTATGCTAACTACTGTCAGTGACGCGAGGGAACTAGTCAGAAGTTATTATGGAAGTGCGGTGTAAGTTTAAATTAATTTGTGGGTAGTGCTGGTGTCATTCATTTATTTTACATGTCTTACAACATAAATACATGCATTCACAGTCTAGTGAAGTCAGATATGAGCATACAAAGACGCTTAGAACTCATGTTAAGCTGATGGTAGCGCACTAAATGCGAATGCGCGATTTGATGCGGGCAAAAGTATTGACTGTTACTAACGAAGGTATTATAGCAATATTATAAATGTGGCGACGGAATAGCCTAGAACTTGGGTAGGCCTAGCGTTTGGTACAGAGCCATATAGATAGGCTCTGGTTTAGTAGCCTATGCAATTGCGGTGATGGCCAAAACTAATGTGAATCGCGGACTATCCTACAACCAAAGAAAGTAAAGGAGATTATTTGTACCTGCGTAAACTGTAAAAATGAAGTTTATTAGATTTACAGTTGACAGTTAACCATCAGTCCACACAAACAATTCTGGTTTCCTTGCACTAGCCATTTTCGCCGTAGCCTATTCTGTCTGTTTGTATAGCCTACAGCGCACAAGCTTTGGTCAATTTCTGTAAAGAAACAGTGCCACCTATAGGCCTGGGATATGAAGTAACGTGTTGAGTCGTGTTGAGATGGATCCGTTTGGACGCAAATATTCTTGATACAGGGAAGACGGAGGGAAAAAAGATCGGTTTGGTACGTGTGGACTAGGCCAGAGAACTTATGGTTAATTAATAATGGTTAATTAGTTCACTTTGCCCTGAAGAAGACCATGTTGGCTCAATATTTTTAAATGACCTAAGCCAGATTCAATTAGGCTTTTTAAAGAATTCCTTCTCCTTTTTTATATATTTGAGTGCCTGGGACCTGCTATTGCTTTATTGGATTTTCCCTACCCCAAGAGCACCGCTTGAGGACTTGATAACTTCACCTGAGCGCCTGGTTGAACCTCTTGCAACTTATGGTTAATTGTTACCAAACTTGAGATGTTTATTTGCCCTCCCCTTGATTATCAGAGACTGATCCAATTCCTCTATGATACCAGAGAAGGGCCTTCCATAATATTTTATTTAAAACATATAGGGATTGTCAAAGTCCCCCCCCCCGTCATCTACTTCCTGAAATTTTGGTCAACGATACCCGGGGCACCGAAACACCGGGGCACATGAAATTTGGTGGGTATGTAGCCCCACTAGACTTTTACGGAAAAATTTTGTTTGGTCCCCGGGGGCCACTCCCCCTCCGCGCTGGGCCCCCCGTAACCCAAAAAATGCAGATTTTCCTAAATAACTACCTGAACCGTGGCACCGAGGATGAAGACATTTTTATGGTATGTTGGTCTCAAGGGCCCACATCAACCTAGCCCATAATCACTCATTTGTGATTTGCACCCCCCCGGTAAAAAATGAAAATGCAATATCATTCTGCTTTAATCGCCCCTCTCTTCAGTAAAGACGTTCAGAACTGCACCAAATTTTATCTGTATGATTAACCTGACATTCTCTGGGGGTATGCCAAGTTTCGTAGAATTTCATCCATGGGGGGGGGGGGTCTAAAAAATTAAGTTATGTGTACATTTAGTGACTGTACACTCATTGGCCTGTAGATGGTGGTGCACACATATACATATACACATGCACACACACACACAGGCATCCACATACCACATCGGTATTAGAACGGCCGATACATAATTACAAATTCAGTAGGATTAAAAGAAAGCCAAAATAAATATTCATCATTATCATGGCTGCATTTCCAGTATTGGCGATAAGTAGTCGTTTGTCCACTAGATGGCGCATCGTTGCAGTGAGACGTAATTTTGTTGGAAGTTAATCAAAAGTGGGTTGGAAAGACACTACGCTTCCTACAAGGACAAGACTGTAGGCTACAGTAGTTTACCGCAGAGAACGTCTAAGGGTAGGATTATTTCTGCATGACATGTAATTCCCATTTCCTCTTGAAGCCGAAATAAATCTGAGAATGTTTATCGGACATGCTTGTTTTTTACTGCAGGTATAGGCTACGTTAATCCTATCAATAGCAGAACAGTAGGTAAAATAATGTTACGGTTAGCATGGTTGAGTGATGGAGGCCAATTTGATTATTGATGTATTTGTAGAAAACCATAAATGCGTTTATAGGCTACCAAGCAAATCGAAAACAGCACTAATTGTATCTTTCGACTGTCATCTCATTTGCTTATGACCATAACCTAGGCTACTAACAGGAGCTAAGTGAGTTAGCCACAACACGTTCGCTACGTGATGGTTTTTTAATGGAAAATATATAGGCTACCTGAAAGATAACCTGTCTGATTTCTGCTCAAGGTCTCAAAAAGCATCTGAGTCAACGTTCATTCCCAAACACCCATATAGGCTATCAATCCTCTATTTTCAAAGGTGATTCAAGTAAGGAAGAGCATGGCTCAAAGTAAAGTAACTGAAACTACATAAATTCGTCAAAGTGAATAATTTGTGTCAACCGCAATCGCCGCAATGTAGATTTATTAACGCACCCTTGATGATCTACATCTCCATTTAAACCAGATGTTTTAGAGCGCACGTTGAGATGTATTCAGGGCAGGGCTGTACATACACATATTTGTTGCACGTGCTACAAAAATCAGTCTTTGCGATGGATGATTTAGTACCAACGTTACACCGGTCAGATACAGTTTTGCCTATGGCTATTCCGTGAGACTGAGGCGCTTTTTGTTTGTTCGAAGTGCGTGTTTAGGGTGTGAGAGGGGAGTCAATGTGCTTTGATTCCAGCTTGGTAGTTGTAGTCTATGCGATTAAAAAACACGTGTGTGTGAAGTATCCAAACAATGATAACGCTTTCATTATGGCTGCTTTAGCCACAGACCTTGAGCTACTGTACAGTGGGTTGGGTTCCATTTAGAAGTGTCCACTTCATTAGCCCTTTCCGTGATTCACACAGCTACGTGAAATGTGTTACTACTGATATGCAAAACTATTAACTTTTCGCCAAGAGGTGGCAGCTTGATACTGTAAGGTGTAAGCCATTGGTTCCAAAGAAGAGATTTTATTTGGGTCGCCAGCATAGCCTAGTGACAATTTGTGTTGTGTAATAGGCCTAGCATAGGGCCTACCTTATATAGCTTATAGTTTGTTAACAGTCACGGTTTTGTCATAACTCCCTCTATGTATTTTTGCATTTAGAATAGCTCTAAAACCGGGGGGCGAACACGTCGCAGGGGGGGGCGCCAGTGCGTGGATATCTCAATCGCAAAATTAAACAATATTTCTATCGGGCGCATACCATGGACTAGGCTGGGTGAAAATCAAAAGATTGCGTCAAAAGATTGAGCTTAACCATGGACCTCATAGTTGCAAAATGCAAGGGAACATGAATCAGCATATTATTTGCACAAACAATAACGGACAGTAGCTCTTCAACTTTGCCCGTTAAAATGTGTTGAACAGTCTCGCAACGCATTTCATGAAGGCCCTTTTGGACATGTCAGTTATTTGCACCACTGGGTAAAACGGCATTTTGTTTTAGACTACTGGTATTTAATTTGTGCATTGCCAATAAAGCTGAATATCATTTGAACTAGATGACTAAACTTATGCATATGTAGAAGAAGAAACATTCACAAAAATCCATGACATGACCTCTCTTCTTGATAGCTGTTGAAAACTGCATGGAACTGACAGGGATTGTTTTGTTTAATAATAAATAACTAAATACATTATGCTCACACCTTCTGCTTTTCCCAAATACAATGTAGCCTACAGGTGTACCTTTCATTAGTCCAGTTGCAATGGATGGACTGTGATGAACTGCCCTACTTGTGATTGTTTAGAGATTTTAAAGGTTTTATAACAATGCTACAGATTTTTTGGCCCAGAAACACATCTATTCACCTTTGCAGCGCCAGTAGGCTACTTTGTGTGCGGAATGTGTGCAAACACACATTCCAAATAAGCATACACAAAAGTTTCAAGAGTGGGGGATGGAGTAGAAGATCGAGACAAATTAATATGATTTATTTTCGCGGAATGGATGTGCAGGACTGAGTATTATGAATTTTCTGTTGTCATCTCAGAATCTTAGCTGTCGTTTAGTTATCGATAACTGATACATAATGCGCATGGCCTGTCACACTGAGAAATGATGCGTAAATTGCCATGGAATTAAAAACCTGCAATGGGCTACAGGAGATCGGAGTTGCGCACTGAACAGTCTAATCCATTTCTCTTGAGCGCTCACTTAGATCACTTTCGAAATAACAATGCGTCATGAATTAATATACAAAATCCACTGCATGACAGTACCGGTATGTTTCATTCTGTGGAAAGACTGTTTTCCAATGATGTCGAGTGTGGCACTATTCATTATTATTAAAGATGATTTGTTATAAATGTTCCAGTCGACATAGTATGACTTTTGGCAAGATTTGTGATGCAGAGTTATCCTAACTGCGACTCTGAAGTCTACATACATCACTGTGACGTCTGCTTGATTAAGGTGCTTGATTAACCTCCGTTCATAACAGACTCAGACGACCTACTTTCATATCATAACAGTGATATGAAAGTAGGTCGTCTGAGTCATTTCTTCACGTACCTGCCAGTGTCGGAGAAAGTTACTCTAACAACAATGGAGACTGTCCCGAAAGGAGCTTTGATCACTTGCAGGATAGCTAAACGTCACGCTCAAGGCGGGGCAAAACCTGTTAAGCTATGCCAATCCATTTTAACCGCCACGGCAGCGTAGCCGTTCTAACTTTCTGACCCTCGTCTTTACCTCCCACTTGTAGAATGACGTTGAGGGAGGGATAGTACGTTCTTTAAATATGGAAAAGACAAGCTGAACATAGGCAGCAGTCCTGTGCGCTCCAAGAGTGACACAGTACTTAGAACGCAACGTGGGAGACTTGTTCGTACTCGCTGTTAGAGATCTGCTGCGTTATGAGAGCCGGAGAAGTTCATTTTGGTGTAGTTAATAGTATCTTTGAAATAACTCTAATACCAGATAGATAGTTTACACTAAGGTCCATCATTGTAGTAGAATCTCATTTATGTTAGAGGAAGCATTTTTAGTAGGCCTAATTAACGCATTGCATCGATTGGAAGTTATCAAGGAAGATCTGCTTCAGATCTTGAAGTGTCACTGAGCAAACAAATCGGACACTGTTGAGATTCTGCCTCTCGAGAGGAAGGAGGACGAATCTGAAACGTCGACAAAATGAGCGCTGACAAGAGCAAGTAAGTTGCCTAAGTAACTTGTGGTTTCTGTTCACTATTGAAATACTGGCTCACGTGAATTGCAGTTTAAACGCTTTAAGCTTTGGGAAACCAACCCTAAACATTTCCAGCCTAACTGCATTTTACATTTTGTGGTGAAACTTAGGTTAGTTGAGTTATGGCTTTACACCGTTGTGTGTCTTGTGAATCTTCACAAGTTCCCTTGCTTTATTCTAGCTCAAGGACTCCGCTTTATTATATTAGCAGGCTTCCCCTCAAAACAAACCTCTGTGTTAGCCTCAAAGTTCAGTGGGACACAGGCATATGACGATACAGATCTATGTCCTAAAATATACTAGATTTGCCTAAATATTGTCTCAACACAGTGTTAACTTGCATAATGTTAACTGACGTGTTTGGATTAGTTTAACGCTGGTAGGCGACATGGCCACAATGTAATCTATTTCCGACAAGCTGTCACAATCAGTTAGATCCCTCGCTGTCCTATGTGGAAAACAGGATTAACATTTAATATCTTCTCATAAAGTGACTTTTAATATCACGAATATCAAAACTGTAAATATATTTCTTAATTCTGTGAATGCATGTCGAAAAGCAGCGGCCGCTTAAATAGTGTTCCTTGCTGTAGCTCAGGGTGGCACAAGAGGTACCTTAATGCGTCTCCATACTAGCTGTCTGAACTGATTTTACTTTTGCAGTCTGTGAAAGCATGGTGCAATTGAGTGGAGATTCCGAGTTAGTCGAGTTTATTTTCCAGTTAGTCTACCTATGGTGGCGACGGAAGACGTCTCCAAAGTTGCCATTACGCAAAGTGGGTCGGAGCGACAATTTCCATTGTCCAAATCATAAGCGGTTTGTTTAGGGGTTGTCCATATGAGGAATGTTGACAGCAATACAAGGAAGTGTAAGTTATGTATTGTTACAGTGGTTTGTGAATGACCGCCCACTCATATTGATGCATTGTGCCATTGACAGTTGCGCCTCGGACTTGGAACCGGAGGGTTGCCGGTTCGAATGCCGGTTCGAACCCCGACCAGTAGGCCACGGCTGAAGTGCCCTTGAGCAAGGCACCTAACCCCTCACTGCTCCCCGAGCGCCGCTGTTGTTGCAGGCAGCTCACTGCGCCGGGATTAGTGTGTGCTTCACCTCACTGTGTGCAGTGTGTTTTACTAATTCACGGATTGGGATAAATGCAGAGACCAAATGTCCCTCACGGGATCAAAAGAGTATATATACTTATACTTATACTTATACTACTGCTCAGTTGAGTCCCACTCAGCTATCGATGTGACCCATGGCATGTCGCAGGTCCCTCCCATAGGCCCCCCCCCCCCCCCCTCCTGTGCTCGAGCAGCTTAGGACAAAGAAGACTGGTTTAATTAGTGCTACTGAGATCTTGATTAGGTAGGATTAGTGATGAAGTAGGATGAGGTTGCACTTGGTGACGCATGGTTGGTGACACTGGGTTCATTCACCTTTAGTTTGTTTTTGTTTTGCTATAGGTCTTTTTGTCCACAGTTGTATCATACTTGAACCATTGAATTGATCTTAGCAGTCATTGGTAATTGCATTTGATGCCTTTAGTAGAAATGGACTACACTTCTGCTATAAAGTTTAGATCAAAGCGCGCAAACATTCTAATGTTAATCAAATGAACAACATCTTGTTTGCGACTGACCTCAGGGGGAGGATTGATGCAGCTAGTTGCATTTGAGAAAGAGAAAGCTGTAATTATCCTGGGTTCATGGAATTGGAGTGATGTCATCCAAGCCAATGATCTTCAGCCCAAACTGACTACCCTCCTCATGAGTGAATGAGTCCCTGTAGAGATGAGACCAGGGTGACAGGATGACCATAGAGAAATATGACCATAGAGAAATAGCCTTTTAGCGGGGTTACAGCATAACTGAGGGAAAACAGCTTAACATAAACGTGAATTGTAATAGTAAAGTATACATGTGAATTGTAATTCTTAAATGTTATGGAACATGTCAAGAAACTCTGTAATACATTAGAATGGACAAGTATTACTGCTTACATCTCCTATTTTGAGGTAACACCCACCTCACAGAAAATTCTGCAGGCATGTTGATATTTCAAGGGCTCAAATGTGAAACAAATCGCAATTGCAAAAGCGTTGTGTAATGCCTGCTGGTTTTCACCAAGTCCTGACAGATCAGAGAATTCTGGGTTAAGGCAAGCTACCCGAGGGGCCAGGTCAGTTACCCTCGAAATTGGAACATCATGTCATGCTGAATTCATTAATTTACATATTTCATATATACGCCACATGGTCACCATTTCACTTCCTGCCTAGCTGGAATCAAACAGTTTTAAAACTACACACATGCTAACACATGTTTGTGAAATAGGTGCATTTTCTGAAAATAATTAATAGTTGTGGGGATATTTGATTAGAGATCAGACCCAACATATCTGGTTCATATTTACCAAGTATCAGAGTGTCACCTACTGTAATTTAGTCATGATGACTTGACAGGCATACTGGAAATCTTTCACAGGCACTAAAGCGTGTAGCTATATTCATGTCCACAATTACATTTTAGCACCTCAGAACTTTCACCTGTCCTGTCCCTTTTAGCTGCCTCCTGTCAGCCTCTGTATGATTGATAATTCTCTGGAGCTGTAGACTGTGAGGAATCCCCCAAATTTGGCCTGTAATATGACCTGACATGCTGGATACCAGGCAACTGGCTAGCATGTTGCTAAAAGCTACCATGGGGTGAGGTCTGCATTGCTTCTTATTTAAGTGAGTTAGTATCATGAATAGACTCAAGAGCTCCTGAATAGCCTAATGATGTATAAAACTATTGAGGTTGATTGCACCAGTTTTATTCCACTAGCATGCCATGCAAATTGTGTTCAATACAGCTCTGGGGAGGACACTAGATTTGATAGATTTCTTAATCATAATCCATTAAAGCTGTTTGTGAAACATGAACTGTGTGTACTGGCCAATGATGCAATGTCCTCAGTAAATAGCACCCTAAAACCTAGGAGAGTAGTGTGCAATTGCAGACTGATCATGTTTCTTGGGATCCGTTTTCTCATCTCTGTCCATGGGCTGGTTCAGCTGTTTCCAGGTTCACAATTTATTTGCAGATGGGATTTATTTAAGATCAAGGGGATTTATTTGTATTTCTCAGTTTTATCTAATTTCAATCAAAATTATACATATAATAATAATAATAATAATAATACATAGATACATTTGTAATGTAATTACAATGTGACACACATTTATCATGTTACCAAGAGCTGATTACATAAGGAAACACGGCCAATTTCATCCGGAAGATCAGGTCATCAGAGCTTCCACCACCAATCCAAATGTAATAATTGCAATTGGATAGTCTGTATGAGATCATTCTTAGACAAGTCCCTTAGCGCACAGTAACTAATCGTTCTTTGAACTTAATAAAAAAGAACCTTCAAGTCTTTTTCCATAATGAGAAGAGGCCCAGGTTCAGAGGAGCATTGACCTTTCCCCTCCCACGAGAACTGCAGCTGTTCTCTACTTTTTTTCTTGAACGTCGCTGTAAATAATACTTTCTCTGACCGCTAAGCCATCATGACATCCTGATGACTGCAACTGAAATATATGCTTAGGTATATTATTTTATATATAAGATAATAATAACATATTGCTCTTGGTGAAATTATTTAGACCCTTGGTCTTTGTATTGAGCCATCAGAAATGAACCAATCACTGTCCGCATTGGAGGGATGAAATGGAGAGTGTCTAAGTTGGGCCTGAGATAACAAGACTCCTAGAAATGCTTAAAGCAGCTTAAAAGTGCAAATGCCACTCGTTACTTGTCACTAATTCAAGTCATGGGTGGATTATGAACTTTCGGGCCCCTGGGCCCAGATGTATTAAAGGCCCCCCACTAATTGTCAAATATGTGGGATGGGGGGTTTGGGGGTCCTCCCCCAGAAAAAAATGTATTTGTTTGCTGTGATTTCCTGTATTCTGGTGCATTTTGGGGATGGCCAATACTAAATTCAATCAGACTAATAGCCTACATCCTGATTTGTTGATATTGAGGCAATGATTCCATGCAAAGGCTTGGGCTTCAGGGCCCCCTGACCCCTTGGGCCCCTGGGCCTGGGCCCGGTAGGCCCGTGCAGTAATCCATCCCTGATTCAAGTCCCTATAGTGCGGAGGTTGTGCCTGCTACAGTCGGTGCCTACACAATCTCATCCCTTTGTGCTTTAGTCTTTTTCCCCTCTTCAGTTCATATCAGCTGCGGTGCTGTAGCCACACATCTATCTCTGGGGTATGCATGGGAGATGGTGTGCTGCTCATTAAGGGACTGACGGTTCTCCTTCCTGTCTTTGTTTACTGCATGGTTTGCGTCTCTCCTCCCTCTTCCCCACACTTTGCCCAGTAGTACTTACTTTTACTGAGCGAAACCTCAGCCAGTGGCTGCAAGCCCAAAACGGCTTCACGCTAACCAACTGGTTAACAAACATTATTGTGAGAGAATCACAGTGGCTGACAGGCCGGCACAGATACATTCTACCTTATCAATATCTGTGAAAGTAATATGTTGAGGCTCTTAAATTTATCTTTTAAACCTACAAACATTATTTGCTGTGATTTGCTGTGATATTCTTTCTTACTTATGATACTTGCTTACTCTTATTTTCTTATGATACTCAGTTCATCTGTGCACTAGTAGAATGCTGCCAATATAGTATAGAACTTTCTTTTTTGGGAGCTTGAATGGTTGCTCGATTTTGTTAATGGGCACTGCACAACGGCATCGACACAAGCGCTGCCAAATTAATAATCTCGCAAATATTCCTTATTTGGACTTTGAAATATTAGTTTTCTCTTGGGGATGTTCTCTTGGGGATCTTGAGAAGTTGTACATCTTCGCTCTTTTCCCTCTGGGAATGTGTGATTTCTTGAAATGTGTCACATCCTTAAGTCCCTCTGGTTTGCTTCTTCTTTTAAATGACTGGACAGTTGTTTATAAGACAAGGAAAATGACCTCATGAATGACATGTTCCCAAGGAGTTATTTTACGTCTTGTGTCTGTGGTAGGCCGCACACATTTTAGACCAAGTGCAGTGCATAGTGTTTCAAAAACCTCCCATTGTGTGTCTCTTCATCCACTCACAGACACTCTCTCTCTCTCTCTCTCTCTCTCTCACACACACACACACACACACACACACACACACACACGCAGAGCATAGAAGGACAAGACACTCTGTCTGTCCTTCCTGAGGCAGGTGTATAAAGAGGAAGAGGTGGTAGGAAAAGCAGCCAGCACGTTATGTATCATGTATCAGAACATTGCAAGCACATTTCCTGCTCTCTTTCTGGCTCTCTTTCTTTCTTTCTTTCTTTCTTTCTTTCTGTCTATCTATCTGTCTGTCTGTCTGTCTGTCTGTCTGTCTCTACCTGACCACTACGTGCTGGCGGTAAGCTACACTTCTTAAGAAGTTGTGGTAATCCCAACAGGGCAGATCATTGTAAGAGCCCACGTGATGTGCAGCCTGAGGTGAGAGCAGGCTGAGCTGGTGCCTATGTGATGCTGCGCAGTGCTGTGTCAGGGTGGAGACCGCTGCTGGACTGGTCAGATCAATGGACAGATGGATGACAACCTGGATGAAATTAGACTCAGGCCGCCCTCATCCCCAGGAGGCTCGCATGATGGCCTAATAGTTAAAGTTGTTAGAAAGCATGCAAAGCATTCAGGACAATCTGAAACAGCAAATGGAAAGCACACACTCTCTGATCTGAATGTATATTTTGATTTATTTAGAGTTTTTTTGGTGTCTGTTATATCATGCTGCTTCATACTCCTTATTTGAGTTTTAATGCACAGGCACTACTGTTTATTACTTGAATCAGATTGCTGCAATTTGTCAGGGGCAAGACACACAGATATGTTGTGTCCAAACACGTTGCACAAACACACACTGTTGGGGTGTTCTGTGTTTGCTTTTCCTGACAAGATTCCCCCCTTTTCTGTCCTGCAGGGTGGAGGATGAGGCCGTGGTGGACAGGGGAGCCTCCTACCTGAAGCATGTTTGTGATGAAGAGGAGGTGGAAGGTATGAGCGACACACCAATCACATTCTTTTCTCTCTCTAAAGTTTTTTTCCTTATCTATGCAAGAAGAATGTACACAGTCACTGCTACAGTTGCCATATCAAGTCTCAAGAGTCTAAATACAACCTTTGGGGAATATTCCTGAATGAAACCCTTGTTAGCTGTTAAAGTATGAGCATCTACAAGTCAAGTGTATTTCCAAAATGGTTCTCTGTCTTGCGTCATTGTCCAGACCCTACTTTTTTCTTGCCAGATGTGCTTTGTTTCCGTAGGCCATCTGAGTTGTTACGTAGGGCTGTTGTCATTCTTTTCCGTTCCTCTAATTTGGTTTGACCTGTTGGCCCAGGAGCAATGTGGACAGAATTGTGGAGGGGATTGTGGGAGATCAAGATGCAGAGTGCACTCCTCACTCATTGGGCCAACACAGTGCTTAATCTTCTGTTTGGAACCTACTCACCCACCACACTACCAAATCCCCCCACATACATGTGCAGAGACATATACTCATATACATTTCATATATTCCATCGATGCTGTAAATAATCACACCAAATGTTATATTGCATATTTATCTGCAGAGCATATAGCGTGTGTATAAGCGTGTGTAAATCTCCCCATTGCCAATCCTATCACCTCCTTGTCAGATTCCATGCAGTTTTAGCATTGGATTCCATGCAGTTTTAGCATTGGATTCCATGCAGTTTTAGCATTGGATTCCATGCAGTTTTAGCATTGGATACTATGCAGTTTTAGCATTGGATACTATGCAGTTTTAGCATTGGATTCCATGCAGTTTTAGCATTGGATACTATGCAGTTTTAGCATTGGATTCCATGCAGTTTTAGCATTGGATACCATGCATGTGTGTTGTCTCACATGTCTCCCATTGTCTGCAGCATTTGGAGGTTGTCACTCACTTTTCTCACCCTACAGGTCTGTTTTACAATATTGCCATTGTAAAGGCCAAGCTCATATTTGAGCTCATTGTTGGGGATATCAACACACACAATCATGTCCACAGGCACATCTGGGCATTGTTACTTCACCACAGTCACCTTTAATCTTTCCCGCATTTTCAGCAACTACTTCCTGGAGACATTCAGCAGTTTCCTGAATGGTCTGTTTAACAGGAAGTAGTTGATTTTTATTTCAATGTTTGCGGACAAGTGGAGTTAAGATACCTATTGCGTAACAGTGATTGTGCCCAGTTCGCATCTCAAACCCATTGCCATAGTAAATCCTGTGAGCAATCATACATGCTTATCCAACATTGGCTATGAAAGGGTGTATTTCTGTGTGTTTACTTGCCTGACTGACCTACATCATCCTCAGAGTGCTGCATTCTTGGTCTTGAGTGCACGTGGTGTTTCCTCCCTCCGCTATCCCTGTCTGCAGTCGATGGATTATTAGAGATGCAGGATTAATGTCATTTCCTTTGTACAGCAGCATAATCTACCTTGCTCTGAGTGTGTGTGTGTGTGTTTCTGTGTTTGTTTAATGTCAACAGGTCACCACACTGTGTATGTTGGCATTCATGTGCCCAAGAGTTATCGCCGGCGACGACGTCACAGGAGACGGTCCAATCACAAGGAAAAGCGTGAGAAGGTGACGGAAGGCGTGAGTGACAAATCAGATGCAGAAAACACAGACGAGACCACCCCCAGCATCCTAAAACCACTCAGTAAGTCCTCAAGAAATTGCCACTTTCCAACAAACATCCTGTTCAATCGCACAGTTTGTTTGTGTGTCATTTAACACTGTGACCTTCTTTCCTCAGCTTCCCTATTTCAATTCCCTTGCCTTGCTTAGTTTCAGTGCCCTTGCCTTGCCTAGTTTCACTTAAGATTGTGTGGGATATTTCTCAATGTTACCTTGAACTGTGACAATTTGTCAGTGGGTACATTGTGTTTTGAAGTGCGTTGATGTTATCACAGTTTCAGTTTGGTTACTTAGTTACCTTAATGTCCCTGCACTTGCCTTTGTTTAATTGTACTGGTATGTTTGTGTTTGACTGTTCCCTGATGGTGATAATTTTGGTCGGGCAAGGTGAAGTCCTTCTCACCCTTTTTTGGCACTTTGTTGCTAAAGAGACTCCCCTACCCCCTCACAGAAGTTGGAAACCAGTGTGACTTTTAGCAGTTGATTCACAGTAGGGATATCCAAGCCTGTGGGCTGAGAAAGCTCTGGGATCTCACAGCTCAGTTTGCAGCATGTATTTTAGGGCCAAGCTAACTCTGGCTAGTCAGGGCCAGGCAGAGGAGCTCATCAAACCACTCAATCAGACTGACCACAAGCTCTAAATCTCTGATCCTCTCTGCTCGCATCAGCTTTGAAATAGACTGACTTCACATTATTTTGTCCAAAATAATTGTGATAATGATTTGTGCCATAATCGAGCAGCCCTAATACAAAATAAGGACATAGATAATGTAACTGCCCCATTTAAGAAGGAGAATTGCATAAGCTGATTTTAAGGATATTAATTTTGTTGTGTCATTTCATGTCCATGTCCCACTTGTGGCTATATGAGTGTCAGTATTTTTAGAGTCCCAGATAAGACATGGTCCAATAATAGATCCTGGACTCCCTCCGATGACTCACACAGTCTTAAGGCTGACTTACCTGTGGAGTTAGAAGCCATTTAGGAGCACAGAGGAGATGTTAGCCTTTAGCACATCCCTTCTTAAGCTTAGTCTAGTAGCTCACGCTCTGCATTCGCAGTATGTCACAGTTTACCATTTTTATAAAATGATTTGATATCACTGATACTGTAGAAGTTCGTATTTTTGGTATTTGGTGTTTTTTTTTTATTAGTTATTAGTATTCATTAAAGGAAGGGAAGGGGTTTTAAATTATTTAAAGCCAATCACAACATGCAATGTAAAACATAAATGAATTTCCACACAAAAATATGTCTGAAGGAGTGTGGTGTTACTACTGAGTGAAGACTGAGATAGTAACCACAGAAAGCTAGCAACAGCATACTGCAAACGGATCTGAACAAAAGGCTCAAGAGGCCCAAAATAATCCTTTTGTCTGTCTCATCTATCTCAAGCCTTCTCTAGCAGAATAAGATTGCATTAAACTGACAGTAAAGACTGTAAACACACTGGCCGATGACCAAGCTTTGTCCAGACCTGGCCGAAGAGCCCATTATTCAAGTCTGTGATCCGGTCTTGTCCTCTTTTCCACCTTCTTGTCTTCCTTTGCCCCTTTGTGTCTTTCTGATAAGAGCTACTCTAATCCCAGATAGTACATGTCCTTACTGTACCCTGTAACATTTTTCCTTGTTGGCACAAAACATGGATGCACCCAACGTTTAAGCAAACAGTCAAACATGCTCCATTGATGCGTTTGTTTATGAGCTCCATGGTGAGTGAGTGAGAGACTGCTGGCACCTCACGTCTATTTTGCCTTTGGTCTGTCTGCAGTCACCGCTGTCGTCTCCGTCCCTGACCGAGGTTCACCTGTACACAGCTGCGATGGCCACTGTGGAGTAGCGATAAGATTCACCATTTTACTCATAAACATACTAAACATAAACTGTAACTTACTGTAAAATATTATATACTTTTTTTTCTGAGCGCTTGATGTAATGTAGATACATATGGCGTACGTTGATATGCTGGTAGGTAGATATTTCAGTGTAGGTAGCCAGATGGAGTCACTTGATTGTTGAGAAGTGATGGTGACCTTTGCTGTGTTAAGCAGTGTTTTTGTCAGTGTAGTTTAGGGGTGAAACATATACGAGAATGTCCAGCGCCAGACGGTTTGTCCTCTGAAAAAATTCCGCCGCATATGTACACATAAACATTTATCCTCCTTGTTTTGCCCTCTGGCATTATTCTCTTAATCCTGTTTATTTTCTCAGATAGTGTGAAGTCCTCCACTTCAACATGTGTCTAACAGAAACACAGATAGAGTTGTTATTGATAACATACCACTCTAAACCTTGGGATGAACCTGACATGTTGTAGTGGGAACACACACTACACACACTTAGTATTTCTCCCTCATTGTGGCGGGTAAATAACTCCAATAACATTGGACCACATCTGACCACCTAATTTGGAGGATTCTGTAAATCAAGTCATTTCGATTCGGAGCTTAGTGTTTCCAAATCAGAGGTCTGGTATGTGGCTGTGGTCCCAGAAAGGTCTCCAGCTGGAGAGTGCATTACGACTCCACTGCTCCTTCACATGTTGTGCTTTTCCTAATAGTTTTTGAATCAAAGATGCACACTCCACCATCTGTGTGTATTCTGGAGTGGTTGGAATTCAATCAGTTCATAGTTCTGACTTGTTTATGTTAAAACCATACTCGTGTGAGTGAAAAATCAGTCATTACATTTACACCACTGTCCTGTGTCCAAGCTGGTCTTTTCACGCCACAGTCTGTCTGAAAAGGACCATGTGGTGGTCAATCTAGAGCATCATCTTCTTTTCTCATACCAGTCACAAAGGTCTGAAAGGAATTCCATTGTGTGGTCTGGTGAGAGTTGTTGGCTGATCATGGATGAGCTGCCAGGCCACATGCCGCGGATCCTCTGGCATGGCGACACGGAAACTCAGGGCTAAGGGGGCAGGGCAGGGCCTAAGCCGCGATTGCAGGCCTTGATGACACAGACATTAGTGAGAATGAGGAAGAAACACACACTCACACACACACACACAGTTACCAGAAGGAAAGCTCTGACTCTTCCTTTTGGCAGTCTCATAGTTTTGCATGATGAGAGAACAGAGTGTGAGTGTGGCGACTGTGCTTAATGAAGGCTAAGCAATTGAAATGGTTGGGGGATTTGAAGTTTTAAATTGGGTTCTGATGTCTTGCATATTGTTGTCGCTTCCTGAGCTTTAATGTAAAGGTGTGAAGGGAACTGCTTCGCCAAGTCCGAGTGTCGAGGTTTCATTGGTTGTGGTTTGTGTCCGCAGTTTCGCCAGCCGAGCGTATCCGCTTTATGCTGGGGGAGGAGGACAGTGGACCCCCACCGCCACAGCTCTTCACCGAGCTGGACGAGCTACTCGCTGTGGATGGACAGGAGATGGAGTGGAAGGAGACCGCTAGGTGAGAAACAGCCTCTTCCCGACACAGACACCTCTAACAACAACAATCACAACCAACCACAGCCACAAAAGATAGTCCAGCGTTGGCTATTTACTGGTTGTCCTCTGAAGTGGAGTACATGCCCACTGTCCATATGGGAATAAACAAAACCCTGTTATTTTAAAAGTAGGAAATTGCATGGCAAAGGTTAGTAGTCATACTCTTTTCCAAGCATATGGTGCTGTGTTAGCCAAATTGGCCTTTTTCTCACACTGACCTGAGTTAACCCCAGATAAATCTCCTCACTGTGCACAAGTCCACAAGCCACAACCTGCAGTTACACACACAAGCCACTCCAATGTCACTTCAGAGACTTTCACTCTGAATGCTCTCTTTGTCATTCCTGATAAGATACCATAGTACACCTCAGCTCTCGTGCTGTAAATGGATCACTTCACCAGCTTATTCCAACCTTTTGAAAGAATGCCTTCATACAATCCTACACAAAGATTTTCTTTTTCTGAGGGCCCGTCCAGGATGTCATGCACTAGCAAACTACAGCAGAAAACGCTCAAATAGTCTTCTTCATTAGTAGCATGACTCATATGTTCCTAGAAAGTAGTGGATGGTGATGCCAATCATTCTTGACTGTAGTAGTAAGAAGCTTGAACCTTCTTCCAGTTAATCAGATATAGAGAGTAAAGGTATGTAATGCTGCTGGATTGGATAACTGTGAGAAAGGAAACTCGTGTAAAACAATCATCAGATTCTGACAAACTAAGCTTCTTATGCTGGCATATTAAGCCGTAAGCATTAAACAAACACACACACTCAGACACACACACATCCACAAGCACGCACACGCGCACACACACACACACACACACACACACACACACACACACACACACACACACACACACTGAGATATGCTTGTTGGTGGAAAAGCAAGCTAGGCTAGTTAGATGTCTGAGTCCTGATGAATAGTGAAAAAGAGAAATGGTGTGAGGCCAGACACTCAATCCGCACGCGACACCCAATCCTCCCGGGGCATAGAGTGCACCATTATTACAGAGCCCATGAGGCCACACTCTCCCCTTCCCTACCATCCACCCCTCTTCTTTACACCATCACCCCATTAGCCTCTCTCTATGGCTCTCCTACTCACTCACTCTCTCTCTCTCTCTCTCTCTCTCTCTCTCTCTCTGTCACACACACTCCCTCTCTGTCTCTCTCTTTCTCTCTTTTTAATTCCTCATTCCACTTCTTTCTTTCTATTTCATTATGCTATGTAATATTCATCGACTCTTTTGAATTGTCTTTTGTTTTGAAGTCTTTCTCCATGCCCCTCCCCCCACCCCCACCGCTCCAGAATGGCTCATTTGTGCTTTTGCAAACCTCAGCCCACCGCTCTGGATTGGCAGGCCAGTGTGAGCCTTGTTTGTGGTAAAGACAAAAGAAATCTGTTTGTCTCCCTCTGTTGATCACCCATATTTACCAGTGGAAAGTTATGAAAGGCCATGTTTCTTTTTCTCTCACTGGCTCTGACCTTTCACGTGGTATCAGATCTCAATGAAGTGAGGGCACACACACACACACACACACACACACACACACACACACACACACACACACACACACACACACACACACACACACACATACACACTCATTGCATTCCTATCTCACATTGTGCATAATATGTCTTTTTGTACTTTCACAGGTGGATCAAGTTTGAGGAGAAGGTGGAGAAGGGGGGCGAGCGCTGGAGCAAGCCTCATGTGGCCACGCTGTCGCTGCATAGTCTGTTTGAGCTCAAGACCTGCATACAGAAAGGCACCATCCTGCTGGACCTCGAGGCTGGAACCCTGCAGCAGGTGGTTGGTAAGCTGGCCTTGGCTACTTTTCCCACGTGCCAACTCTGTGGGGGAAAATCAATAAGCACACCATCCCTATTCCACCACCTCACCCCACCCTACCACCACCACCGACGACCTTATCTCTTATTTTGTTCTGTAATGAGAAATAATTCCATGCCTTTCCCCTCCCCCTTGCAGAGATGATAACCGACAGTCAGATAGAAGGCGGCCTCCTTAAAGCCGAGCTCAAGGAGAAAGTCATGTACACGCTGCTGAGAAAGCACCGGCACCAGACCAAGAAGTCCAACCTGCGGTCCCTGGCGGACATCGGCAAAACTGTGTCCAGTGCAAGTAGGCTGTTTTCCAACCCGGAGAACGGTAATGCAAATGCCAGTTTGGTGCAGTCTTCTTGCTCTCCCTAGTCTGCTATCTCCATTGGGTCTGCCTGGCCTTTGGTTCCATGCTGTCCCTTATCATTTCCCACCCCAGCAGATTTTGTTCTGTCCCCTTTTGAAGTCTGTCAAATTTTGTCCACACCATGCATACACTCATCCTCACCTTTCTGCGTAGCTGCTCTCCAAGTTATTGTCCCTCTCCCAGAACAAAACATCCAGAGCTGCAGAATAGTTTAGATGTAAATTACAATGTTTAGATATGAATGACTCATATGACTAGCCACTTGCTGTGGTGACATGTAGTCAATTTGTCTGTGTTTGCCTAGTTGTGCTAACGCTGCTTGCCAATATCTTAAGGGCAACATAGCGCTTTTAAGAACTTTTTAATAACTTAATTTATTGACTTCTACTTGTGTTGTCTTATTTCTGTGTGTTCATACAAGTGTTTCATAAGGTTTATTCTTTTTTCACTTGTATATAATCTGGGCAGCATGTTGCAGTTAAGCATGTCCTGACGTAAATGCTCTTGCTTCAGAGCTCTATTTTGACAATAGCTCTTCTGCATGACTCACTGATCGAGAATTATCTTCTTTGACCGAAACGGAACATTTCCTTCACTGTAATGCCAGACTGATTTTATCTGTACATGAGAAGGTCGCTGAATTGTTCCAGCCTTCCAATCGAGTCTAGCATGCTCTGCAACACTGTCACAAACTCTGTGTTCTCTTTCTCTGTCCCTTTCTTTTCTTCTCCTCTGGATGTCCTGCTCTGCATTCTGGACTGACATGTGCATGGGGTGGTTGTGTGTGTGTGTGTTTGTGTGTGTGTGTGTGTGTGTATATGTGTCGGTGTCGGTGCACTTCTCACCAAAGTACGTAGTCCCCATGAAAACCCAGTGCCTTGCTTTACCACGTTCGAGACAGAAGAGCAAATGGGGATGCAGAGAAGCAACAGTATGGGGCTGCTCTGTGAGTTGGGCATTTAAGTTCTCTAGGTCTATGACTATGGCCAAAGTCATGTAGGAGAGTTCAACCCCTAGTGCTGGACCACAAGTCTTTAATGTGAGAGAAAAAAAAAAAGGGTTGGACACATGTTTCTCATGAACACTGATAACTTAAACTCACAATACACAATACTGTGGCTGCATCAAACTGTCATTAGGTTTAGTGTCCCAGATACCTCAAGAAACAGACTGGAAGAGAACAATGAATTGTATAAAATTCTGGCATTGTTTGATGTTTTCAAATTAGTACTCCCTCCATGTAACATGATTGGACTACAGGCATTCCTTAGAGATTAGAGAGAAGTTGTAATTGAGGGTAGACAGTTATTCTCTTTGATGAGATGACCTTCAAATGCAAGACATGGCGTCTCAAATACGATTCCGTCTCATTTGGACCTCTTCATTTAATCTTTTCCTTGCTGATTCCGCTTGATCATCTGCTTCGTTGGGTCATCTTAGAATTCCTTTAAATCAGTCATTTAACAACCTCTATCCTGTTCACACTGTTCTTCCCGATCAAACTTATCCCCTTGGATAGCTTCAAATTTATAATCTCTTTATAATTTCTTTTCCTCTCTGTTTCTGGCTGGATTTGGGGCTTTCTTATTTCCAAAATTTCAATAATTTCTGTTGTGCTGTCAGCGAACAGTTTTGACACTTGGCCCGCTCGTTGACAGGTAGCCCAGCCACTGCCCACCGTAACCTCACCTCGAGCAGCCTAAATGACCTGTCAGACAAGCCAGAGAAAGACCAAGTAAGTATGATATGTGTGTGATGTTTGGAATATCAAGCCTCTCAATGTCACCTGGCTTTGGCCTGTTGCTGTGTTCATGTAGAGCTCTTCTCTTCACTAATCTGATTAACCTCGCTCAAGTGGCCAGGTGTATCCTCCATGTTGTAAACATAGAGGGAGGGCTTTGCTGCTGTCCAGTGGCGCACGGCAGTGGTGTGAGAGCGCTGTCCAGTATCGGCTCCGGCTGTGTGGATGGCAGAGGGACAGAGCGAGCTACTTGCTCCCTGTGATCTGTAACTGTATCTGGGTTCAGTGGCGGGGCAGAGTCTTGGGAAAGTGGCGTGGGAGTGACGTGCTCAGAAGTCTCACTTTTTATCTCACCCATTCACTTCTCAGTTTCCTTACTGGAAATTTGATAAATACTTTGAGAATGTACTAGTAATTCATGTACTTGGACAGTACTACGGAACGGGATGTTTGAACATGATAGCTGAAATGCGATGATAGCTGAAATGCGAAAGTAAATATTGTAGTTGCACAAATGGGAGTTATCAAATATAATTTCAGATATAAGCATTGCAGAAGTGGGAAAAGGAATGTAATTCTGTGCTCAGCTGATTAGGTAGTGTGCGTCATTGATGTTTTACATTATGTATGCAGTGAGGTGAGAGACTGCCGAGGCTTTCGAAACAAATAGATGATGATTGTCACCTTGTCACTAAAGAAAGTGTCCTGCTGTGGAATGTGAAAAGAATTACGCTGTAAATACAGAATTACTCCCCCTGTGTACAAATCTCCTCGTAGTGTGTACTCTGTTGTTGCCTCATCTCTGAATGTCAAGATGACCCTTGACACTTTAGGCCTTTTGGCACTATGAAGACAGGACAGAACACTCTTCAGCTCTGGGAGGGTATAGAGGGCCCTTATACCAGCCATTACATAGGACTTAAGTTGTGTGTGTGTGTGTGTGTGTATATATATGTTTGTGTGTTTGTGTGTGTGTGTGTGTGTGTGTGTGTGTGTGTGTGTGTGTGTGTGTGTGTGTGTGTGTGTGTGTGTGTGTGTATGTGTGTGTGTGGTTTTGTTGACTTGCCTCGGGACTAATTTCAGGTCATTACCATTGCTTCAGTGTCATAAACGCCTGTGCTATCTGATTATAGTTACACCTTTATTGGGTCATAAAAATGTACGGAAGCTTCTGACATACGCATAGCTGCACATTGCAGATCTGCTGCAGTGGAACTATAGAAAATGTCCATGAAAGGTTACAATATTGTCTTCATCTGTTTCTCTCCACTTTGTTTAATTGTTCTGCCCTGCAGCTGCAGAATAAGTTCATGAAGAAGCTTCCACGTGATGCAGAGGCCTCGAACGTTCTGGTGGGAGAGGTGGACTTTTTGGACGCTCCGTTTGTAGCATTTGTGCGTCTGCAGAGTGCCGTCATGCTGGGTGCTCTGACTGAAGTCCCTGTTCCTACCCGGTAGGTCTCTTTTACACACACACACACACACACACTTATACACCACACACACACACACACATACACACACACTTTCACTTTCACCCGTAATCACAGACGGAGGGAGCACCTGGTCTCTCACACTCAGTCTACACACTGTCATTCAGAAAGACACTTTATTACTTGTCAACATAGGACAGCAGCAGTATAGAGCCAAGACTAACATATAGTGTCTAACATCTAACATAATCTAATCACATTTAATTAAACTCACACTTCTTAGGCTTATTTCCTATTACAAAATGGCCTCTAGTGTGTTCAGCTAATTTAAAGTCTAAACCTGTGTCTGATTTTCCCATAGCTTCCTGTTTATTCTCCTTGGACCAAAGGGCAAAGCCAAATCCTACCATGAGATTGGGAGGGCTATTGCCACTCTTATGTCTGATGAGGTGTGTATGACTGTACAGTGTGCTGTGTATGTGGGTGGCTGTCTGTAGTATGTGTATGCACACACACACACACACAGTGACATTCCCATGCACATGGATGTTAAACTGAAGCCCATGTACGCAAAAGTAGACTACACAAGACTGCAAGCAGCTGGCTTACGGAGCTTGAGAAAGGCACAGCGGGTGACGTTAAATACCAAGAAAGCCACCCATGTTTTCTTTGGTGGGGCATGATGACCTGTGTGACTTGCGTGCCACCTCAGTGGTGCTAACCCCTGAGGGATTAACACTAACACTAAATGCTGTCTCCTGGCTGTTAAAGGGGACGGCTCTTACACTGCTGTTGTGCAACAAAGATTAAATGGAGTCCTGCCAGTTATGCAGCTGATGTGCTGCTAATGGGTTTATTTATGATGCTAAGGGGTGTAATATATATACTGTATATGTGTGTGTATATGTATATATATACACACACACACACACACACACACACACGCACACACACACACTGACAGATGAATAAATTGCAAACAGATGCATACCGACACCTATATGTGCCATTTTGTGTGTTTGACATGCAGGTACAGCTGATAAACAAGAATGTTTTTCCCCTTCCACGGTCACACTGGTTTAGTCATTGGAAGATGACATTTTGCTGTTGGTTTATTGTGTAACATTGCTTAATAATGTATAGAGAAACCAGTCAAAATAATCATAATAATTGTGGTTCCCCATGTGCACCATGTGATTCTGGTCTTTCTGATCTTTGGTTTTGACCCTCCACACAGGTCTTCCATGATGTGGCCTACAAGGCCAAGGACCGGCAGGATCTACTGGCCGGCATAGAGGAGTTTCTGGACGAGGTCATTGTCCTGCCCCCTGGCGAGTGGGACCCTGATATCCGGATAGAGCCTCCCAAATCACTGCCCTCTGCCGACAAACGGTATGGTGATGCCCAACCAGCAATCAAGGCCTTGCTGATTTCAGATTTCTGTCCATTGCATGATGTGACTCCATGATCATGTGGTTGTGTTGGTGCAGGAAGAACATCCTGGCTGGAGGAGAGGGGCTCCAGATGAATGGGGACACGCCTCACGATGGAGGGGGCGGAGGAGGAGGCCATCACGTCGGAGATGAACTCATCCGGACAGGAAAGTAAGACCCTTAAGCACGATGCAGCACTGCCAGCAAATAGCGACAAGAGACCATGAAATGTTAATGTATTACAGGCGAAATAGCCATTAGCAGCGCAAAATGTTGTTCAATAAGGTTGGAATAATTGTAACTTTTCAAGCGATGAGCAAATCACTGGCAATGTGAATGGAGCTTTACTCCTCAACTTACAGATGTTTCACATGTTTGCCAATATAATGACTGGAGATTGAAATCAGTGAACTGCAGACAAAGAGGGGAGGCAAACTAAGAAGGTAAAGCTCTGTACCAAATGTATTCTCCTTTGGTTTTCCTGTGCAGGTTTTGTGGTGGCCTAGTCTTGGATGTCAAGAGAAAGCTGCCATTTTTTGCCAGTGATTTCTACGATGCACTCCACATCCAGGGATTGTCTGCCATGTTGTTCATCTACCTTGGCACAGTGACCAATGCCATCACTTTTGGGGGACTGCTGGGAGATGCTACGGAAAACATGCAGGTGAGTGACCCACTGTCTCTGGTGACAACCATGTCACATGTCCAGGATGGGCCTGTGTGTCTGGGGCGCTGCACACGAGTAATGATGTCATTGCCCACCTCATTTGTCTGCATCGTCTGCATGTTGTGCTGAAAGAGCTGGAGTGCTTTGCAAGTATGCAAAATGTATGGTCCTAGCGATTCATTTGAAAGTGTCTGTGAATACTACCTTTGTCCTGGTCTTCATGTTTATATTATCTTGATAGTGTAAACAGGCCAGGAAACTGACATTTATCTCTCACAGTTCTGCAGGAATGTCAGGAAAGGGTGGTCAGATGAAATCAGTCAGAAATTAGTTAATTCTGGCATATTTGGCATTTAGATTTGTCTCTTTTCCAGACTATTATGGTGCAACAGGAACTGATAGGCAGTTGCAAAGTCCATGTATGACAGCGCCATACTTAGTCACACAAGTCACACTCAAGGTGAAAGAATTCATGGCGGAGTGTCTTCAGGGCAACACGTGTGAAGATCCTCATGGCTTGAGTCAGTCTCAGAGTGTGACCTGTGCTGGTCCTGGGGTAGTCATGGATCAGTCAGGCCTCTCACCACTCCTGACATAACTGCTCAACACTAATACTAGTACATCTCAGAGTACTGACTTAGGAACACTGTGTGTTGATGAATGGCAGTGGTATAGAAATAACGGCAGGTCTACATACTGTAGGTCTACAGAGGTTTGTTAAGCATTAGTCCTTAGAAGAACAGAGAGACAGATAGATGACTGCCATACAGGGGGATACCTAAAGGTGTTTTAAAAATGTATTTAGGAGTATTTAGGATAGGTAGATCAGTGTAGTTGGTGTAGAGCAACAGCATGTTCAACCTATAGACGCTGAGAGAGGTTCTGTATATGTCTAAATTAGAGACTGCTAGTACTGCATATAGTTGCCGGATATGGAAAAGTGAATGGCTAGTAGAGGTGCTATGTATATCTGTGTGTGCATTTGGCAGCCCTGATGCAGTTTATGGATCATTCTCCTGAACCCTTTTAGTGTGTATGTACACTATATAGGTATGTAGATATATATAGCCACGTTGACTGGTTGGTTTGAAGGAGGGAATTTGGCTCTGCCATAAATAGCCCAGGAGTCTCAGAGCCAGATTACGGATTAAAGGGGCGTCACTTAGCCAAACGGTCTTGTTCCTGTGGGCAGATAAATCCCTCTCAGGGAAACCCTTCACTGATCTCCAACCTTTCCTTGAATCCTCTGTTCAGAGAAAGAAGATAAAGCCACACCCCAGAAATAATGAAGACCCATAATGACAGATTTCTTTCAGTTATATGTTATTGTAAAGAAAATATGTTCAGTTTTCAAGTTTTCTACAGTTTCAGACTTGAAATGGATTCAATTATTTTTTTTCTTTATCAATTTACACAAAATGCTCAAAACACAAAAAAAAACAAAAAAAAAAAAAACAGGTGTTTGGAGTAATATAAGTATTCGGACCCTTTGTTATGACACTTGCATCCTACTTCTATCAATGGTCCTTGAGATGCTTCTACAACTTGATTTGAGTCCACCTGTGCCTAAATGAATTCACTGGACATTATTAGGAGAGGCACACATCTCTTTATATAAGGTCTCACAGTTGATGGTGTATGTCAGAGTGAAAACTAAGCCACAAGGTTGAGAGAATTGTCCGTAGACCTGCGAGACAGGGTTGTGTGAAGACATAGATCTGAGGAAGGATACAGGAAAAAGTCTGCATTATTTTTTATACATTTACAAAACACTCCAAACAGCTGTTTTTTTGTGGAGTGTTGGAGTATTGTGTGTAGATTGATGAGGAAAAAATGAATGAATTGAATCCATCCATTAAGAAGAGTCTGAAACATAACAAAATGTGGAAAACTTGAAAGGGTCTGAAAACTTTCCGGTTGCACTGTGTCTCTCTTCATTCCTCTACTCGAGACACAAAGAGGCCCCGGCTAGACCGGGTCCGCAACTGACGCACTCTGTTCGCTGACCATAAAAATAGTTTTAGAAGGCTGGTGTAGCCAGTTCCATTGATTATAGTGGAAGCTAATTGTTGCAGCAGAACGCTTCATTTATGTGCCCGCTGTAGCCTCCCACAGACATGATATTAACTAGATAGATAGATAGATAGATAGATAGATAGATAGATAGATAGATAGATACTTTATTGATCCCCAAGGGGAAATTCAACTATAGCAGTGCATGGAGCTGCTCCTCAGTGTTTGAGGGATGCCCTCATTGTGATGTCAACAGCACGGTTGCTGATTAGGCAGATTCCAGGTGGTGTGAAAAAGCAGTTGCAGTGCAGGTGAGAATAGGTAAAGAGCCGCCCGCAGCTTTGCCTCTGCCACTGTGTATTGTAAGCAGACAGTAACATTATAACAAGCCCGCTGTTGCTCCTGTCAGATGAACATGATGAATGACATCTGGAAACAGTGTCTCGTACTCCACAGCTGATATGACCTCATATGCTGTAGTGTTGGCAAGTTTTGAACAGACAGGAGAGCACTGCTGTTCATCAGAATCTATCGTGTGTGTGTGTGTGTGTGTGTGTGTGTGTGTGTGTGTGTGTGTGTGTGTGTGAGTGTGTGGGAGAGAGAGAGAGAGAGAGAGAGAGAGAGAGAGAGAGAGAGAGAGAGAGAGAGAGAGAGAGAGAGAGAGAGAGAGAGAGAGAGAGAGAGAAGGGATCTGGGAACTGGGATCCAGTCCTCTAAGCAGTTACTCCTAGAGGAATTATTCTGTATCAGGAGCAATTCAGCAGTGCATCTAATATTTATATGAGACTTTGGCTTTGGTCAAGGGCCATCGGCTACCTCTGTAGCTCATATCTGTGTTTGTGTGTCGTTGGAGGGAAGTTGCTAGGCCTTCTGTGATGTCTCTTTTCTCTGTTGTCTACTACCTGTATGATTCTGATAGCTGTTCTAACAGGAAGCTGTGCTTGTCATCCAGGGTGTGTTGGAGAGTTTCGTTGGCACGGCGTTGTCGGGTGCCGTCTTCTGCCTGCTGGCTGGCCAGCCTCTCACCATCCTGAGCAGCACGGGGCCCGTGCTCGTCTTTGAGCGCCTGCTCTTCAACTTCAGCAAGTAGGTGCCAACACATCGACACCAGTGCAACTCCCATATCTCCTTACTGTATACTGTCTCCCAGTACCAATTTTCATCAATGACCCCTTGGTGACAACAACTCATTGTTTATCATCAGTGATAGCTTGCTACTAATGTGAATAAAATAGGAAACAACACAAAGGTAGTGTCATTCAGAAGGACCCCAATTGAACTGACACCAACTACGACCAAAACATTACAATTCACCATAACTCATCTATATTGCATGAGGGCAAATTACCCTCTACGACCTTTCAGAGGGTTTGAGTTACATGAAGGGAAAACGAGAGTCTCCCTTGGCATGGTCTCTACAAACAAGACTGTAGCAGAGAATTTGAAAACCAAGCAAAGAATTTTCTGTTTTTGTAAACAGATCATAACACAAGCAACCTTTCCCAAAATGTCATTGTATCGCGGAGATGTTCTCAAGCACAAGTTGTTCTGGGCACGATTGACTGAAGTCACCGGGCCAGGGCTGATTGTCTGTTCATTTCCACTTGCTCTCATTGTTTGCTTCCTGCTCTGAGGCCCTCCAGTCTTTAGCTGCATTTCCACAGAGGTAGCTTGGCTCCGCCCGCCAGGCTATTGCTCCCAGCTCAGTTTCCCCGCTACCATAGATTATTTATTGATTACCGTGATCAGAAAACAAGTAAGAATATATTATGATGTAGACCTGGTAAAGTACAGGGGAGGCTCATGTTAATTCATAGGTCAGGTCCATGTCAATTTATGACTCTTCTTACTTTTTAGTTACATTTCATAAACAACTTCTGTTCCTTTTTACATATTTGTCCTTTTCTACTCTCCATCTCCTCTCTGTCCTTTTGCCTCTTGTCTTTCTCTCTCTCTTTCCTCGAGTAAGGTCAGACTCCTCTAAAGTTACTGCATGTCTGTTATGTTCCATTATGAATAATTTAATCTGATTTCATTTCGATGTCTGGATGAGGCAGAGCCAGTGGCCCCCTTCCTATCTGGTTTCCATTATGTCCTCTAAGCCAATGGACAGATGCCTGCAACTAATCTCACAGGCTTACATCTATACAGATCATTCACTAATGTTTAATCAATCATTTTCACGCTTACATTCTTGAACTGTATTTTTTTTAAATGTGCTATATTCCTCTATTATAAGACACTGCCATAGTCCAAATATTTTTTTCCTTAATGGTGGAATTAGTAAACTTGGTTTAGTTCACTTTTGGAATACAGTATCTGGCAATTTCTCCTCGTGAGGCAGTTATGCAAATGCATTAACTGATGATTGTGTGTACATACCTAGATAGATAGATAGATAGATAGATACTTTATTGATCCCCAAGGGGAAATTCAAGGTCCCATGCAGTAGCTTATGACACCAAACACAACAACATAAACAGGATGATAAAAAATAAATCCACATGACTAAAATGAACAGCACAAGACACTAAAGATACTAAAACAAGGATCCACATGACTAAAATGAACAGTACAAGACACTAAAGATACTAAAACAAGGATCCACATGAATGCACTGTACTGTATAAGCATGAATGATCCACATGAATGTAATGTAATGTATAAGCATGAGGCACTTGCAGTGACAGGGCAGGGACTGACCCTGTGATTCAATATGCCATGGTAAGGTGCTCAGTAAGGTGTGTGTCATTTTGATAGTGCAAATAAGTCCAACAGTGCAACAGTGCAGGGATAAAGTCTAGCGACCAGCAATAAATATGGACAATATAAGAGACCAGTATTAAATATGGACAATATAATAGAAAAATGTAAGCATAGTGATATAACAGTTATAGTATAATTATATGGACAAAATGGAGAAACATTTAAACATAGTAATATAAGAATTATAGCAGCAGTGCAAAGATAGCTTTGCAGTAATAGGGTATCAGCCATTGGTCAAGTATGATGTGATGTTAGACCACAGTCCAGACTGGGAGATGGAGGGAGGGGTTGTACATACAGTATGGGCTAATATAGCCAGTGAACAGTGTAGACAGTGTAAGCAGTAACACAGTGGGCTAGTGGACTGCCAGTACAGTCAGAGGTCACGGAAGTGTAGAGGGAGGTGTGGCGGCAGATAGACTATGCAGAGAAGTCTAACTCTCCTTTTCCTTTAAGTGAAGCATTGAAGAGTTGTATGGCCCTGGGGGACAAATTACTTTCTCAGTCTGTCTACCTGTATTGGGAACACCAAAGGAAGGAGGCACAGAGGTTGAACTGTCAACCTGACAATATGATTGTCTTTGTATGAATGTTGCTGTGGAGAGCGATGTTAATTATTTGGGACACAAGAAGAACTGGTTTCTGCTCACCCTGTTCTCCAGAGACCACGGCTTCGACTACCTGGAATTCCGCCTGTGGATTGGCCTGTGGTCCGCCTTCCTGACCCTGGTCCTCGTCGCCACGGATGCCAGCTTCCTGGTCCAGTACTTCACCCGTTTCACGGAGGAAGGCTTCTCGGCGCTCATCAGCTTCATCTTCATCTACGACGCCTTCAAGAAGATGCTGAAGCTCGCCCACCACCACCCCATCGACTCGGACTTCGACGTGGACCGAGTCACTCAGTACTACTGCCACTGTGCCCCCCCTGACGGTAAGCAAGGCTGGTGAACGTGGATGTGTCACTGGAGCATAATGTGCTTCATGCTGCTCAGCTGGTTCAGCAAGGTGCCACAAACACACGAACGCGGATGATGGGAAAATGTGATTCATTGAATCTGACACTGCATATTTAGATTCAGTTACAATGAAATAGGCTGTGATAGTCTGTGACTTTGTGATGAATTCCTGGCAATGGTTCCATTTCAACACCCTTGTAATCAGAGGGTGAGTTGTGAGTTATCAAGTTGGCAGCGGCTCTGTGACCACAGGCCTTCCCGCAAAAAGAGGGCAGACTTGTCCCGGTCCAGCCAATATTCCACCTGTAATACTGTGTTGTGTACTCAGAGATAGTGATGTTGACACGCAATGTGATGGTATCTTTATTTGGTGTGTTGCATGTCAAACCCATAGCAACAGATAAGCAATCAGCTTGCACAGCACCGGGGCGCTTGGTTTCCGTCTACACTATCAATAGGTCGTGATAGATCATATTTTGCAACACAAAACCGACTATTCTGTTATGAAACATCTGGACTGTTTGGCCTACTGTGTTTTCACACCCTTGACATCAAACAAACCAATGGCATGACAGTGAAATATTTGCACTGATATGATTACTGCTCAATTTCCCTTATCTTTTGAATCTTTGCATGTAAGAATTGGTCAGAAAAAGTGTTTTTAATCTTCACAGGGAACGGTACAGGATTACAGAATGAAGTCCTGGATCCATGGGTGGTGAACAGCACTGATCAGGTGTGTGTGTGTGTGTGTGTGTGTGTGTGTGTCTGTGTGTCTGTGTGTCTGTGCGCGTGCATGTGCACGCGCGTGCATGTGCACGCGAGTGCGCGTGTTTGTGGGTGTGTGTATGGGTATGTGTATTTATGTATGTGTCTATGTCTGTCTGTGTGTTGATGTGCTATCACCTTTTGTCTGTTAAACTAATTATTGATGGATGTCCTCTTTGTCCGTCAGTGTGTATTTGATTTAAAGTGAGGGGGGGTAATGTTCTCTTGTCTTTGAACATTACCAGTGGCATTCTATGGCTGCGTTCAACCTCCCTGGGGAGGTCACAGCACAGTGCTTTCATATATATCCCGCCCGCAAATGGGAGGCAGCGAATCGCAGAGGCCACTGAAATATGATGCTACCAACAGAGACCATGACACAGCGTCCATTAGGGGGAAATGTGACCGTTGTTTCCTTCTCTACTCCGTAGTGCTCGATTTGCTCTCAAAAACAAACTTATGTTTATTATAGTGTATAAATAAGTTATTAATCCGTCACCTTTTGGTCATTAGTCAGTAAATCCTTTAATAACTCGGATTGAAAAACTCACACCCGCAGCCTCACCAGCTTTCCCCTGTAATCACCATCTGTTTACTGGGAGAGACATACTGTACGCTATCATGTGTCTCTTAGAATCTATCTATTATATTCAAGGTGTGAAACACAATATTAAAATTGTGTTTTAATATATACATGCCACACATCATGACTATATATCGGCTTTTACAGTATGTGCATTACATATAATATATTTATTATCACAGAGAAGCAGCAACTCTGTTTTCGTTGTTTGTGTGTAATCTTGTGTTTGCTGACATTGTTCTGTCTGTCTGTGTGTCTGGCAGCAACATCTGAATACCACGTGGGCGTCCCTGACCAAGACCGAGTGCGCACACTATGGAGGTCAGCTGGTGGGGCAGGCCTGTGGGTTTGTCCCTGACATCACCCTCATGTCCTTTATCTTGTTCCTGGGCACCTACGCTTGCTCCATGGGCCTGAAGAAGTTCAAAACCAGCAGGTTCTTCCCCACTATGGTAAGAGATTGTCATGGTAAGAGATTGTAGCAGGTCTTCTCTCTCTCTCTCCTCTGTCTCTCTATCTTTCTCTCTGCCTCTCTCTATCTCTCTCTCTCTCTCTGTCTCTCTTCTCTCTATATGCCTGCCCTGCACCCATGCCCACACACACGCACAAACACACACACAGTCAGTAGAACACTCTATAAATATCAGAGTTCTCTCCAGGGAACAGGTCACTTTACTTCCCAGCTTCGACTGCCAAGAGCGCATCATGCATCTCATATAAACTACAACTCCACACACACACACACACACACACACACAGGCTTCAGTTTCACCCATTCACTGAATCATGGGTGGCCTAACCTGTTGAGTTTCTCCTGAAGGTCATGCTACTGCAACTTCACCTGCTGAGTTTGCATCTGTTTTGCTGCAGGTCTGTGTAGACAGATCTATACACATACTGAGCTATAGCACAACAGCTTTACCTAGCCAGGACTGCAGAGGAGACAGGTGGCCACTTTCTAGCATGGGGCATTTTTTTATAGCCAAGGAAATTGGTCAACAATATCAACATAATCGTTATATCATTATTAAAATGTGTGTGCTGTCTTTGTTGTGCAGGTGCGTAAGCTTATTAGTGATTTTGCCATCATTCTGGCCATTCTCATCTTCTGTGGAGTCGATGCCCTGGTCGGAGTGGACACACCCAAACTCCTCGTGCCAAGCGAATTTAAGGTGAGGGCTTGTGTTTGAGTCTATCTTTTTATCTGGGCCTGAACTGAGTGTACTGTAGTCAGATGGACCAACATGCTGTTTGGTTTTTCATCTCTATTTAATAAACATGGTCTGACATTTTGAGATCTCTCAGAAAGGCCTTTGGGAAGACGTCTGCTTTTCTCATCAGGGTCTAAATAGGCGTCTGGGTCTTACTGGCGTAATAATTAATCCCTGCTATTTGAGTACGGCATCACACTTCAGCTGAACCCATAACACCCAGCCAACTCAGATCCTGTTCTCAATTTCTGTTTTAATATCAATCTGTTAGTCTCATATGAATTTGCATAAACTAATCACATCATTTGGGGGTTAAGAAAACAATGGGGAACGTCACACACACTCACACAAGCATTGTGTTCTCTTGTCCTAGCCAACGAGCTCTGCTCGGGGCTGGTTCGTGCCCCCCTTCGGAAAGAACCCCTGGTGGGTGTACCTGGCTGCCAGCCTCCCTGCACTGCTCGTCACCATCCTGGTGTTCATGGACCAGCAGATCACAGCGGTCATCGTCAACAGAAAGGAACACAAACTTAAGGTCAGCATAAAATACAGCTGTTTAGCTGATAATGACAGTGCAGGGTATTACATTTTCCCACCAAATGATTAACAATTAAATTTTTGCCATCGTTTGTACTCAGTGGAGTGTGTGTGTGTGTGTTCCTCCATCCTCTGTCTACAGAAAGGTGCAGGGTATCACTTGGACTTGTTCTTGGTGGCTATTCTTATGATAATTTGCTCCTTCATGGGGCTACCGTGGTATGTGGCAGCCACGGTCATCTCCATCGCCCATATCGACTCACTGAAGATGGAGACGGAGACCTCTGCCCCTGGAGAGGCTCCCAAATTCCTGGGTGTCAGGTTAGTCGGGGTTGGAGGAGCTGGGAGACTCAGAGAGGTTGAGACAGTAGCCGTTTAGTAGAAAGAGGAGAGCACTTCATAGTACAGCTATGAAAAGTTCTACTATAGATTTTCTATGGTAGTAAATGTTGATGTGAAATTATACTGTGATGTCCAAAAACTATTTCAAACATATCAGGTGTAATGGGCTTCTTTGCTTCTTTAAACAGGGAACAGCGAGTGACTGGCATCATTGTCTTCATTCTGACTGGGCTCTCTGTGTTCATGGCCCCAATCCTAAAGGTACTCACTCCAGAACAGAATGTGTGACTAGTCCTCTTCAGAGAGAGGAAGACACCTATTAATGCTTCATGTCAATAATTCCACAGAAGTGTGGTAATCCCGCTGTCATCTGGGCACTCAAAATGTATTTCAAAATTAATTTCACAGTATTTAACAAAGCCATTATTCCTATTTGGTAATTTGTGAAATGTTCTAGTGGGGATACAGTATGTGTTCCACCTAGGGTTAGTGTTAGGGCTAGGGTTAGGGTTAGGGTTACGGTTGATGTCATATTTACACATGATGTATGTGGCATAGGCAGTCAGGTCATTTTAGTTGCTGAAGAACCTATTGGCAGACGAACAGGGATAAACACCACTTATAATCCACCGTTTATACGTGATGGGTCTGTCCTTCTAGTGGGCAGTTTTAGAACTACATGTAGGATCTATGTGGTGTACGTACTGTAGCTCTTTACTTCTGAACGATTAAAGACCTACTAAGGCTTACCAGTGCAGTCATGACGACACACAACTATACATCTCACAAGTCAAAAGTATAAAATAGATATATGTAGCCCTTCTCATTCCCGTTCAGATTAATGAGCGGACCAAAAGTGGGTTCGTGCTAAGCTATAGCAATACAGTGTACACACAAATGTATTCTGAAGTGAGTGGAGTCTGACAAGATATATAGTCCCAATCAATAAACAAAGTATTTATTAAACACAAAAGGCGCTTCAAACAATATCAATGGGCAATGTCATGGCCCTCCATTTACAGAAATTATCTAATTGAATATGCCCCACCGTTAGCATTCCAAGATATGAGTCCACCCCAAATCCATACTATTACCTGTACACTGATAACTGATACAGACAGAATAAATCTAATAAGTTTACTATTCCCTACTTGTAATTTTACAGTTATGTTTCACTGGTACCAAATGCCAAATATCAGCCTCTTTTTACTAGCCACTCCTCTAAACTGTGGCTACCATATGCCCAATCAATTTACAAAATGTCCCCTTGTACCTTTAGGGAAACAAACATAAAAGTTGGATTCAAAATACTGTATCAATACTTCCCCTCTAAAACTGTGTCAGAAGGTAACTGGGTGTTTAAACTAGGCTACACCAAAAGTTTACCTGATCTCTCTCGGTGAACGAACCGAGGCCTTTCTCACACTTTGGACACAACCAATCATACACACAAATGCACCGGTGCACCAAGAAAATAAAACTTAAAGCCGGCTATAAAAGAAAACAACAAACGTTGCAGGCCTGTTAGGAGTTCTCTTCAAATGTCTTTCCCATTCGGTAGTCAGTTTTTACTCACGATACCGATGACTTGCAAACTGTAGGCAAACGGTGATGTTACCATCCCATCCAAGATGTCGTCCTGTACACACGAGCCTCCCCCGTAGCCCAGAGGAACCACTGACTTTAACCGGGTCGCCAGTGGTGCTATCTGGGGCGCGTTGATCCCTCGTCGGTTGCTTGGTGGAACCACAGACGTGTCTGGTAGTCTGAGGCGCTAACCAAGCAACAGTCGCTGTCTAGTATTACTGTATATGCGCATCAACAACTACAACGATGCTGCACACTTTGTGTTAATCTAACTAGCTGCACATTCACTCATCTCACACAGAGCATACGTAGTGCTACACAGATAGGGAAAGCAGGGCACTCTATCACTGCCACAGCATAGACAAAATGCTCCACGTCACCTAAATATATTCTTTAAATAACCAAAACTGACGTTTTCGTAGGACTACGCAGCTATATCTCAACTCCTTGTAAATGTTTCTTAAGCCGGCTCCTCTCAGAATCCCGTTCTCTTCCACCCTTCTCTTTCCCGCTTCTCCCTCTTGATGAACTCACGCGTTAACTTCACAAACTCACATGCATTTTCCCGCTGCCCTTACATGTAATATGTCATCTTATTACATTCTATTTAGCATAGAGATGTTTTTTAAACTAATAAAAATGATGTTGCTCACCATGAACTTAACCATCTATTTATTTATTGCTGAAAATGAAATAACCTATTGAAGTGCAATTTAGTGACCCGTGGATTCTCCCGGGTTACACCCTCCCCCTTCAATTGTCTGCATGTCCCCATCAGACTGTTGGAACAATACGAATCATCAAACATGCTGTACTAGAACCGTGTCTTTCTTTGCTGACAACTACACGTATGTCCTTGTGCTGTTTAACTAACGGGCAATCTGAAGGCTTCCCCAACTCATCGTAGGTAAACCGGATTACGGGCTTTGTGTGTCGCCTCTCTCTCGTGACATATTCTTCCACATCATCCCCTTGGGAGTCAATACTAACAATGACACTTTCCGTGTCCCCTGCTGAACCTGCTGTTGGTTCCACACAGGCTTCTTGCAACCCAGCAGCATCATCATCATCATCAACTAACAGCTCAGCAGCTTCCTCTACGACTGTGAGATTTTCATCTCCGCTATCATCTACCTCACTACACTCTGTAGTAGGCTGCGCTGGCAGAGGTAGAACTGTCTCCAACACCTCTTGACCCCTAGGCTCTTCTAAAACCAGTGGAGGGTAAGGCTCCAAACTCAGTGTCACTCTAGGTGCATAATGGTCACTATCATCATCAGAGAAACTGGACTCTTGGTCAGTGTGTTGTGTTTGTCTGGTATGTTTTGATAACCTGTGTTTACGTCGGGTAGACACTCCCTTGTGGTCTGTCGTTGGTACCTCCATGGCATTATTCTGAGAGTAAGGCAGTCTTACTACATGGCCAATGGGCAACAAATTATCTCTATGTAGAGTTCTCACTATTCCCGTCCCCATTTCTGGCTTTACCCGATAAACAGGTAAATTAGGTAACTTGTCCAAGACTACATGGGGAAGTGAACTCCACTTATCTTTCAACTTCTGCTTACCAACCCCCCCTAATGCACGCACAAGTACTCGGTCTCCCTTTTCTAGCACCTGTTGTCGTACAGTAAGGTCATAAGCCCTCTTGTTCTTCTGATGGCTCTTATTGGAAACATCAACAGCCAACTGGTAAGCATTCTTGAGATCCCTTCTCAGATGTTCAACATACTGCTGATGAGTTACCTCCTCCTCACTGTCTAGCACTGCTTGAAAACACACATCTATGGGCAATCGTGCCTCTCTCCCGAACATCAGAAAATAAGGGGAGTAACCTTTGGCATCATTTTGCGTGCAGTTGTACGCATGCACAAGTGTGGCTACTTGTTGACTCCACCTGTGTTTCTTTGCTGGGTCTAGAGTACCTAACATGGCAAGCAAAGTACGGTTAAACCGCTCAGGCTGCGGGTCTCCTTGCGGATGATAAGGGGTCGTCCTAGATTTTCATATCCCCAAGGCCTTGAGCATCTCTTTGATCAAGCGGCTTTCAAAATCCCTCCCTTGATCGGAATGGATTCTAGCGGGCAAGCCATAATGGACAAAAAACCTCTCAACCAGTACTTTTGCTACCGTAGGTGCCTTCTGATCCCGAGTGGGATAGGCTTGTGCGTATCTCGTAAAGTGGTCCGTCACTACTAAGACATTCATGACTCCGCGAGAATCCGGTTTAATTGATAAAAAATCAATGCAGACCAGCTCAAGTGGTCCGCTGCTGGTAATCTGATTTAACGAAGCAGCACGCCCAGGGAGAGTCTTCCTAACTACACACCTGCCACAGGTTTTTACATAATTGGCTATGTCTACCCCCATCTTTGGCCAGAAAAACCTCTCTCTCATCAATTGGGTGATACGATCAATCCCCAAATGCCCACCATCGTCATGGAGCGATCTGAGTACCTGAGATCTCAACTGCTTGGGCAGTACAAACTGGGAAATCTCCTTCCCTAACTTTCTAACAGTGTTCCGATATAACACCCCGTCCTTGATGACCAGACGTGGCTACTCTTTTCTTAATGTACTTAGTTCAGGAGGGTCATGCGGGGAGATGATTAGTCGTCCAGCCCGCAAGGCTTGTTTCATTTTGCTAATAGCATCATCTCCATCCTGTGCCATTCGCAACTCACCTAAACTAAAAGGCTCTAACGTCCCTTCACTCACCCGGGTCGAGTGAACATATGCCTGGGGAATACACTGTGGTGATGCGCCCAATTGATCAACGCATCTTGACATGATTGGGCAAGGGACATTAATCGGCTTACAAATGGCTTTCACCCCAGCGGGGGAGATACACCCTATCTCATCAGCTACGTTCCTAGATAGAAGGTCAGCATCTACATTTTCACGCCCGGGCCTGTATTGTATGCTGAAATCATATGCGGACAAGGCCGCCAACCACCTATAGCCACAGGCATTCAACTTAGCTGTAGATAGAACATAAGTTAGTGGATTATTGTCTGTTCTTACGGTAAAGCGAAGGCCATAAAGGTATTTGTGAAATGTATCGACTACAGCCCATTTCAGGGCTAAGAATTCCAGTTGATGAACTGGGTAGTTACGTTCCGAAGCACTGAGCTTTCTGGTCGCAACCCTTCTGGGTACGTTTGATTGAGTACAGCTTCCAAACCATCGAAACTGGCATCCACATGTAGTATGTACGGACGCGTTGGGTCAGCAAAGGCCAAAACTGGAGCATGAATCAAGCAAGTCTTAATTTTTTGGAAAGCCTCTGTGCAAGCAGAAGTCCATCTTTCTCCAAATGGCTCCGTCTTTCCTAGGTATTGTTTAGTCTGTCCGATTTGTTTTGGCCGTCCCCTTTTGGGGGGTTCATAGCCTCTTGTTAGGTCGGTCAAAGGGCGCACGATGGCCGAGTAGCTAGCAATAAATCGTCTGTAATAACCACAGAACCCTAAAAACGACTGCAATGACTTCAGGTTCGTTGGTTGTGCCCACTGAGCTACCGCCTTAATCTTGTCTGGGTCAGTAGAGACACCGTCTTCAGACACAATGTGTCCTACGTATTTAACACGAGTTTGACAGAATTGACATTTGTCAATTGACACCTTCAATCCAAATTCCTCCAAACGGTCCAATACCTTAAACAATCGCTCCTCATGCTCCTCGAGGGTGTGACTAAAAACGATTACATCGTCCAAATACACTAAGCACTTTAACAGATTCATATCTCCTACTGCTTTCTCCATCAAACGTTGGAAAGTAGCAGGAGCACCCATGATGCCCTGTGGCATTCGTCCGAATTGATAGAAACCCAGTGGGCAGATAAAAGCGGTCTTCTCCTTGTCCTCCTCCGACATAGGGATCTGGTAATAACCACTTCTTAAATCCAATACAGAAAACCACTTGCTTCCAGATAGGCAATCTAGCGCCTCGTCTATTCTGGGAACTGTGTACTGATCAGGGATAGTACGGGTGTTTAGTGTTCTGTAATCAATACACATCCGAACTTTGCCACTCTTTTTCCGTGCCACCACAATAGATGATGCGTAAGGGCTACGCGACTCTTTAATTATTCCAGCAGCCAATAGCTCTTGTAAATGCCGACGTACGTCATCTATATCCCCAGGAGCAATACGTCTTGACCGCTCGTCCGGGCGTCGGTAAGCCTAATGCGATGCTCCACATCTCTAGCCAACCCCACATCCCATTCCTCCACCGAGAAAACCTTGGTCCTTTCGGGTAACTTCTGAGCTAATCTGTTCCGCCTATAGGTAAGGTGGAGTCGCCAAAGTCAAACAATGCTGGATCAATGCCATCTCTGGTGGACAGAGTCTGTGCAAGACCAGTTACCACATCTGCTTTATGGATTTGAGCTATGACAGTTCCTTTAGGAATTGATTTTGTTTTCAAGGAGATATTCTGTAGGAGAACTGTACAGCTGTTTTTATCAAGATCGGCAGGTAACAACACACAAGGAGGTAAGGCCACCCCTTGGGGTAAATCACGTGAACTATCCACAACCAGTATGCCAGGATTCCCTGTCCCATTAATAGTGGCTTTGCCGACAGCTAGACAGGATTCCCCTGGTGTCAAAATAAGTGACCCAGGCCCTGCCCATTTAACCTGCCCTACGTTATCAGAAGTAAAACCAGTCATTTGGTTGTAGGTTGGCTTCGAAGGGCCTGCAACCACTCTCCAGGCTCTCGCATGGTGCTGTTCATGTGCTGTGCTACTTGCCACTGGTCCATGGCGAAACCCTCGTGCATTGGTGCCTATAATTACTGGCACTTGGTCTGGTCCTTGGGGGTCAGGACACACTAAAGCCAAGACTGTCTGAGTAAGCAAGTTGCCCTCATCATCGGGTATCTCCAAGGTGACTGCCACATAACCCCGGTAAGGATAGCTACTGTCACTTAGACCCCAGATACATAAACTAGATATAGGATGAATTGTGAGATGAGACAAATGTTCACGGTACCACTTTTCAAAAATAATGGTAACGGTAGACCCACTATCCATTAGGCAGGCATGTCCTAGCCTAGAAATCTAGACGCGCCCCTAGCGGCAGCAAATTACATTTGCTGCCAGGGCTAGTCTAGCAACTCTCCGTTGGCTTGTGAGCTCCAGATCTCCAGACTTCGTCGGGCCAATGAAATCGTGTATAGAGTCGGTAGGTGGACTTAACATAATGATTGATGGCAGAGTTGCAACGGTTTGGCTTGAATTCCCTGCTACTTGAAAACAAATAAGATGGATGTTGCTGTTGGCGAACAGTGTGACACGAGTTAAGCTTTTATTAAGTTGGCAAACGTTTGAACTAGCCAACTAGCTCCGCTGGTGGGAAACGCATGGGACTCATAGCGCTGCCGCTGTCCTATTGCGTGCAGAGGGAATTTGAAAGACAACTGATTATCCCGCCCCTCGGACTGAGCACTGCGAACGGTGAGTGTCCAGACCCTACATGTAAATGTGGGTCTGGCTCGCCAGGCTAGGCATGTCTATCTATATTCACAGAACTCAGAGACAGTTTTCCCACCAACCCGTCAGGCAGCAGCGATGCTACCGGGGCCTCGACATGACTTTTTTTTACTGTGCAATTCTTATCTGCTGATTCAGGTTTGTTCTGAGAAAATTCACGGTCTTCCCCCTTCTGTTTACGCAAAGTACGAATAAATCGAGAGATGACTTTACCAGAGTCTTCCGGTTCATTGCACCGGGTGGCTATATGACCATCCTGCCCACAACGATAGCAGAAATACTCTCCCACCCCACTAGAAGGCTGAATTCTCCTACTGCTAGTGTAGCTAGGGTTGCGATAAACATCACCTGCCATCTGAGGCTTCCAGTCAGCAGGTGTACTCATGGGCACACTACGGTGGTTTACTGTCATGATCTGTAATTGTTGCTGAAGGTCAGTTACTTGTCTTTGTAATGCCCTGACCTCATCATCACTGTCTACTGAACTACCTCGTGGACCTACTGTAGTGTCAGCCTCCCTGTTCTGTGTGGGGTGCCTTGCTTCATTAGCTGTCAATCTAGCAACCACCACTCTGAGCTTGTCAAGTTCTGCTCGCAATTTCGCCGCATCAGTGGAACTCAGTGGCTCATCATCAGTCGTCCTAACTTGTCGTACTGTGGTTTTAGTATTCAGTGTAGTAGGCTTCTGTCTCAATGACTGCTGGTCTTTTTCTTCTCGTATTTCAGTTAGAAGCTGTAAGAATGACAAGGGCGAATCTTTGCGCTCACGAAGGCGTAGCTGTACTAACATAAGGTCTGACTCAATTGCCCCCCTCAGAAGTTGTTCAATGCGCACACGGTCTCTCTGATTAGCTGTTACACCCCCTCTAAAAACAACCTTAGTTAGTGCATGTTCAATGCGCCGCAAGAAATCAGACAATCTCTCTCCATGGTTTTGACGCAAGGCTCTAAATGCATTAAAAACTGCTCTGTAGTGAAAGTAGGTGGCTCAAGTGGAGGCACAGGCGCCGGTGGCACATTGTCATTATCTAAAGTCTCAGGCACACTTAGCACCCATGGTTCGCCTGCCGCGCTAGGTACCACGTCCATGGGAATTTCTTTTATATTCACTACCTCCTTACAGACACATAACACCACCAATCCATTAGATTGAGGATCGAACGTCTTCCCTCTCACTTTAACCCGACCAAGACGCTTAATTGTATGCAGTGTTTCTTCTATTGTGTCAATGTCGGCATCAGCTGGGACTTGGCTGACCACTAAAGCATGCTTGGGGTCTACCCCCTCGCCCTTACACCAATTTGTAAACATTGCTACGGTTAAATTCGTATATTTACATAAAACCACTCCACTCACTCATTAATTTAACTGTGACAAAAAAAAACCCCATCCTCGTCGCCATTTTATGTAGCCCTTCTCATTCCCGTTCAGATTAATGAGCGGACCAAAAGTGGGTTCGTGCTAAGCTATAGCAATACAGTGTACACACAAATGTATTCTGAAGTGAGTGGAGTCTGACAAGATATATAGTCCCAATCAATTGTATTTATTAAACACAAAAGGCGCTTCAAACAATATCAATGGGCAATGTCATGGCCCTCCATTTACAGAAATTATCTAACTGAATATGCCCCACCGTTAGCATTCCAAGATATGAGTCCACCCCAAATCCATACTATTACCTGTACACTGATAACTGATACAGACAGAATAAATCTAATAAGTTTACTATTCCCTACTTGTAATTTTACAGTTATGTTTCACTGGTACCAAATGCCAAATATCAGCCTCTTTTTACTAGCCACTCCTCTAAACTGTGGCTACCATATGCCCAATCAATTTACAAAATATCCCCTTGTACCTTTAGGGAAACAAACATAAAAGTTGGATTCAAAATACTGTATCAATACTTCCCCTCTAAAGCTGTGTCAGAAGGTAACTGGGTGTTTAAACTAGGCTACACTAAAAGTTTACCTGATCTCTCTCGGTGAACGAACCGAAGCCTTTCTCACACTTTGGACACAACCAATCATACACACAAATGCACCGGTGCACCAAGAAAATAAAACTTAAAGCCGGCTATAAAAGAAAACAACAAACGTTGCAGGCCTGTTAGGAGTTCTCTTCAAATGTCTTTCCCATTCGGTAGTCAGTTTTTACTCACGATACCGATGACTTGCAAACTGTAGGCAAACGGTGATGTTACCATCCCATCCAAGATGTCGTCCTGTACACACAAGCCTCCCCCGTAGCCCAGAGGAACCACTGACTTTAACCGGGTCGCCAGTGGTGCTATCTGGGGCGTGTTGATCCCTCGTCGGTTGCTTGGTGGAACCACAGACGTGTCTGGTAGTCTGAGGCTCTAACCAAGCAACAGTCGCTGTCTAGTATTACTGTATATGCGCACCAACAACTACAACGATGCTGCACACTTTGTGTTAATCTAACTAGCTGCACATTCACTCATCTCACACAGAGCATACGTAGTGCTACACAGATAGGGAAAACAGGGCACTCTATCACTGCCACAGCATAGACAAAATGCTCCACGTCACCTAAATATATTCTTTAAATAACCAAAACTGACGTTTTCGTAGGACTACACAGCTATATCTCAACTCCTTGTAAATGTTTCTTAAGCCGGCTCCTCTCAGAATCCCGTTCTCTTCCACCCTCCTTTGTTCTCTTTCCCGCTTCTCCCTCTTGATGAACTCACGCGTTAACTTCACAAACTCACATGCATTTTCCCGCTGCCCTTACATTTAATATGTCATCTTATTACATTCTATTTAGCATAGAGATGTTTTTTAAACTAATAAAAATGATGTTGCTCACCATGAACTTAACCATTTATTTATTTATTGCTGAAAATGAAAATGAAATTGAAGTGCAATTTAGTGACCCGTGGATTCTCCCGGGTTACATATATATTTCATGACATTAGGTTTAAGATGTTTGAGTGTGATGTGAGGTTGAAGAGTGTGGAGTGATTTGTAATGTTTTAGTGAGTCATTTGTGGAAAGAGGTTGTGTGTGTGTGTGTGTGTGTGTGTGTGTGGATGATCTTGAACCTTGACCTACTCAAACAGACTCTTGGCAGGTTGGCCCCACACATTCTAGCAAATTCTAGAGAAATGTAATGCAGTGCTGTTATATACTTAAATGAATGTGTCCAATTAGTCATAAATTACAGTATGAGCAACTTTGTACTTGACCAAGTTCCATTTATGAAAAGGTTGGACAATTGTTTCATTGTGTAACAATTTTAAAGTCTAACATATCCATATTAGTTTTCAAAGTCCAACAATATGATTACTGCATTTCCTACCTTTTTGGTTCAACTTCATCATTTCACCTGCTTCATTTTGTATTTTCTGATCAGTTTATCCCGATGCCTGTGCTCTATGGAGTTTTCCTCTATATGGGAGTTGCATCACTGAATGGTGTTCAGGTAAGAACCAAAACTAGATTTTAAATACACACACACACACACACACACACACACACACACACACACACACATACACACACACAGCTCTTATCTTAATGTACTGTATGTCTACTGTCTGTATACTACTACTGTATACTACTTGTCTCGTCTTCTGTGTCTAGTTTATGGACCGTCTGCAGCTGCTTTTAATGCCAGCGAAGCATCAGCCTGATCTGATCTACCTGCGCCATGTTCCCCTGAGACGCATCCACCTGTTCACCTTCATTCAAGTGCTCTGCCTGGCCCTGCTGTGGGTGCTTAAGTCCACCGTGGCGGCTATCATATTCCCGGTCATGGTAAGAGTAAAGGCTTATTCACACCAAGAACGATAACGATAACTATAACTATAACCATAACGATAAAAGCGTTCACACTGAACAACGATAAACAAAGTCTCTCCTTGTGTTAATAAATGTGACGGCTAAAATTCGATGGGTTCTGATTGGCTATTAGCATTTTATCGTTGTGAAAATCGCTCTGAAAGTGATCCCCAACGATATCGTTCTTCATGTCGTTATCGTTTTAGTTTATGTGTGAACGTCGTCATTCATATTAACTAGAACGATATTTATTTATAGTTATCGTTATCGTTATCGCTCTTGGTGTGAATGGGCCTTAAGGAGCGCAGCATGGCGCCCCAACTGATCCTGACACAGTTGGATGCCGTCAGCTCTCACAACAGTCTCCTTGTTTCCTCCCACCTCTAGATCTTGGCACTGGTGGCAGTGAGGAAGGCCATGGACTGGCTCTTCTCCCAGCATGACCTCAGCTACCTAGACGACGTCATGCCTGAAAAAGACAAGAAGAAGAAGGAGGATGAGAAGAAAAAGAAGAAAAAGAAGGGAAGCATCGACAGCATGATGAACGATGTAAGTTTGAGTTTTGCTGATTCATCAAATACCTTTAAGATTATTTTCATGTAATGATTGTTAGTTGTGGTCGGTCAGCCACACAGTGCATTTAGAGTTTTTGAATTGTAGTTGTAACTCTGTAACAGCCTAGCAGAGTTGACCTTAGGCATAGTTTGAGGGAGGTCAAAGGTTACGACTTAGTTGACACTGCAGACCAGGTCATCACAGAGAACATTTCCTACATCCACAGTCTGACTGCCATCTCCATGACAACATACCAAGTATTAAAATCTCCATGGATATGATGGAGCAGGAGGCCATGTTGGGCGACGAGGCCTCAGACAGTGAGTAACGGCTCTCAAGGGTCACCGTTCCCACTGACCCCACTCTCCGAACTTGCTCCCCTGAGCAATCTCTGCTGAAGATCCTTCCATGTTTTATATTCATCTGAACTATAGGCCCTTTCAACAATAAAAACAAAAACAATGCTTCAATGTTCTATTTAGTTCCCAATCTACTTCCTCTGCATTAACATAACATATGGAATGTTAAAACGGAAGCCTTGTGGGGCCAACTATGATGCTGATAATAGAACTCTCTTGAACGGGTCTATATCATCTGTTTTTCTCCAATGCTCTTGCTGCCTTTTTCTGCTGTTTGCCTCTGCCTCTGACACTAACACCTGCTCAGGCCTGCCGCCCACAGAGATAGGCTGCCTTTCCCCCTCTTCCGTCCAACTTCACTAATACTCTGTGTCTTCTGATTAATCTTTTAGGCCTCTGCTGTGAAGCATGGTCTTTTAACCGATATTAACCTCTCAAACCTTTCTTCTTTCTTTATTTAATCATGCCCCCAGCCATTGACATGCTATCTGTTTGTTCCACAGGAAATAAATCCTCCTCTCTCCTCTCTCCCTATTGATGGGATGCACTTTTTCCAACCCAAGTCCAAGTTCAGGTAAGGGTTTCTCACGAGAACAATGAAAGAGTCAAACGTGTGCGTGGGATCACAATGTTTTTGATACAGAAAATGAAGTCACAGTGCATTGATCAGATAATGAAGATGTGTAATTGGCAGTGCATGGTTGCCAAGAGTATTGTGTGTGAAAGACTGAGGAGTAAACATACGTGTTGGGTTGTGACATTTGTTGTCTGTCTGCTGCAGTAAGCTTGGAAACCCCTTCAAGAACTCTGTGCCTCAGATTAGGATAGACCTGGAGCCAGAAGAGGAGCGCTATTTCTGGAAAGCTCCATCCTCGGAAACGTCTCTCTGAAGACACATGCTGTCCTGCCAGACTTATCTCACACAACCCTACTGAAGGACTCTTTAAAAGCAATGCTCTTACCTAGTCGTTAGTCGTTAGTCGTATTGAATGAGTTAGTGGAATGCTGTATGGCAGTGGTGAGAGAATGTAGATGTAATCATTTTGAAGCTTAAAATCTGAAAGCCGTACCTCTCCTTGACACTATGCAGAACAAATGGGAAGGTATCGGGGTGTGTAGCTCTTGAAAATCACTGTAGCGAAGGTATTTGTGACATTGCAAATGCTTACATGTGCACATAGTACTGTATGACTTTTAGGATTTATTTTATTTTATTAATTTTTGATTGCTTTACAAAACCAACTTATCCATATAGTGAAGGAGTTCAAATCTGTTCTAAGGTCAGTATTGGTCACAAAGAACACCATGATGTGTATGTAAGGTTAATTCAGCTCACTGTAAAATGTCTTCATTTTTCCCTTTCTCTTATTTATTTAATTCTTTACTATGCAAACTATTCCTTTTGTGGAGCCAAAGTGGTTTGTTAGAAACAGGTCTACTGTTTGTATGTATACATTTTATTGGAACTTTTCCTGTGTTTGAAGACACAGTCCTGGTGTTTCCTATAGTGGGGAAGCGTATGCGTTTTTTTTGTAGCTCTACCTCTTGTAATCTTGACTTTTAGGTGCCAGCCATTCAAAGTCTGAGGACAAACATTTATTTATGCAACCATGTATGCATTTTAAATTCATATGATCTGGGTTTTTCTTGATTTTTTTAAACATTGGCTCAGTACTGGATATTTCTTTTTGAAGATTCTCTCTAAGACTTCAAGCATGTAATAAACCAAGAGATTATTTGTATAAAACAACACTATGTGACCCTGGCGTATCATATGTTGATGAAACATCAACACCTGATTTGTTTTTGTCTACGTACTTTGAAGTTGTTAATTACTTTCATTTTATTATTGTCTGTGGGGATTTTTAATGTATTATTTTTTAAGAAGTGATTTAGATACAGTATTGTCTTTTTTACTTGCATAACTAATTGATTATTGACTGCGAGGTTGTAAAGCACAGAGGAGGTTGTTGGTATGTTATTTGCTGCAAGTACAAATGTGGTGTAGGTAAAAGGAATGTAATCCTCAGCAAAGGGTGACAATCACTGATCAGCATACATTACCTGCCATGTAGCACTTCAGTCCAGCTGATTCAGTAACATTGGGCAAGTCTCTACAATCTTAATATACCCTGTGATTTACACAATGTGATGTCAACCATAGATTTAAATTAGGCATGTCATACAAATGTGACTAGATTTGTTTGAGGTCTTGTGAGCAATATTCACAAGATTAGGATTGATTTGAAGGATCATGTTCCAGAGCTGTTCAATATTATTCTACAATATTCAGCACAGTGATCCTTACATAGGTCATCTGTCAGCAGCTGTATTTGTGTGTATTTTCTCTGCCTACTGTATTGTACCATATCACCACTTTGTGACAATGAAGGTATTGTAATTAAAATGAATTAATCAAAACACCCATTGCTGGTTTAAATAATCAAGTGCAGTAATCTATAACGTGATGCGTTGTGCACAGGAAGTAATCAAACCAGATGAATACAATAATCAAGATGTGACAGTTTTGTAGCATCTTTGAAGGACTACACACCTCTGATCAAAAGTTTTTTATTGACATTCATATATTAACTTGAGATGTATGTCATAAATAAAATGACTGATGAAATGAAAGATTGGGTTCATGTTTTTTGCATGTTCTGAATGACCAGATTCTCTAAATACCAAAACTGCATTTGTTTTCTGTTTATGTTTGAGAAAACTATCAGACAACTGAACAATACTAATGACACACATAAGTCTACACAAAACATAGAAGTCACAAACAAACACTAGTTTATAATGTTTATAATTATAGTGTTTATAGTTATTTATAAGTGTATACTAACCTCAGGCCTGTCGCTAGAAGGCAAGCAAACCAAGCAATTGCTTGGGGCCCCGAGCTGGCCAGGGGCCCCAAGACAACGACTGGTTAAGAATAAAATGCAACGACAAACTGTGAGCGCCCCTTTGATAGTCAATGCAGTAAAGTGCAACGACACTGTTACCGGTAATACCGGGATCCCCCTCAAGGGGGCCCCTCTCAGTAGTCGCTGACAGCAGCCAGCCAGCCAGGTTCGTGATCTCTGCTGCCGCGAAAATATAAAACCTCGGTAATCATAATGAAGCAGAGTTATGCGTCCGGAAGCCAGAAGAGAAAGGAAGAGGATGACAAGAAAAAACAAGATAGTGGTAAGTGATAAATTACAATGGATAAAATAGCTCTACTTGTCTTGTACAAATGGTGTAATGTTGCAGCAGGAAGGCTAGCCTAGCAAAAATGTTTTATGTTAACTACCTGCCTGACGGCCCATGCTGCTTGTAACAAACTAGAACAGTTAGCGAAACTTTTTTTTCGAACGGACGGAATATGGTTACATACTGCAATATGTGTATTAACGGGATAAGGAAGACGCAGATCTGTTCCAGAATCACTGTCAAGGGCGTAGGTTTGGTCTCCGCTTTGGTGGGGACACATCCACAACTCCTGTTGTCACGATACCAACATTATTGTTTCAATACCAATAGCAAGTGAAGAATCTCGATTTCGATACTATTGCGATTTGATATTGATAATTATAGCATTTTATGATCTGCATGATTATTAATAGCTAAACATATTTAGTAATTTGATTACATCATATTGATATTGGATATCGGCTGCCTTTGACACGGTTAATCACCGCATCCTTCTCTCTATACTCGCTAACATGGGAATCTCCGGTTCTGCTCTCTCCTGGTTTGAATCCTACCTCACAGGACGCTCGTTTAATGTATCATGGCTTGGTCAGCTATCTGCACCTCACCATCTCACCACAGGGGTCCCCCAGGGCTCAGTGCTGGGCCCCCTTCTCTTTGCTATCTACACCAGCGGTCCCCAACCACCGGGCCGGACATTCCTAACCGGGCCGTAGCCTACGACATGAGTTTAAAAAAAGATGCATGCAAACTAAACTCAATTTAATTCGCAATAATGTCACGTTTTTACATGACCTATTTAGGCCTATATGCTTGTGTTTGATTGCACGCATGTTTGCATTTTGCAAGGTCTATTTTCTTATGTCTGTCTGTCCCGCCTTCAACACTTTACATATTGCCTTCAGCGCTGCGCAGCCTCAGGTCAGCTCACTTCACTTGATCAGTTCTTGGCGAACGGTAGTGTCACACAAAGTTAGCTAAACTGCTAGAATGAGCAGGGGCGCAGCTACCCATTTTTGAGGGGTATGCAACAACAAATTGCCCCCCCCCCCAAAAAAAAAGTAAAAGTAAAACAAGTAAAACAAAAGGCCAAATTTATTTTTTAAGAAATTCTACCGATTTGAACTTGAAGTATTGTTAAATGTCGCATTGTCACTTTAAGAGAGTCTAAACGGTTCTCATAACGTCCTTTTGCCAGCTGTTGCTCACAAAGGATAAGACTGATTCAACTCTAGCCTTTGTTTGCGCCACATTGATAGTAGCTGTCTGACTCTCAATGTAAGTAAAACTGTTGCTATGTATTTCTCTAAAAAGGGAAATGCACAGCAACAACCTGACATCTTGGTCAAAGGAGAGGTGATCAAAATTGTTGACCACTTTAAATACCTGGGCATAATCATTGATTCCAATTTAAATTTCAAAAAGCATATTAAGAAGATATCAATGATACTCAATGATTTTCTGCCATTTGTCTTATTGTGCTACAAGCTGGTCCCAGGCAGGTGTGACCACTCTGAAACCCTTGTACTCTCTTTACAAACAGGCTGTGAAAGTGCTTGATAAAAAAACAAGAAATGATCACCACTGTACTATTATAAAAAAACATAGCCTGTTAACATTTGACAGTTTTATTTGGTCCTCTGACATGTGCCTGATGTACAAATTGACCCATGATCTTGCACCACCACCACTTAAGCAATGTGTGTCATTCTGTAGAGACAATGTTAGGGTATCTAGGGCTGCAATGAGAGGAGACTGTTACACTTCATTCAAAAAGACCACTTTTGGCCAATCAGCATTTTCATATCAAGCAATTAGAAAATAGAACTCAATCCCACTCCATATCAGAGACTCTTTAAGTTTTAAAAGTTTTAAAAAGTCTTTGAAGACATGGCTGAAGGACAATCAAGCTTGTGATCATTGATCTTTATTTTTCACTTAGTTTTTCTTCTATTTGTAATGTTTATCTTGTTGTCTTTTCATGTCTGTGTTTGTTTATGTTTTTACTGTGCTTGAACATCCTACCCAGGGACTACAGGTGCAAATTAGCTATTTAGCTAACCCTGGTATAGAAGCTGTTGTAGAAGATCGGCCTACTGCGGATCTACTGAGATGTTAGGCCCCGGAATGACCTGGTTGACGCGTGGAGTTTTGTTACCGTTTAAGAAGAGCCCAAGCGTTGTCCTTGCTTGAAAGAGTATCCATTTATTCCGCAACGTACTGTAGGCTAAAAACAGCATGGCAAACGCACCTTCATGGTAGAACGGTCAAAAATCTTTTGCCCTTCCGGGGTTAACACCTAACCACAACAGTAGGCTTCCTACCTATATACCTGATGCACCCCCACAGATACACAGCGACCCCCTGTGCAATAAAGGGACATGACACCTCAACCATAGTAACATATTTGGCTGCTACATACCGGCCCCTATTTGTTAATGGCAGACAGACATAACAATTCAAATAAAATACAACAAAGCACCAAAATGTTGCAATAAACCCAATAATGATCCAAGTTTCATAAAGTCAAGTTAAACCTCATGCACCAAACACAGCTTTGTTACAGGCCTTTCAATTATACTGGACTTGGTCTGTAACCTCACAGAACGTACATGACCTTGTTTGTCTGGAAACACCTCAAGAACCTTGCCCAGGGGCCAAGAACCCCGTGGGGCTGACGAATCCATGATTACAACAATATCTCCTGTGCTCAAACTTTTTTCCTTCTGATTCCACTTTTGTCGCTCTTGGAGTAAGGGCAAATTCTCGTACCCATCTTTTCCAGAAAAGGTCCGAGACATACTGAACTTGTCTCCATCGTCTTTTCACATACTGATCATGAGGCCCGAACACTCCAGGTGGCAAAGCCGGTTTACCCTTCAGAAGCAGAAGATGATTAGGAGTGAGTGGCTCCAAATCATTTGGATTATCTGAGAGCTGGGTGATTGGACGATCATTCAAAATGGCTTCCACTTCGCAGAGCACTGTATGCAATCCATCATCATCCAACATCTGCTGGCGTAGCACAGAGCTGAGAACTCTTCTCACCAGGCGGATCATTCGCTCCCACACACCTCCATGGTGTGAACCTGCTGGTGGATTAAAGTTCCAGCGAATTCCAACCTGAGAAAGGGTTCCTTGAATTTGGACATGGTTCAAAGCAGCAACCGCCTCCCTCAGTTCTCTTTCTGCTCCAATGAAGTTGGTGCCGTTATCAGACCTTAGCTGTGACACCTGCCCTCTTCTGCTGATAAAACGTCGCAAAGCATTGATGCAAGCGTCTGTTTCCAATGACCCTGCTACCTCCAAATGGACAGCCCTGCTTGCCATACAGCTAAATATAGCTCCATATTGCTTGCAGGTCGATAGCGCTTACAAAAGCTGCATTCAGAGATTACCTTACGTACAGCAGAATTGGCATTAGTAATCCAGAACCTCTTCCTCACTGCAGACAATGTGTGAGCGCGTCCACTATGGCCCAGATTCTGGTGCACATGCTTGAGAATGAGCGTAGAGACGTGCTGATCCTTTGAGAGGATGAGTGGATGTTTGGCCTCTTCAGGCATTGCCCCTTTACTCAATCTACCTCCAACTCTCAAGAGTCCATCATCCAGAACTGGATCCAACCTGTATATGGAACTCTGACGCCTTATAGTCGCCTGAGATGATAGAGCAGCAATCTCTTGACTGAATTGTTGCCTCTGGCAATAGCGAATGATGACCACTTCTGCTCCCAACCGCTCATCCAGTGTTAAGATGCCATGCCGGGATGTTGCCTTGCCTGTTTGTTTTCAGATTGCCAGCCACGGAAGTCTCCAGCCGCTTTCTCCAGCGACTCTGTTCCAGCAACGTAGACTTTATTCTGAGGAGCCAGGCAACTGCGGTCTTAAGCCGCCTCCAGTCAGAAAAATAGACCATGAGGTGATCGATAGGATTAAACACATCACACACATTAATAGCATTTACAATCCCCTCCCTTTTAACCTCTACATCATTGGAGTCCACGGAAATGTCCAATACATCTTTAGGCCAGTACTCCTCATTCCTCCAGAGAAATGCAGGCCCTTCAAGCCACCTGTCATTCTTCAGTAAGTCTACCACCTTAAGTCCCCTCGATGCATCATCTGCTGGATTGTCTTGGGTACGGACATGTCGCCACTGTGATGGCTCAGATGCATCTCTGATAGCTGAGATTCTATTTGCCACAAATGTATGAAAACGCCCATCCTCATTGTTAATATACTTCAACACTGAAGTGCTATCAGTCCAGAAGACGGAGTGACTCAGTTTAAGCTTCAGCTCCGCTCTTAACGTCGAATCTACTCTGACAGCAAGTACAGCTGCTGTCAACTCCAGCCGGGGAATAGTCACGGCCTTCAGTGGAGTCACTCTGGCCTTGCCCAAGAGAAAGGAAACCTGAATGTCGCCTGACTGATTTAACATGCGAATATATGTTGCAGTTCCGTAACCACCTTCGCTTGCATCTGCAAAATGATGTAATTGGGCATACACGATCATTCCGAAATTCCCCGGCCTGATGCACCTGGTCACATTAAATGTTGCCAGCAAATCCAGATCCTTCAACCATCCTTTCCACTGATGCAAGATGTCAAGTGGCAAATCATCATCCCATCCACATCTCCTCCTACAGAGTTCTTGCTGCAACATTTTTGCAAGTAAAGTAAATGGTGCCAGGAAGCCTATAGGATCATACACTGAGCTGGTGATTGACAGCATACCACGTCTAGTGAGAGGCTGCCCTTTCATCTCCATCTTAAATTTGAAGGTGTCGGTCTCCACACACCACTGTAGGCCTAAAGCTCTTTCCACTGGAAGCTTGTCTCGATCAAGGTCCAACTCCTTTAGGTCTTGAGCCCTTTGATCCTCAGCGATGGCTTGTAAAACAACACGGCTGTTGCTAATCCACTTTTCCAAGAGGAAACCCCCCTTTGAGCATAAAGCAGTGAGGTCTTTAATTGTCTGGATAGCTTCCTGTGCCGTGGCAGAGCTCTTCAAACAATCATCCACGTAGAAATTTTGTTTAATAGATCAGAGTACTTCCACTGAACACTTGGACTGATTATCATCGGCAGTTTTTCTCAGTGCAAAGGCAGCGCAACTGGGAGAGGAGACTGCGCCGAACAGATGTACAGTCATCCTATATTCCACTAGGTCTTTAGTGATATCTCCATTTGGCCACCAGAGAAATCGAAGAAAATCTCGGTCTTCCTCAGCGACCTTTACCTGGTGGAACATGGCTTGAATGTCACCCATGAATGCCACAGTTTCTTCCCTAAAGCGGATAAAGACTCCAAGCAATGAGCTAGTGAGGTTGGGACCCTGTAGCAGTTTGTTGTTTAGACATGCTCCTTGGAAGGTGGCCCCACAGTCAAACACCACCCGAAGTGAGCCCTTTCTTGGATGGTGAACCCCATGATGGGGAATGTACCACACCTTCCCACTTTCCCCAGGTAGCTGTTGCTGCGGTACTCGTTCTGCATAGGTCTTACTGATGAGCTTGTTCATGTACCCTGCATACTCCTGATGCAAGTCATTGTTGTTCAGAAACCTTCGTTTTAAACCCTGTATCCTTTGCTTGGCCACTGCAGAGTTGTTTGGCAGAAAGACTTCTTTCCTTTTGAAAGGGAGTTTCAGACAATATCTCCCGTTCTGAAGAATAGCTGAATGCTCCACTATTTCCAGAAATTTGTGGTCTTCTCTTGACATTTCCTTCTCCTCGCTGGTTTTTTCACTAAAATCATGACTATACTGAGCAGTCAGCATGTTTTCCAGCTTACACAGAGAGACCCTATTCACTGTAGCAGAAGGGAGCTGCCTCTCTGAGGTCCCACCATTTTCAGTCAGCGGCCCGTTAATGACCCATCCCAGCTTTGTCCTAATGGCATATGGACCTTGCCCATGGCTGTTGATAACCTCCCAAGGTTCCAATATCTCAGGTGCATTGGTTCCAATTAACAGCTCCACATTTGCATTTATACTTGGGATGTGCACCTTTGACAGGTATGGCCATTTAATTAGATCTGCAGATGTTACCATGTCATTAATAGTGACAGGCATTTCTTTCTGTGTTAAAACCTCTGGAAGGATGTAAAATTCATTACTGTCCAGATCAGATATTTCTAGACCAGTCAAGGAGTGAGCTGGAACAATCTTTTCTTGCCCCATAGTCCTCAACAAGAAGTTGGTTCTCCTGCCTGTAATATTCAGCTTTTGCATTAGATGTTCTGAACAAAATGTAGCTGAGCTACCAGCATCTAGGAAGGCATATGTTTTTATAATGCGGTTCCCCTTTGTGGATTTCACCTTAACGGGTAAAATGGACAGAGCACATCGATCTTCTCCGGCCCCTGTACGGCCACAAGTTTTGAACAAAGTCGACTGACTATTAGAAGATTCCTCTACTTGCTCCGGAGTTGCAGCCTGACCTTTAATATGAAGCACAGTAGGGTGGGTTCGACCACAAACTTTACATGTCAAGCGCTGCTCACAATCTCGGCTTATATGACCAGAACATAAACATGCAAAGCAAATTCCCTTTTCCCTCAAATAGCTAATCTTTTCTTTGTGCTTCTTTCTCTGGAACTGCTTGCATTCCTCCAAGGTGTGACTTCGAGTACGACAGCAAAGGCACTCTGCTTTCTCAGAGGTCTCTGAGTCTGAAATTGGTTCAGACACTCCTTCAGTCAAATCCATTGATGTTACTGTAGTGGCGACAACATTTCCCTTTATTCTATCCCTGGGCTGGGATTTAAACCTAGAGAGACCCTTTACCCCTGTGGCACCAGATGATGGATCCTGTATGTCACCAAACAGAGGATCGGAGAGAATTTTGACACGGTGTTCAATGAATGTGATCAAATCATTGAAATGAGCTCGGTGACTAGTTGTTTCCATGATGTCATGTGCTTTAGTCCTCCACTGCTCCCTCATCTTGAAGGGTAACTTTGAAATGATGGTTCTCATGTTCACTGGCATGTCTAATTCCTGTACATATGGAAGCTCCTCCATTACATTACAGCAACCACGCAAAAATAAAGAGTAAGCTTGGAGTCCTCAGATTTTATGGTTTCCCATGCCAGAGCCCTTTCCATATAAGCAGTCGCGATTTTATAAGGATTTCCAAAGTGTTCCTGTAGAAGATCCTTTGCCACTGTATAGCCACGACCTGGTGCCATGTGCTGGCAACTACGCACCAATTCTTGTGGCCGTCCTCTTGTAAACTGCTCCAAATAGTATAAGCAGTCTGCCTTTCCTGCCTTGTCCTCTACTCCTTGCTCAAAGGCCTTAATGAATGCTCTGTACTGGAGTGGATCCCCTTCAAAGGTTGGAATTTCTCGAGGTGGCAGTGACGATGATTGCTGCTGTCGCACCAGCGCAGCGGTTATATCATTTTGTCTGTGCATGATGGTGAGAAGATCTCCAGATGGATCTTGACCAACTTGATGGTATAATAATTGCCTTTGCCCATCCTCCAATGGAGCCAATATTGACTGGTGATGAAAATGCTGTGATGTTCTCATCATATTGGTTTCTTGCTGTAGTTCTTTGCGGTTGTACCACTGCCTTGACGCGGCTTCACACCACCACTCGGTTTCCTTTCTCCACACCTCTAGTGGTAATGGGTCAATAGATGGTAGCAATACGTGGATGATTGTTTGTAGCAATATTTTGCGTTGGTTTCCGGGATCCAGGTTTGTATTCCTTTGCTGTAGGGTTCAATATATTGGCAGATGGTTGTTTCCGTTTTTCCTTTTCCAAGTAAGAGTTCATGCCATCGGAGGGTGCTTGAAAGGAGCCTTTCAGGTCTGAGGCTTGTAATACAGCCAGCTTAGCAGCAGATGCAGCCAATTCAATTTCTAAGTCCAGCTTCTCCCTTCTTCTCCTAAGCTGTTGTTCCTGTTCCTCCAGAGCATGTCTCTCCTTTAAAGCTCCCGCATGCGCTATTAGTGCAGCTCTTTCTGCCTCAGCCTTTACCCTTGCTGAAGATGTGGTACTTACTCTGCTCATACCACTCCTTTGACTTGAGCATTTACTACCAATGCCAACATTGGAAATACTATCATTTGGATTGACATCATCCTCATCACTTTGATGTAAAATGATTGAAGTATTATTTTGAAAAGTTCTTCTCACAGCAGTAGGCCTAGTGCTTTGAAGAACACCAGGCCTGCTGGAGACATTATCAGTTGGATCAACATCATCCTCATTGCTTTGATGTGTAATGACTGAAACATTATTTTGCACAGTGTGCCTTTGTAACAGTATCACATTGATTTACATTAGGTCTAGCAACATTCTGAGTTGGATGAACATCCCCACCATCCCCATCATAACAAGAAACCCACAACTTTGCATCAGCAATACACTCATCATTAAACATCATTTTTGCTTTAAACCATGTTACATGTTTGTCCATTTCATCAACTGGCAACAGTTCCAACAGAGATTCATGTATACATTGTATTTCCTTACACAACTCAATCAGTTTGTTAAGAGCTTTCTCCACCTGTGTTTTATCATTTTTTACCATTAAACCTTGCATTGATTTTCTTATGAGGCTTGCTTTATTTAACTTGGCTTTTCTATCAGTTTGCAACTTATCCAATTTCACAGCAAGTGCCTTTGCAGTGAGCTTAATTTCACGTTTTGGAGTCTGTGTTTCAACATCGTCAGTCACGTCAGGTTTACTAGCAATTTGTACATTATTCTCCGCAACTTTAGTTACGTCAGTTTCTGTGTCGCGCGTATCCATGATAATCAGTCAAACGACGATAGTCCACCGCAACAATTCCCGAACGCAACGATCGGTCTAAATGCCCGGCTACCAATGCATTGGATTTACCCTTTATGTGTGCACACAAAGTTAATGGCCATTAAACAGTGTAGCGCTACGTTACCTCTGCTCGTTGGGCGCCGTGTAGTCCAGATGCACAGAACACTTCCTCAGGTGTAGGCCTATTACCGTGGATCCAGTTTAATTAGGTTTTATTATCCAAGCGATTCCCGGCAACACTCGTAATTCCAAACGTGCAGACAGTCCAAAGACCCGTAATTCCAAACATGCAAAGATAATCCAAAAACGAAGTTTCCAGACGCAGTCCCAAATGATGGCAGGTTTTTGACTAATGTTGTAGAAGATCGGCCTACTGCGGATCTACTGAGATGTTAGGCCCCGGAATGACCTGGTTGACGCGTGGAGTTTTGTTACCGTTTAAGAAGAGCCCAAGCGTTGTCCTTGCTTGAAAGAGTATCCATTTATTCCACAACGTACTGTAGGCTAAAAACAGCATGGCAAACGCACCTTCATGGTAGAACAGTCAAAAACCTTTAGCCCTTTCCGGGGTTAACACCTAACCACAACAGTAGGCTTCCTACCTATACCTGATGCACCCCCACAGATACACAGCGACCCCCTGTGCAATAAAGGGACATGACACCTCAACCATAGTAACATATTTGGCTGCTACAGAAGCTATTCTATGCATGGTCCCTGTCAAACAAAACTAATAAACTAAACTAAACTAAATTGACAGCACAATATTAAGTTATTACAAGGAGTCTTCATTGTTAGGAAATGGAATCATGTAATGAGTTGTTGCTAGTGTGACATTTCTGTTTGCAGTTTGCCATTAAAAGTGCAGGATGAGCATGGTAGCCACCTAGCTATCTGAATGGAATATAGGCTGTTTCAATCGGCATATGGTTAGCAAACGCTAGTTAGTCTGGTAACATGAATAACATCAGTGGCCCAAAAAGTGGGTATGCGCTATGCGGATATTATTATTATAATAATAAAAATAATGATATATTTGGTATATTCTATATGTAGCTACTGTTGTACGTTTCTAAATCATTTCTGCGTTTCCTCAATGTTAAATAACATTTTAGAGGACTAACAGGCTAGAGTAGGCGCCCTATCTCATAACATTCTATCATAGAATGTTGACATAGAAGAGGGAGTGGGGGCGCCGTGAGCGCTGAGTGAGCAGGTACGAGTAGTGAGTTTTCATCTATGGAAAAAGATGGATAAAGCAAAAAAGCTGTCGGGGGCTAAAATAGAAAAAGAAAGGGAAAATGAGATGGCATGTCAAGGGATGCGACAGTAGTTAAATAAGTGGATGGTGAAAAGCAACAGGTAGGATTTAAAGTGTGACGTCTGTGCCTGGAAGCACACGTTTCATGTTCATGTTATAATAACATGAACATGAAAGCAACAGGTAGGATTTAAAGTGTGACGTCTGTGCCTGAAAGCACACGTTTCATGTTCATGCCTGGAAGCACACGTTTCATGTTCATAAAATTCAAAGTTCAAAAATGAATGGGGTTTCCTTGAGTCTGATCAGCTTCAAAAATGAATGGGGTTTCCTTAGACAGTGCTACACCTTTCCAACAAGTTTTGTGAGAATTGTACCGGTATCTTTTGCGATATTGTTGACAGCCATAGATATATACACTAGATGTCGCCTTCTGCTTCTCAGCATGGGTCAACACCGCCGCCATCTTTGTACAGGGATCTGAATCGCTAAACTAGTTCTCCTGTATTGTCAGCGTTACCTATTTAGCGACGTTTGGCCATCCCCAGCGATAGAAAACCTTTTTAGCGATTAGCGACAAATTTGGGAACTTCTCACAATGATGGCAGATCGGCTTCTTTGTTGTTGAAACGTAAGAAAATCACCTTTCTCATGGCTTTGTCATTTATGAATTCAGCTACATCTCGTTTGCCCATGGCACTGACCCATGATTATAAAAGTAACGACTGGCGTAGCCTATGTAGTAGCAGAGGTAAATGATCTACAGATATACAGCAACTTCTGGTGAGATTACAACTTACATGAGGGGTATGTGGCCTCAACCAGAGCCTGTCTACGAAGAGCCTGTTTACTTTCATTGTATCGAACCTGGTTGCAGTTTACTCATTGTTCCTCTAGGGGCCGCCGCTAGCTAGTGCAGAATGAATGGGAGTCTATGGGGCTAGACGGGTAAAATGTATCTTTATTATCGTCTTAAGCTTAGTTTTCTGTAGACTCAACCATAAATACATGCCTGTCAGTTGGAACAACCCAAAAAATTAGATAATTGCTTGAGATTTTGACGATTTATGGTGATTTTATTTTCGCTAGATCTTTGCCCAGATTGACGCTAATGCATTATAGAAGAGTGGATCACTGAAGCAAGATGGCGTCTCGATTGACGCATTCGTTCCAATGAACAGCAGTAGTCAAGGCGACATCTAGTGTATATATCTATGGTTGACAGCCTGCACCGCAGTTAGCCTCGTGAGACCATCCTGATCTCGCGAGCTTCAGGGTTTCACTCGCAGATCAGTCTGGATACTTTCCGTTAAAGAAAATTTGGAGCAGTTCGCCAAACGAACGTCCAATCAGCGTTGGCTTTGAGGCGGGTTGAGGTGTGACGCAACGAACAACATGACGGCATCCACAGAGATGAGCATAGCTATCGCGCAAGTTTTATTCAAATTAGAAAGTATTCCTGGGTAAACTGTGAAGCTATGAGTCTCAGCCATGCAGCTGGGAGGAATGAACGACACAGACATCCTCCACGGCTGATTCCAGTTCATAATGGAGGAATATAGCCTACTATCTTCAGAAGTGTAGGGCCTACCGTGAAAACTTGATGGGAATTGTCGTTGATTAGGTTCATAAATGGTAAGTTAAAACATCTTAACGTTTGTCACGTTACCTAACTTAATTGTATGTTAAACGGCATTAGAAGAATACTTTGTTCATCTAATTGGTTTATTTGGCCCGTCGATAACCAACAAAGGTGATGATAGACAGATGGTTTATCCAATCAGCTAACCAGTATGTCCGCCCCTTCCCAAAAGTTCTTCAATGAAAAGTTCCCAGATGGATATGCGGTTTCCTGTAGTAGCCTATATAGTTTTTTTCTTTATTTTTTTGTATGTCCGAATATTGGGGGGGACATTTTGGTCACATCTGAATATTGGGGGGGACTGTACGCTCAGGCCAATCCAAACTTTTCTCATCTGTTGTTCCTCGTTGGTGGAACACACACTGCCAGTTCCTACAAGGGCAGGGACATCCCTCTCCATTTTCAAAAAACTCCTGAAGACCCAGCTCTTTAGAGAACATCTCCTCTCATAGCACCACTTACAACAAGTCTTGCTGATCCTAGCACTCACCAGCCGTCTTAAACTGACACGTAACTGTTAAAAACAGCACTCACTGATGCACTTATTCTTACTGTAGCCTACTCTACCGTTTTTTAAATTGTCCTAAATTTAAAATTGAGAATTGCTTTAAAACTTAAACTGTTTACCATGTTGTAAGTCGCTTTGGCTAAAAAAGCGTCAGCCAAATGTAATGTTATGTAATGTAATATTTAAATTATTAGGCTACACTTGTCTATATCATCACATTTGGTGTGTAAATCTAATTGAGTGCCTGTCACTTTAAGAGGAACGTGAATGCTGAAAAATAGTTTCGCAAGTGCAAGGATATGTGGATTCAATTCATCATGTTTGCTGTGTCATTAGATAAAATAAATGTTCAAAAAACTAACAAGTCAAAGAAAATCTTTCTGAGAAGAGATCATAGAAGTGTCTCCAATGTTATTTTCTATGAGTATGGAAATGCACCAGTTTATCTTTTATTTCTTTGCATTGTGCAGGCTACATTCACAAATACATTAGCCTACATAAACAGAATATAGGAACAGGAAAATGTCTCGGATCCATTGTTTATTGCGACTGCAAGATTGGTAGCCCAATTAGCCTAACAGCAGGGTTCTCACACACGCAATTCAACAGGTTCACACGCTCACACGCCACACCTTGCATTTCTAACGCAGAAATATTACTAGGGATGTCAAGGTATCTGCATAATTATTAGAGGACGCGCAGGCATACGAGAGGATATCTCGCAGGGTTCCTAACTAGCGCACCACTCACCAGCAAAATCAAAAACATAAATAGCAACCGACATCCAATCAAAAAATAGTGTTCGTTGTATCCGGGTAAAATTCCAAAATAGGACATCCCCTCCCTGCAACCACGTTATGTTTGTGCGCTTATGTGGGGTTACACGTTTAAGATGTCAAAACTGCACCAAAATTAATTTTATTCAGAAATTCAACTGTTTGTCATTTTGGTAAACCAGCCTATGGCACTTTAAAAGTGTGTGTAAATCAGGCCTTTCTACGAACACTTGTAACGCTGTAGGCCTAGCTTAGGCTAATTTATGGCAAACTTATTTTCCTATTTATAAACTAAACTAAAATGTCGGACATTAAGAAAACATAATGAAGTGTCGTTGTAGCTTTGTGTAACCCAGACATCAGCAACGTTCATTTTATACGACCTATCACTCTCGTGGTTGCCTGCATTTTCCCTGTCGTCACGGCTGCATCTTTCGCACTCGTTTGTGCTTTTTAGCGGCGTGTTCATCAGGTCCCGGGACACCCGTCTGAGCCTCCATGGACCATGTTAACAATAAATGAAATTAGCTTATTATCAATTAGTGTTATCAATTTGAGCGAGTATAGGCTACTACACATATTTTTTTTTCTAAAGATACAGGACTGCTGCAGACAATGAGCTGCCAACCACCATAATGTAATAGCAACCCAAAATAATGAACTTGCTGTCCTTATAAAAAATAAAAAGTTGGTCTCGGCATGCCCATTCTTGATCCAATGGTTCAGTGGCAATAGGCTACTCAAGTGAAAAAAGCAATTAGCCTAATACATAAAATATTTGTCTCACTCAGTACATATATCTCGTAAATTGGTGAGCCATAGAATATCCCACCGTCAAGATTATTATATTTGAAAATTCCAATCTATCCCACCTAAATATCAAAAGTTATTGCTTCCTGGTGACATAAAAACACAAATGGTTTCCCCTTGATATAAAGGCTGACATAAGAGACATAAGCTATTGTAACAATCTGCAAGGTTGTCGCTTTTGACGTATTCCAGCTTCACTCATAGCCTGCCGGGCCAACTCGTGTACTCCCTTCAGTCTCTCGCGTAGCTGCTTGTAGTATTCCAGCCCTGGCTTACCTCCAATCTCCGCTTCCGGAGGCGAACCGAACACCAAGTCCACCGGCGTGCGTAGCTCTCGCCCGAACATCAGAGCTGCCGGTGTGCATTTCGTTGACTCTTGCACCGCTGTGCGATATGCCCAGAGCACCAGGGACAAGTGTAAGTCCCAGTCCTTTTGTCTGCGGTCCGCCAATATGGCCAGCTGCACTGCTAGCGTCCGGTTAAACCGTTCGACCAGCCCGTCGCCTTGTGGATGCAGAGGTGTCGTTCTCGTTTTCCGGATGCCCATGCGCTGGCAAACCTCAGCAAACACCTCCGCCTCGAAATTCCGCCCTTGGTCGCTGTGGAGCTCTTCCGGTGCCCCGAACCGGCAGAACATCTCAGTGACCAGTCTGTCCGTTGTCGTGTGGGCGCTCTGATCTGGCACTGCATACGCCTCCGGCCACTTAGTGAAATAGTCCATAGCTACGAGCACGTAGCGATTTCCCCGCTCTGTGACTGGCAGTGGGCCCATGATATCGACAGCTACCCGCTCCATGGGAGCCCCGACTGCGTATTGCTGCAGCGGAGCGTGCGAGCGTCGCGTGGGGCCCTTCTTCGCCGTGCAGGCGTCACAGCAGTGAACATGCAGTTCAACGTCCAGCCTGCATCCCGGCCAATAGAAGTGGCTTCTCAGCCGACGAAGAGTTTTTGCGATGCCGAAATGAGCCGCCCCCACAGCCCCATGTACCTGTTCCAGTACACGGGCTCGTAATCCAGCAGGAACCAGCAACTGGAAAATGTCAGATTGTCTATCGGGGCTCGCCAGTGTCTATACAACAGTCCTTGACGTGCTACTATTCCCGGCCATTGTGAATAAATCGCTTTGGTCTCTGGATCGAGTGCTGATACGTCAGTCCATGGCGGTCACTGACCGGCTTCGATCCATGACCACACTCGGCCGAGCATGGCGTCCTCCGATTGCGCCTTCCGGATCTCCTCCGTTGACATCACGTCCACCGGCGACTGCGCGTCCATGGCCCCAGCTGCCGCTCTGCAGTGCTGCGTTGTGGCGTTGGGCTGCGGTGCATTGTCTCCGGTCTCTCGATCACTGTAGCTGGTAGCGGAAGGCGGCGAGACGACCTCGGGGTGCTGCTGGCGAGCGTTGACTCTCTCGCTGCCGTGAAGCTGGCGAGCGGTGGCTCTCTTGATGGCGTGGCGCTGGCGAGCGTTGAGTCTCTCGCTGGCGTGTTGCTGGCGAGCGTTGACAACAGCGACTCTCTCTCTCTCTGCCAGCGGTGATGCAGCCTGGACAGGGCGTCCACGTTGCCGTGAAGGCGACCCGCCCGGTGTCGAATCTCCATGTCGTAGTCCTGGAGCGCCTCCAGCCAGCGAGCCAGCTGGCCCTCTGGTTCTTTGAAGTTCAGCAGCCAGGTGAGCGATGCATGGTCCGTTCTCAGCAGGAACCGTTTGCCGTAGAGGTTGGTTCGGAAATGGCGCACTGCCACCACCACAGCCAGCAGTTCTCTGCGGGTCACGCAGTAGTTCTTCTCCGCTCGGTCCAGTGAGCGGCTGACGTATGCGACCACCTGCTCGCCCTGCTCGCCTGCTTGAGAGAGGACGGCGCCGACGCCCACATCGCTGGCGTCGGTGTCCAGGCAGTTGAGGGTCAGGGAAAGCGAGCACTGGGGCCTCACATAGCGCCCTCCGCAGCCGCCGGAATGCCGCGTCGCACTCTCGCGTCCACTCGAAAAGCTGGCCTTTGTGCGTCAAACGATGCAGCGGGCTGGCGACTGTAGCAAAGTCCCGGATGAAACGCCGGTAATATGACGCCAGGCCCAGGAAGCTCCGCAGCTCAGCACCATCGCGCGGAACAGGCCAACGCCTCACCGTCTCCACCTTAGCTGGGTCGGTGGCCACTCCGGCGGCCCCCACGACATGGCCCAGGAATCCGGTTTGCCTCCGGAACAGGTGGCACTTTTTCGGGTGCAGTTTGAGCCCAGCACCCCGTATGGCGTCGAACACCTTTTCCAGATGTCCTATGGCACCGGTGAATGACACAGGATGTCGTCCAGGTAAACCACGCAGCATGTTCGTGGAATGCCCGCCAGGACACGCTCCATCAGCCGCTCAAAGTTCGCTGGCCCGTTGCAATGGCCGAACGGAAGTACCCGGAACTGCCACAGCCCTTGCCCGATGGTAAACGCTGTCTTCAGCCGAGCTTCCGGGGCTAGCTCAATCTGCCAGTAGCCACTGCGTAAGTCCAGCGAGCTAAACCAGCAGGAGCCGGCAATGCTGTCCAGCGCATCGTCAATGCGGGGGAGCGGGTAAGAGTCTTTCCGGGTTACCTGGTTGAGGCGCCTGTAGTCAACACAGAACCGCCACGAGCCGTCCTTCTTCCGGACGAGTACAGCCGGCGCAGCCCAGGGACTACTGCTTGGTTCTATCACTCCTGCCGCGGCCATTTCCTTGATCTTTTCTTCAGCTGCTTGTCGTTTGGCAAACGGTAAGCGATGAGGCTGAAGTCGGATGGGCCGAGCATTTCCGGTGTCGATATCCTGTTGGACCAGGCTCGTTCGGGTGCAGTCCTCATCTCTTGCAGCGAAGATGTCGGTGTACGCTGCTAGTAGTCTCCGCACCTGGCTACCCTGTGCTTCACACCCCTCACAGCTATGAGTGCAGAGTTCATTTACGGCTTGCCTTGTCTCTAAAGAGGGCCGCGCTCTCTGAGTGGAGAGTGGTGTTTGCTCAACCCGCTCTCTTGGCTCCTCCCTGGTGGGCGTAAGCTGAGGAGTGGCGGCCTCAGCGAGCGGACCTGGATGAGACCTTTTGTTTTCGCGGGCTTGAGTTTCGTGGGCTTGTGTGGGGAGGGGCGGTGACTGGGATGACAAGTACTCTTCCTGCGGACTTGTATGGAGCGAGTTGGAGAGTTCTTCGTCGCGCCAGCTCTCCGCACTTCATGCTCTGTTTTCCCCGCCGTGTGCAACACTACGCTGCTCGTCCCCAAGTGTAGTGTGAACCGGGAAATGTCCACCACAGCCCCCCATTTCTCTAGCACGTCCAGGCCGAGAATGCAATCATCCTGAATGCTAGCCAACCAAAGCCGGCAGCTTGCCGTCTCACCGTTGATGCACACGCACACCACTTTTTGTCCATACAGTTCCGCTCGCTCTGTAACTGTTGTTATGCGCGTTTTTTTCTTTTCCCAGCCTCTGGGTCTGGCTACCAGCGTGCCGGGTAAGAGACCGTGGCGCACAAGCGAGATGGTGGAGCCAGTATCGATCAAGGCGCGACACCGAGTCCCATCTAGCGTGCAGTCCACATACAGTCCTCTGGTTTGGCCGAGCCGGCCCAGCCGTATGCAATCCATAGCCCCTCCTGCCGTGCCACCTTCTTCTAGTAACTGGGGTGCGAGCGTGAGGGGTGCCGGGGCTGGGCAGTACCACGCGATGTGTCCCGGCTCGCCACACCGGTGGCATCCGTCTCCGCTGGCCGGCCTCTTCCACTCGCGTGGGCGTCGTTGTGGTGGCTGTGCCGTGGTCTGCCGCGTCACCTCCAGTTCCTCCCCGTCTTTCTCCATCGATGTCTGGCGTGCACAATGCCGCGACTCTGTTGTGCGGAAGATGTTTTCCACCTGTTCGGCTTCCGCGAGCGCCACGGACAGCGAGCTGGGGGCACTCAGGCGAAGGTGTTCTTTTAGCCGCTCTGGGTGGATGCCTCGCACGAACGCTTCCAGTGCCATCTCTTCATGTAGACCCTGGCTGTACGTTGGGTAGCCCCGCCAGGCATACAGCTGCAGGTCAGCCACGAACTTGCCCAGTCTCTCGTCCTTGTGTCGCCGTCTGGAAGCGAGTTGTTCTTTGGCATCGCTGATGAAGATTCTCTGGCCGAATCGTCGTTGCAGAGCTGCTTCGATTGCGGTCCAGCTTACTTGCTCCGCCGGTGGCAGGTCTTCTAATACTTGTAGCGCTTCCCCCTCCAGGGCCAACGCCACCTGTACGCCCGTTCTCTCCGCCGACCAGCCATTCAGCTCGGCTGCCAGCCGGACCTGTACCAGGTATGTCGCCAGCGGCCTTTCGCCATTGTAGTGGGGCAACTTTACACTGGGGCGCCCTTCTACCGCCGCCGTCGCACCGAGGACCGGCCGGTTTCCATCGCTCCCGTGTGGAGCGGGTTCAAGTGGCGGGATGCTGCCATCAGCCCGGTTCGTTTCCTCCTGTGGCCGGGGGCGGGTCTCTTCATCACGGTCACGCTGCAGGCTGGCTCCGTCTGCTGGGCTCAGCAGGAGGCCATGGGCGAGCGTGCTGTCGAAGAGCCGTCTTGGCAGGAAACTCATCATCGCCAGGTAATCAGTTGCAGCTTTCTCCTCCCGTCCAGTAGGGGTCGTCATCCCACTTCTGACACCAATGTAACATTCTGCAAGGTTGTCTCAAAATGGTCTTTATTGGTTACGCACCAAAAATACACGAACATCATTAAACAGGCAACACAAGGGAGGTCAATTAAACAAGCACGATACACAAACAGGGTAGTCACATACAATACACGGGGTAAACATATGAGGTACAACATAAAGAAAGACTATACCAGCTAACACATACATGACAAGGTAAACGCCATTACTCATACTAAAACCAACATCAACATTACACACACACACACATGCACAGCATTATGGGAGTACAGTCATAACAGCTAGGCTCAGATCATTACACTATGCTAGATGGGTACAAATCCCAGACTGTCTTGGAAAATAAACAAAAACAAGATATAGGATATATAGCCTACAATGACACATTCAAGGTCTCAAAGTGTTAATGCTTCTTTCCAAAAATCTCACCAGAAGTTGTTATTTAAGGGGTTATTTAAAAAAAAATCTTCTGGGGGAGCATGGCCCCAGACCCAGACCTAAAGCTGAGTTACCAACCTTTTGAAGTGGGGGGCCCATTTCACATCTGTGAATAATCCGCCCATGTGTGCACTCCTTTTGCTACATAGTGCGCAAGTTTTACGCACTTATTATAATAAATGGTGCACTCATTTTAGTAAATAATGCACTTACTTTATTCAATTTTACACACAAGCGAAACATTTTAGTGAGTGAGTGCCCCCCCCCCGCCAAATCTCACTCCAAACTGAGCTCAAAACTTGAGAACCCTGCCTAACAGCTAGTGTTGGTGACTTATAGCCTATATGTGACTGTCCGTGCGGCACACCCTTATTCATTCATACATTACAGAAGCTAGGTTAGCTTTGACAATATCCTGGGTAATATCCTAACAGCTAATGCTATTTTACACAGTAAAATCCGCATTTGAAAGCCTGGTCACCAGTTGCCAGTTTGTATGGCTAATTATTTTGCCTAGACTGCAATGAAAAAGCTTCGTATTTTTGGGTGGCATAGCTGTGATCTACAAACCACAAAAAGGGGCAAACATGTAGCCTACATGCTGAAGGGCAAAGGGAATATCACAATGTTTTACTCTGGCCTTTTTTGGGATAGGCTATGTATTGGCAGACAGCCCTAACTTACCGTTGACACACCCGTTCGCTTCACTGCCTGTGCAAACAAGTACAGTAGCCTGTGCTTTGTCACTCTCCGTGCGTGTAGGCCTACTGTAGCGTGCATGTCAGATAACCCTTCCCCCCCTCTGTTTTTCAGCAAATCATATGACGACGTTTCTTGTACTGTTTTGCTGGCTGTCGGAATGATCAGCAGCACAAATAAGTTCACTAAAATATTGGTGGGGACAATTTTGTCATCTTAAAATATTGATTAGGACTAGTCCAGCGTCCCACCCTAAATCTACGCCCATGATCACTCTTTATCGTATTTAATGACATAACATTGCTATAGCTTTGTAATAGGTTTTGATGGAAGTGGCATAGCTTCTCTGCTATACTAACTATTCAACCGTGATAATCTATTTACCAAATGGGGGTTAGGAAAACCACACGATAAATTCCGTGCATCAAAGCAGACTGGAACATTCATGTCTAGCAGTATTCATGCACGCCAGCTGTTTACTGTCTTTAAAGCACCAGGTGCGTCTACCTAATTCTCAAACAGCAGAATGCTTAAATGCTATGTTAAGCTACAAGTATGCCTAGGTCAATAACATTAGCTTGGGATGTTTTTACAGTAAGCATTGTGAAAGCAGCTGCATCCCTTCTATCAAAATACGGAAATGCTAACATATTGTAACGTCGGCGCACAAGACATTTAGCGTTCTCCCACGCAGGGCATGCTGGGATGCGGGAGCGAACATTTGGGGTTTATGTCTGTGTTTCTCCTTAGTTTTGAGTGTAATGTTAGCGTCTTTGTTGTAACATGTTTCCCTTTTAGTTCTCCCTCGTGTGTGATCCTTTTTGTGTGGGGGGCTGCGTCCTCCCCTGTGTAGTGTGTGTGTGTACTTGACCTGCTCCGTGTGTATTGTGTTCTGTGTCTGTGTCCCTGCTCTCGTTCTCAGCTAATAAACCGTTTGATTGGACAGCTGTGTGTGTCGCTATCAAATCGTTACATTGGTGTCAGAAGCGACCTTCGAACATGGCCTCCGCTCAGCGAGAGAAGCTGGGAATGAGAGACCTCACCTCTGGGCGGAGGCCCACGCAAGAGGATCCGGAGAGAGCACTTGTAAGGACTGCTGAAGAGCTTGAGGCCTTCTATCGTTACTGCAGCCGGAGGAGAGGAGCTGTTGCCTGGACCTGCCTGCTGCCATGGGAGGGGATCTTGCCGGAAGAGGGGCCTGAAGAAGCGGTCGCGGCGAGGAAGAGGTTCCTGGATGATGGACGGTTGACGGAGCTGCTGGGGGCAGCGAACTCACGACGGTGGGGCAGCCTCGACGGAAAGGCCCTCTGAACTTTAAAACGTTTGGGTGCGTGTGAGAGGCACCGTGCTGTGTGGGCGCCCGTTCTAGTTGGCCTGTTGGCCGGCGCCGTTAAAAAAAAGTTCGTCGTGTGGAGTTCGATAGCAAGGCCACCTCGGGGGTTGTGCCTTCGATGAGGCCGCGAAGGAGTGGAACGGGCCGGGAGCAGAGCAGGACGGCTCTGCGAGGAGGTAACACAAGGAGGGACGCCGAAGACGGTAGCTGCAGTGGGAGAGCTCAGCGTGGTCCGGTTGCTGCGGAGTCGGTGCCTGTCTGTCCTGGTCGGGGAATCGACGGAGCGGAGTGGCGTTGGTGCAGCTTCATCTGACCCCCCTCGAACCCCGGTGCTTGGTACAGTGTCGACGGTTGGAAAGGCCACCTAGGGCCCTGCCAGGAGAGGAGGAGTGTTGCGGTGACACGCCTGCGGAAAGTGCAGCCTGAAGGCGGCTGCTGAGAGGGAGCTGGTGACGAGCGGGGACGGCCACGTGGTTGCTAGCACGCCCGCACTGGATTGCTAGCGACGTGGCTCTCCGTTGAGTGAGCTCCTGCGGCGTGCACCCCACGTGAGTTGGCGGTACTGTCGCACTGGACTGAGTGGCGGGCGATGCGCGCCGACGTTAGCATGTGGCTACCTCGTGGTCATTGCCGAGGACGGCAATGGCTTGTTGGGGGAGCTGTGTAACGTCGGCGCACAAGACATTGCATAGCGTTCTCCCACGCAGGGCATGCTGGGATGCGGGAGCCATGTCCATTGTACTTGGGCCCCCCAAATTCCTTGAAACGGCCCTGACTAACCTCTTCTGGAAATTTTGAGAAAATTTTTAGTACAGTTTTGTTAGTGTTATCATATACTGCACAGTACCTACTGTTAGTAGGCTACTTCACACCTAAATGTTTTCTGTAGTTTTTTCGGAGAAACAAGTCTTTAAAGCTGTTATATGAAGAGAGGATGACCAGGACGGATATCCCCACAGTAGATTCTTTAGTTGGCTTCTAAGTAAATGGGATTGGTTGTTTGCCCTCGTTATGCCACATTTGCTTTGCTCCTTGTTTTTAAGGGATAAGCTGTCCGGTGGGGCAAAATAATGACCAGGTTTGTCCGAAATTCCCCATAACACCACAGGGCTATGAGGAAGATAACAGCCAATGATGGTAGTCTAATTTTTCACCACAGAACTAAATGGATCACATCACGCGATGGGTCTTTTTGACCCGTAACAGGTCTAAAATACATCATTAAGGAGCATCAGACAAAGTGGTCAGTGACAAGTTGACAAAATGAATTGTTCAGTCGTTGCTTTGATGTGGGAGATTTTCTCCCTGTTTTCCCATGTGCCACGACCTCACAGACTGAAATGAAAAGCATGGATGTCTACTTATGAAGAACAAGATTCATCTATCTGAGATTGATGGGAACAACCGCACATCATGGCAAAGGCAAGTGAGAAGAACAGAAAGCCTGTGTGCAGTCGATCAGTTTGCTTTTAGTTGCTTCAAGATCTCTTAATGATAAGATGATTAACTATCTCTGAAGTAAGTTAATATTAAGGTATTAATTGTCTGACAACAGTTGATACTTGATTATGGAAATAACAATAGTGTTTAGGTTACTTCAAATGTACAATAACAGAAAATACAAATTACAGTTACCTCAGACAAACAAACCACACACACACGATTTTGGGGAGGGTCCCTTTTTTGTACCTGCAACAATACCTACTGTACACTCATTTTGTATTAAGAAGTACATCTGTTAAATTATGCCCTGTGATGTTAGTGGTGCTGAAAAGAAAATATGGTCTGTTTTCGCCCCCTACTGGGCATAAGGGTTTCTTTTGTATTGCCATAACTTGTTCATGTGATGGATTTTACTGTTTGTGTTAAGTCATTCATATAGACATTTTATTTTTTGCAAACATGAATGAATTAATTCATGTTCATTGCAAACATTCATTTCAATCAACGGTTAGAGATAATGCAGCTGCCATATAACATTTCTTTAAAAAAACAAAAAATATATGGTATGTATTATTTATTTGAGTTCCTGTCATCTTTCCTGACAGCTTGACACGCTATCTATAGTTTGCCATAGAAGCACAGATATCTCCTACTCTCTCCTTAATGAATCTCACAGCAGGTGTCAGGCCTCCCCTGTGTGAAATGGCATATTTGAGATCTTCTCTCAAAGTGCACTTGCACTACAAAATACTAAGATGACAGCTGACGTAAGATGGCCTCGTTGATGTCCTGCGAGCAAAATCAGTCCTGTGGTGACACATCCAAGGACTGTTACGTATCTGACAGAACATCCAGGAAAGGGAAAGACCCAGAATAAAGGAAATAACTTGTTCATGTGATGGATTTTACTTTTTGTGTTATGTCATTCATATAGACTTTTTATTTTTTGCAAACATGAATTAATTAATTTGTGTTCATTGCAAACATGAATTAATCAATTCATTTCAATCAATGGTGTGGAGATACCCTCATTAGCAGCTGCCATATAACATTTCTTGATAGCTGACGTAAGCTGGCCTCATTAATGGTCTGCAGGCAAATCAGTACTGGATTCCTGTGGTGACACATCCAAGGACTGCGTATCTGGCAGAACACCCCGGAAATGGAAAGAGCAGAATAAAGGAAAGGACTTTATTAATCAATACTCACTGTTAAAACCTTAAAAAGCAGAACTTTCACTGAATCCTACTTTGAAGGTCAGTCTTAATAAATGTAAAAGCTGACAATATCCATTTTCAGCATGTGAGTTTGAGCTACAATATACAGAATTATTTATTTACTTTCATAAAAGATGTAGGATTTGGACTACCTCTATTTTGTAATAGCTATTTATACATGCTGTATACCATTGTGAAACTACAGTAGATTGTGACTGAAAATGTGAACATGAAACAGGGTAAGCTGTCCCAGCTTCAAGTGTCCTGTGGGAAGAGAGAGCTTGAATGGGTGTTTCATTTTAGTAAGTCTTTGGTCACAAGCTTACTTTAGTATAGAGTACTTTAGTATAAGTATATATACTTTGATCCCATGAGGAAAATTTGGTCTCTGCATTTATCCCAATCCATGAATTAGTGAAACACACTCAGCACACAGTGAACACACAGTGAGGTGAAGCACACACTAATCCCGGCGCAGTGAGCTGCCTGCAACAACAGCAGCACTCAGGGAGCAGTGAGGGGTTAGGTGCCTTGTTCAAGGGCACTTCAGCCGTGCCTACTGGTTGGGGTTCAAACCGGCAACCCTCCGGTTACAAGTCCGAAGCGCTAACCAGTAGGCCACGGCTGCCCCATAACTTTAACCTGACAATAGCCAGATGAATTTCGCTCCGCCTAGCTCCAATTATCCATCTGGAACCGATCCATTGAAGTGTTGCTTCAGAAGGCTGGGCCTAATCAAAAAATGCTTGCATATGATTGAATAAGCCACTTGTCCGTCATCTATTGACATGCTACTTCAACCACTCACATCGAAGCCAACCCGTGACGCTAATAACAGTCTCACAGTCGCTTCTACGCTATGTCACATCTATGAAACTCCCGCCCTGCGTCCTGATTGGCTAAACCATAAAGTCGGTTGCAGAAATCACTCTCAATGGAAGAGGTCCCAGATGGATGTGAGTGAAGCTAGGCGGAGCTAAGCGGAACGACATTCATCTGGCTATTGTCAGGTTACCATAACTTTGGAATACATGTGAAATTACTTGTCTTTTAAAACATCAAGCTTCTTTACAGCCAATTTTCTGCACCAATTACAATGTGATCCCATTGAGAGAGTGCTTTGCTTTCCTCAACAATACAATGAACATGAGTTGGAATGCAATTCACCTAGTATTGCCACTATTCCCACTTCATAGTTGACCAAATAAAAGGAAATGTTTTCATGAATCTTGTTTTGAGTAAATTAACTAATTACAATAAAATGCTCCCACTGTCATTCTGAGATAAATTTGTTGTCAATCCAACTATCAAATCCAAAGCAAACTTGCAGGCTGGTAAGAGCCAGTGTATAATAATGTATTGGTTTAATTAAATGATTAACATCTATAGCTATATTACTTATAATTCAAATTTGCTGAAGCCACTCGCCACCGCCTGAGAAATCAAATGTGCTAAGGCCCCTCATTAGATTATATTAGATCAGATTCAACTTTATTGTCATTTAGCAGAGTACAGATACAGAGCCAATGAAATGCATCTAATGGGCATTTTCCTACATTTTCTGTACATGTTTGTTGTAATGAGGTATAGGTATATATTGAGGTAATAAGGTTACTGCTACACTGCACATACTTATATATACTACTCTAAACCACCTTCTGAAAACAACTGTATGCTACTGACTACACTGCACTATATCTCTTGTCCTGCATGCACCACCTACAGTACTTTGTATATCACATTGCACTTTTTCTGCACTTGTGATTAGACACAAACTGCATTTAGTTGTCTCTGTACTTGTACTGCACAATGACAATAAAGTTGAATTTAATCTAATCTAATCTAATGACATAATGATGGGGGCTGTATAGTGCTGCATAAACTGTAATATATATGTAATATCTACTATATCTGTAATGTCTAATTCTAATATCTAATATCTAATTACATCTGAAAGTTTGCACAGAGCACAGAGATAGAGGATGAGCACGGCCACTCCCATAATTAGATTGTCATCAGCATTATTTTGGGACAGTGGGGTAATGTCAAGAATCAAGAATCCAGAAGTTACAGATATTTTGAAGTAACATGAAGAAGGAGCTGATAGAGTAGACCTCTATATATGGATCTTTTGTGTTTTGTGTTTTGTGTTCTAAAACAGTAGCATATTATTTCTGTCTATCAGTGGCATGCTTATTCACTACACTAGAACAAATATATTGTGTTCACTATAGATGAAAAAAGGCTCAGAATACATAGCAGGAAGTGTATTACAGAAATATGAAGACATATCAGAGAGGCTCCCAAGCTCATGGTCAGGCAAAGATCTGTGAAAGCAGCCCATCCATTTCTCTACAGCAGCTTAGGGTCTTTGAGTTATTCAGGGAAACATTCAAATGAAGTTTCAGCTAGCTCAATAATCACAGCATTTCACTAATGATGCCTCTCAGGCTAAAAAAGGACAATTATCCACAGCAGCACGTCTTTTTTTTCTGGTCACTATGCAGAAATTCATTGGGTGATATTAAATCCATAGGCTGCTATACCATTTTTCATCCGTGCTGCTTTCTCATGAACCGCAGTGCCAGCAGAAGTCATGTCTTGAGTTGAGATAAGGTTTGAATTAAATGGTGTAAATATGCCGTTCCATTTCTTACTATTTAATACAAATGTTTTTTTTAAAAAAACTTTGTTTGATCATACAATTACATTTCTGTGGATGTTGCACTTTGACTTCAAACAATTACTCAAAGCAATAGAGATGATATGACTGAAAGTTGGAGTTGACAGCATATGCCTAGTCCTTGGGCTCTGATGCGTTCATCAGAATGCATGACCAGATTAGGATCCTCACTGGAGACACCAGATAGGAGCAGATGGGGTGAGGGAATGTGATCTCTACAGTCAAAACCACCTCAACCAGACTGTCCGTGGTGTACCTTCATGACCTTGCATTTGACATTGCTTCAGGTGTCATTATATAATAGGAACCTTCTGTGCATGTGCATGTACTGTATAGTATGCATGCTAGGGGGGAATAGGTGGTCTATAACTGAGTTATTTAATATTTACATGTGTGTGTGTGTGTGTGTAGGCTATATTTATACTGTATGTGGTGGTACTATATGTGGATGATTGTGCTGCTCCAGAACTCATAAGTAATTGAGTCATTTTGAATTTTTCATCTGTTACCTGTCTATTCTGTTTGAACCAGGGCTGATATCTGACATATATTTTATCTAATGTTTTTATGGTGAATTTCCATTGCAGTCATCCCCCTAATTTCTATTAGCCAGACATTATTCTAAATGAAACCTACACATACACACACAGAGACACACAGACACACACACACACACACAGACACACACACACGCACACACACACACTGACATGGATGTATTGGTCAATGCATCTGGAGGTTATCACTGAAAAGTGTCGAACAATAGCACACATCAGCAGCAGCATGGTTACATAATTAGACAAATAAAGCAGGACAAGGCAAGTCAGATTTAATTATATCATACATGGACCTTTGAAGTCATTGAGGCATGATCTAGCCTTGACGAGCTTATTTCAATTCATGTCAAATCTTAAAATTTCCCTGACAACCATCACTTTCCAGTACCAGTGTCAAACACATATAGTCAAGGATACGCTATGCAACTATTAGCTTAGAAAAATATAAGAAATCTTGAGACCATTTGCTTTTGTGTTGGCATGGAACACCTGTGTATGTGGTGAAATCAGAGCTTGGCAAATATAATTGGGATTAAAATCATAGACATTACTTCAACTTTCAAGTAGGTCTATCACACCAAAAAAATATCTAATCGTTTTAATAGAAAGGTGCTTAAATGATGAATAAATCTCCTGAGAATGCATGAGAACATTTGTACCTTTAGCATAATAACATGGTTCATCCAAATAAGGCTCTATGGTCTTTTTTTTACACTTCTTGTGTCTCAGCTGAACAGCATGTAGTGCTGACATGACACTGACATGTCAGTGATGGTCGCGAAATGGGCCGGACGCGGGCCGGGAGTTTGAGACCCCTGCGGAGGGTATAGTCCGTTGTTTCAGAGAGACCGTCATCACTTCACCACCTAAACTCACTAGCGTCGGAGGTCTGTCACCTCCTCATGCTATTGTACAAGCGGGGCGGGAACAGAGTGCGCACTCACTTACTTACATGAGGAGTTGGAGCGCGCGAAGCAGTGGGTTTTGGTGCCTGAGAGGAGGCACACCTTACATCATGTGCTACAACTAGCCTACTTAAAAAGTCTGATATTTACATATCCGGTATTGGAAAATTCAATTATCGTCATAAAGCAAGACGTAAAACGGTAAGAAAGTCGTTCACAATTAGCTTTTTTTCTGTAGCTTTAAGAATGGTCACATTGTAAACAGTTGGGGTATAGCCTACCTCATAAAGTAATAAGAAATGATAAAATCAGAAAATCTATCTCTCTCAAAATGCTCAGTAATCTGATGTGATGTCAGGCATAGTCTGCAAGAGTTCTATATTCATGTTGTATTTGACATGTTATGTGAATGTTCATGCTACTAGTGAAATGTGTGATGTGTGTATGTGAGGTCTAATAATGTAGGCTACCCACATGCTTTGTGTAATGTTGCTTAATGGCTTAACTCTGATGAAGCAGTAGTTTACCAAAGACAGTTGATGTCTAACACAAGCTATACAGTACATATGAAGATGTGTTTGATTTGACATAATTTCCATACTTTAGACATTAGTGGAACCTTTGTCTTCAACTGGTGAGTGGAAATACATGGCAAGCTCAAATGAGCAAATCGAAGAACTGTTCTTAATTGAATCAGACTGCGTTCAAAGTGGCCAGAAGCACTCTTCAGCAGCTTATGTAAAAGAACAGATCCAATTCAGCGCAAATGAATGAACCGTTAGGGAGAACTCAAAGAGAACAGGTTAGGTTCAAATGCAAAGCTTATTTGTCACATGCACCATCAGCAGCATGACATGCAGTGAAATGCTTGTGCAATACTCTGTAAGTAGAACAGATAGGCAAAAAACGGTAGAAATGTAAGATATCAAAAATATAAAGAGTAAGATTGAATATAATAAATATGATAAACAAAAAAATATATAACACACTACAGAATGCAGAATATACATTATATTGCACAATGTTTAAAGTTGCAAAAGAGATGAAAGGGGGTGAGGGGTAGGGTGAAGTGACCTAAGTATTGTCCAGGTTGAGGACCCGAATGGTCTGAGGGAAGCGCTTCCCTGAACTTACAGTTTTTTCTGAATGCTTAAACACAACCGTGATTCTTATAGCACAATTTCTAAAACTATTGATACTTATAGCAAAACCACTCACTGAGTTCGCAAAACTAAAAGCACAAGCACTGCTTTGCACTCAGTTTGCAATTTTGTAACACACACTTTGCACAACTGTAGGCACAATTCACTGCATTTACACTATTTTGCCAACTCTCTGGCACACTTTCTCATGTGAAAACTGTTTTAGATAATTAGTTCACTTTGCAATCAGCCTAAGCACTATAAATAAGCCACAGGTAATGTACAATGGTTACAATGGAGGGAACAGGAAGAGTAAGAAGAGAAAGAAATAGCCCTTTTACAGCCAAAAAAAACAGTCTATATGTGGGGATATATTGTCATGTCAGGCCTGGATACGTCATTCCAGAATATATTTTTCCCGGTGCCTTGGACTAGGACATTGCATGTGATGTAGACGGAATTTTGAGAGAGACGACCCGATGTAGACTGATTTGTTTTGTCTCAGTGAAATTGCTATTTTGTGTTTTGACTTGCCCACTTGTGTTTGTTTTGATGTGTGTAAATAAACACCAATACTTGAAGTTTGGATCCCTGTATGTTTACAGAACTACGACAAAAGTATGACCTCAAACTGACATAGTCTACCTTGTGCACAGAGAAAGCAAAAGCCAGATGTGTTTTTTATTCAGACCATCAGTGTGTAGTTGGCACATTGTGTGCTTATTATTGCGATGGCTTGTGTTTACTGTTTGATACGAAAACATCATTTTTACGAAGGTGTGAAGAGTTAAGCAAGGTGTGTTAGCTTTTTGCAAGAGAACTACAATGTTTTGCTGATTGGGTGAAAGGTTTTCCTATTTGTGTGTAGAGTTTTGCAAAAAAAAGCCATAGTTACAAAAAATGTGCTTAAGCAATCAGAAAAAACTGTAACAGGGAAAAGAGTAAATTGAAGTTGAGTTCTTTGACATGCTCTGCACCCTGGAAATGTGTAGGATGAGCTTAGAACCTGCATCTATCGCACTTGCTTTATACACAATTAGATCGCAAGATACGGATACATTGTGACAGGTTACCAGACTCACAGGTAATGCCCTCACTTGCTGAGTTTTAGCATTAATTTGCATATTTTATGTTAATTTATGGACATTTCAAATTTGACTACAGAAAATTAATCTTTGCAGGATCCCATCAGTGGTCTTATGCTAATTGAACTGGAAATTATCATAATCTAGAGAGTTGTGAAAAGCTGTGGGTCCAACGCTTACATTTCTCAGAGTAATTGGACCAGAAACCCATAAATAGCAAATTAAATGTGAATAAACTTGTTTTCAATGCTACATAATTCCACAATTTCCAGTGTTTCCACTCCAGAATTTCCTATTTGATTGGTGAAATTTGCACAACAAATTGAAAACCCAACTACAATATACTGACTGAGAGCCATTTGTCTCTTATGAAGTGTTTTTTTTTGTTACGAGTAATGTTATCATTACTTTGAGTTTGTGCAACAACAACAAAAAAACCCATCTTCAGTGGCATTTAGATAGGCACAGACACTAACCGGTCTTCTTCCTCTGTCTTTTTATTCTGAGAATGAAAAAGCTATTCTAGAATGGTTGCCATAGTTCACACACACACATTATGTATGGGGATGAAAAGGTGCCTTTAGATCCAGTTAATTTTTTGTGGTAGGCCTACACAATGAAGTGTGGACATCCAATATCTGAACTAGACAGCAAAAATGTTGACCGCACAATTGAAAGTCTTTTATATTGTAAACTCGCAGTCCCACAGAAAATGAAAATGTGGGACAGAGCAAAAGATTAAGTTTTTTTTTTAAAACCAACAAGTGAGAATTTAGTTAAAGCCAAACAATATGATCATCATGAGCAGCATACACTGATGTTTAGTTAACGGATGTACATTTCATTACAGCCTTACTCCAAAGTAAGCTTTGAAGTCCTACTGTCATGGCCATTTCTGTTTTTTGTTAGTTCACTTCGACCTGTGATTTGAATACGCCCACCTAGGCACAGGTGCAGCTACTTTAGGTCACGCCTGCCGCTCTAATTTAGTTGGAAAGTAATGTCGGGCGGCGTGGCATGGTTTTGGCGAGATAAAAAGATTTTACCACACTTAATGCAAGCATTTTGGATAATGGAAATGGAAAACCTTTGTTGGAACTTCATGTAAAGAAAACCTTTGGACCTTTTCGTTGGAATAAACCGATCTTTTTTGGAAACTTGTGTTTGTGCGTAAACTTGAAGCTGAATCCACGTCACCCACGGCCTTTAGTTTGGAATTTTGGAAAATAGGAAAAGGCCGATACACCTACATTCGTGAACATGAATGTCAGTTTCATGTTTGCCAGTTGACAGGTACCATTTTCTGTGGACATTCTGTTAAATAAGGAAATTCATTGGAACCCTAAAGAAAGCACATGAAAAATAACACATTTGAAAGTTGCAGGCCTTTCATGGAAACGTGGGTTGTGTCAGATCAACTCTTTATGTACTAATATTGAATTGATTCATCACCATCCAACATTTTGGCACATGCATTCAGAAAAAAAGATCAATGTAACGGCAATTGAGGCAGATAATAGAGTTTTTTTATTGGAAGTGTCGGTCTGACCGGTGGGGGTGGGGGGTGTGGGTGCTGGCGTCTTGTTTGTGCGATACAGTAGCCTACAGAGTAGACTATGTACATTTAACAATTTATTAAACACTACATATTAAATAAATAACCAGCGTCTCAAAATTACAGTTAACAAAGTAATAACACCAAACAAACTATACAACAGTATACAAATATTTCAAAATATTTGTGTAATTTGTGCAATTTTAACAAAGACTATTACAAACTATAGAACAAGTGAGAAAAAAAGTGCAAAACAACAAAATGTGCAAATGTGATCAGTAACTACAAACCATCCTCCTTGGCTTTAAAAAGAACATTTCAAGGGCCCTTTGGTAATTGCACTGTTTTACTATTGACCCATTAATGCCTATCTTCATGAGGGCTGTCAGACTATTGCCCGGCAGCCTGTTCCGCAATATAGATGGAATTTGAGCGCGGAGAGCTTTTTAATTTAGAGGCCGGAGCGGCTGCTCTGTTCTGCTCCAATACCGCTCACACGAGTCTGAGGCTTGCCCAAACCCACCCAGAATTCATGTCTTCCTAATAAAACCAAGACTGTTACATTTCAAAGATATTGGCCATAGTAGCCTAAGTTCGTTGATGGGGATGGAGTTAGCTAAATAATTTAGAAAGCATACGCGTAGACACAGTCTTGCCCGTCCGATTAGAGGGCTTTCCTTAGTTTACGCTCACCATAAAAAGACGCACAAGTCAACACTGCGCTTCGCTCAGGTGGCTGTTTACTCGGCCGCTTCTCCGCTCAAATTTGCATCAGGTCGCTGCGCTCAATTTCGCTCCCTGCTCCACTTAAAAATCATCCCACTGCAGTGAAATCACTCCATGCTCGCTCCAATTTAAAAGAGGGAGAAATAATCTACAAGCCGAATTGTCACCTTAAACAGAAAACTTAAATCCCAATGGCAATATATTTCAGTCATTTATTTTAAAAGATAGTGCAACACCGATAGTGCAACAACAAACACGCTTGGCAACGTTAACTCATTGAATGCCACGCTGTTTTCGGGAGCTTTGTCCTAGAGTGCCAGCAATCTAGACCATTGTTGATGATTTTTGTACAGCCACAGCATATTATGTGTTAAAGCTATGAACACATACAATAGCTCGTTTAAAAGGTGAGACTTAAAAGCTCTCGGTGGGTGCAAACCGTGTATTTCTACACGCCTCTGTTCCTGAGAAATCCCAAGCTAAACAGTGGCTAGTTTTCATCAAAATCGCTATTTATTTCTAGAAATGGAGATATAATGTCTTTCATGAAATATGAAGTGTTGCCTGTTACTTACTTGTGTAAACTTTCCGGGAAGTGATCAGGAAGTGATCAGCGAGACCTGGCGAGACTGCCATCTAGTGATAGACCCACGAAAATGGCCTGGTTTTGACCTGACGTGCATGCGTCACTGATTCGACCCAAAGCGGCAACCAAGTTATGATAAAATGTCCAGATAAAATGTCCAGATTGTGCGTTTTCATGAGTTTCACGTATCACATATAAGGTGTGTTAGAGTGTCTAGTTTCGTAATTTAAAAAAAAAGCTAAAAACGAAATATAAAGTTTTTGGCACTCAACGCATGGGAAGGAAAAACGTAATATTACGTTTTTGGCACTCAATGAGTTAATACACACAACCCTAAAACTAAAGGGATCAGTGGGATTAATTGCCTAAATAATACAGGCTTAGCATCCCAGTTTTACTTTAGCCTTCTACTTGATATGAAGCATATTCAAATTGCTTATTCAAACGTTTTTCTTTGCTCTCCATAGCACATTCTCATGTCTCCGCGAAATGAGTCCTCTTAGATTTCAAAATGAATATTTACTCACTGAAATTGTGACACCACATGGTTATTCTTGTGCTACATTGTTAGTAGTTGTTTTGTAGGAATAGTACACTTACGACTTATCAGTTTCCTTTCTAACAGTAGCATAGCCAGAAATGTTCAAATGGGTGGGCACAGAAAAAACGGGTGGGCAAAGTGAATTTGATTGAACATAAGAGAGGCCTAGATTAGATACACCAAACAAGCATTAATCATAGGCATGTTATATTTATGACATAAAAGAGGAATTTATTGAACGCATTTGATCACAGCTGACAAATTCCGCAGAAACATTTTCAACTGGACCAAAACAATGCATGAATGTAGCTTTTACGCGTCACATGAAACACAATTGAGACAATAGATTGACCATATTGGACAACTGCAAAGCCTTATCATAGGCATTTTATATTGAAGACATATATTTGCAGTCGGCTAAACATTTTAAACTTGCGCAAAACTGATGAACCCAGCATCGGTGCGTCGCATAAATTAAAACACAAATTGAAGCAACAACTTGACCATTGGACAATCCTACCACAAAACCTTTCCATAGGCCTGCAACGTTTATGACATAAAAAGTGGAATATGAACGCATTTCACATCTCATCTGACAATTTAATGGAGCTGTGGCTGTTCGTGATTTGACTGATTCTTGAGAGCGAGGAGCGGGATATTTGGACCGCTCAGCTCCGTTCACTAGCTCTGGGTCAGAGGCATATCATATATGTAAAGATTATAAAAATGGATTATTTTTCGATTTGTGGCACGTTTCTTCTAAAAAATTTTAACGTGTTCTGCGGAGAAGGGAGACTGGCGTTGGTCATGGTTTGGAATGAAAGGGAGAAAACAGGACAGAGTAACTCGGTGGACTACTTTTTTTTTGACGAAGTAGTTAAGGCGGCAGGCCTGTTTTGCCAAGGCGGCCGCCTTGACTGCAAAGTGCTGCGGGAAACCCTGGGGTATGAAATTAGATATTTTAAGATACATTAAAACACCCATATAAAATCAGTCACATTTACAATCAGAACATTTAAAGTCAGACATACATAAAAACAGACACGTGTGAAAGCAGAAAAGTTGTGTTAAAAAGAAAGTGCTAGTTCATTGGGGTCATTCCACGTCAGAGCTGGTTGAATTGACATGGAATGACCCATTGTCTATGTACTGCATGGTTGCATAAACACTGGTATAATTAAAAACAGGTAGAAATGTTTAGAGAAAGTGCTGGTACATTTGTGGAGGCATTCGTTTGTACAATCTGATGGTGTTGGAGGAGAGGGCAGCAAATTGATAGTGTTCTGATAGCTTGAGGGGCTGGAGCTCCGTCCGGCAGACCTTTTGCAAATGCTCTTGAGTCTTCCATATGGAAGAAGGCAAAAAGGTGGTGGGAGGGATCAGTCATGTTTGTAGGCCTTGTTGCTTCGGCTTGTCTGCTGGGACCTTCTCCATAGTAGCATATACATTTAATGATATCTTGAGGCTAGTCAGTATCTTATAGGAGTGATTTGCTTTGATGTAGTGACATTGCCCTCTAGCCTCAGTGATATGGTTATTCTGTTATAAATGCATTTGTGTGGTCTTACTTAAAACTGCACCGATTGATGTGAATAGCACGTTTCAATAGCTAAGTGAATAGCAGATTCAGTACCAGCAAATTGCAGTATTGACAGTGTTGAATCTCATCACTTGCAATACACGCCAACTGCTTCCACTTGAGTTGTCACAGAGGAGCTACAAGATGTATTTGCCTGGCCCATCAGTAAAGGAAAGCCTGTGGCACCAATGGTCTGGCACACCTCTCCTCTTCCTGCTCTTTGCCCATTAAAGGCAGCAGGTCTTATCTGGCTGTTCCAGCCAAGCAGGTCTTTAGGGGCTTTTAACGTTAGTGGTAATCTGTGCACCAAGCCCTTCTGGGTGAGCTTGAGACTGTCCTCGCTAATGCCACACTACAGTGCAGTGGAGACATCCCCAATGTTTTGTGCACTGGTTGACTGATTCACATATTATAATTGAATGTAATGTACCACTCCACAACAACTTGGGATTAAGCTGACCGTAATAGCTGATTCAGCATTCACTGCAAAACCAAGAGGCACCTGTAAAACATTAGTTCTGGGTTTACCTGAGAGAGACACCATGCAGGATGAGGAAATGTCTGTTTTTATTTGGACTCCATAGAACTCTAAATGTCATAATCTCTCAACCCCTGTATCTTCACTGCTTTACCCCTTTGGGTGAAAGTCTTGAGCAAGAGTCCTCCCTGTCAAAATATTTCACAGGCTCTCAGATCAGCAGATATAATGTAGAGAGTAATCACATCTTAAAAAGACAGATAAGGTTGTAGATATTTCTAGGTTGTGCTGTTGGGACTTACACCTACCTACACCTTTATGCCCACTCAGCTCAGGTCAGCTAAGCACTTGCAGTATCTGAAAATTCATTTTAAATTTCACTATATAGAAAAAGATGAAATGTTATTCAGCATGGTCACACTTCAAGATCTGCTATATTGCTGTTAATGTAACACTGGAAGTAAGCAATAGGCATATATGTTTCAAAATGTAATTTATGTTTCAACCACTCTGAGAATGGTGCTATGGTGAAGATAGTGTCTTGTTTGCAGACAACAAGTGAAAATAAAAACTAACCATTCATTTCTGTCAACTCAAGGAGCATCATTGTGTTGAAGAAGGCACAATACCATGAATATTTTAACAAGACACCATAGTATGTAGATTATGCACCTGTAGTTCCACATGCAAGAGCCCACACTGACAGCAAAATACCATGAAATAACAAAAGAAAATGCACAGTAACAATAAGAAAATCACAAAAAAAGTAATTTATGTAACTTAAAGTGTTTAAAACGCTTGATCATTTTTATAAAATATAAAATCATGCCTAAGAAAAACAGTACAAAGCTTTGAATTGAACCTGAAGCTTTCATCAGACAATCTTTCTTTTTTTCCATGGCTTTGCAGAGGTTTTACTGAATACAGTTGAGTCTTGTTAATGTTCCCTTAGATTGGCAGTTTTGCTGTAGATCTTGATGAACAAGTGTAATGGGAGTATTAGTATTGGTTACTAAATTTGTCAATATTCATATGATTTATATAAAACAATAGTCATTCTCTAGATCAAACCTGTTTCATATAACCCTATATCCATAGGCCTGGGTCTTATAAAATTGAGTTACAGTATAGTACCATGAAATTGCCATTGTTCTTCTTTTCATGGTTGCTTGATGACTTTTGGAATGAGGTATTGATCATATGCATTGACCGGTGGAGGACCTCTGTACTCTGATATAAGATGGATAATCTATTATGACCTGCTCATTGGCTCATTCATTACCAGAGAAACTGGTTGATAGATGTATCAGTAAAAACTGTATCCGAGGCCCTGGAAGACAACACATCAGAGAGAATCCAAGTGAAGTGAATTCTGATGTGATACCACTTTTGATGCCCTGGACAGTAATGTTTTACAAGATGTTTGGGGTGAGGATGGTTTCACATAATTATAAAGTTACATTATTGTAATTACCTAAAGGAGGGCAATAAGATAGAAAAAACAGGTCTATTTTTCATTACATAGAACTGAATCTGTGTGAGTTTCGCTTGCCTCTAGCTTCTAGCATTTTATGTTTGTATAAATTTATTATTTTGTAAATAAATTATTAACACTTGAACACAGTTTAAACATTGTAAAAAAGACGTCTGCACTGTCTTCAATTAAATTTCACATCCTTTTTCTGGGTTACAAGTCATAAGTAAGGCTCCAAAAAGTTGAAATGTGTTTTCTCAACTTGGAGCTAGGATCGGATGGACTCGTGATTTGGCATTGCTACATGGAGCCAAAGGAAATAGATTTGACAGAATCAAATTGTGAGGTTCTTAAATACCTTTCTATCCCTCTCTGACTGACTTCATGTCTCCAGGGTCTACAATGGCGCTGCGAATCGAGCTGAATTCTACACTGTTCCCCACCACATATCTCCAGACTGGGACCTCACAGAATTACTCTGATTCTGACAGCATGGCCCATATGGACACTGTTTCAAATGTCACTTACGTGGACTTCTACCTTCACAAGCCCTCAGTGGCAGCCATCTTTATTACCTCGTACCTCCTCATCTTCCTCATGTGCATGGTGGGAAACGGAATGGTGTGCTTCATCATTTTGAGGAGCAGAAACATGCGGACTGTCACCAACCTTTTCATCCTCAACCTGGCCATCAGTGACCTGCTCGTGGGCATCTTCTGCATGCCAACCACCCTCGTTGACAATATCATCACAGGTCAGTGGCTCATATCTGATTGCAAAGCATCACTCTTTCATCTACCAGAAAACATGGAAAAATCATGAATGCATTCACTGTCTAGAACTTCTGCATCACTGAAGTATTCGCACCACAATGACGTGAAGTCATTATTTCATTGTTTTTCACGCTTGGTTGATGAGCAATGATATACCATCTGCCAGATCCACTGTCAGAAGGAATAGTGGTTACACAACATCAGAGTAGCATGGCTTCATGCTGACACCATGCTGTAGCCGCTTTGGAGCCCCTTTGAGCTTTGTGAGTTCATATAAAATTAACAACACTGGTTGCCACTTAGAGGTCATCAGAGACCTGCTGTTGTGTAAACCAGGGCTCAACTTTAGTGTCATTCTTTCATCACTTTTAGGCCCCCTTAACCTGAGGAGACCCCTTTAAAGCTGACATTTATAGACAAATACCTGTGATACACACACTTTGCTGTAATATCACTACTGTGCCCCCACAAGTGGATTGAAGATTTGTTTTGGATTCTCTTCACACGTTTACCCACCTACTACCATTTATACCATGTGAACATGTAGCCATGAGCTCAGTGATTGTCCTCCTCTGTTGCAGGCTGGCCATTTGGTAGTCTATTGTGTAAGCTGAGTGGAATGGTCCAGGGCATATCGGTCTCTGCATCCGTTTTCACTCTAGTGGCCATAGCAGTGGATAGGTAAGCCCACCTAATATAAACAAACACAATTTATACTGTATCTATTTGTGGTTTTAGGTATAGTAGGTGACTAAAGCAATTCATAATACCTCTAAACTTTTATTTTTCTGTCGTTTAGGTTTCGCTGTATTGTCTATCCCTTCAGACAGAAGCTAAACATTTCAACTTCAACTTTGATCATTGTGATTATTTGGGTGCTGGCCATCGCCATCATGTGTCCATCGGGTATCATGCTTCAGGTCACCAGGGAGCATAGAGTCTCCATTCTTCTTGGCAATGGCAATGAGACACGTTCATTTTACTGGTGCCGCGAGAACTGGCCCAACCAGGAGATGCGCAAGATCTACACCACCGTCCTCTTCACCAACATCTACCTGGCACCTCTCACCCTCATCGTCATCATGTACGCCCGCATTGGCGTAACTTTGTGCCGTACGTCCATCCCAGCTTCCCGAGGCCACTCAGGCTCTGGGGGCAGCAACAAGACCAGGCCTGAGAACAGGCAGGCGGTGTCGAGGAAGAAGAAGAGGGTGGTGAAGATGCTGCTGATCGTGGCGCTCCTCTTCATCCTCTCCTGGCTGCCGCTGTGGGCGCTGATGATGCTGAGCGACTACGCCAGCCTGACGGAGTGGCAGCACCGCGTCATCAACATCTACGTGTACCCGCTCGCCCACTGGCTCGCCTTCTTCAACAGCAGCATCAACCCGATCATCTACGGCTTCTTCAACGAGAACTTCCGCAGGGGCTTCCAGGCCGCGTTCAAATTCCAGCTCTGCTCGGCGGACCTGGAGCGTAGGAACACCTACTCGCACAGGGTCCAGGGGAACGCCGTGCTGCCGGCAAACCCGCTGATGGCCAAAGGGCCGGTGCCGGGGTCAGGGCGGAGGCGGCCCAATGGGAAGAGCCTGCGGCACAACAGCAGTGAGTCATCTGGGAGGGGCCGGGAGCAAGACCTCATCATGGAGGACCTGGAGAAGGTATGTGAGGATCATATGCAGTGAAGGGGGAGTAGAGTGAGGCAGAAAGCACAGGCTCATATCATCGATTTTGTCTTTGCCCTTTTCAGCCCTGAAGTCCTGCCTCAATGGCATTTGATCGCAGAGTAAAGAGCAGAGACCTGATGAATTAAAGATCTTAAAGATGCAGGCGTATTATTGCAGAGTGATGCAGACTGCAGAATGTAAATACAGTAGAGTAGGGGGATACTGGTGCACTGATGCTGACAATAGTGATTCAGGGAATGACCTTTATCTCCATGTGCTGTTTCAGTTGTGTATTTAAGTCATAGATTTTTTTGGTAAAGGACTTTGTCTGCATGTTTTTGCACAGTGCCAACCAGTAAGGGATTTTTAGGCTTGTTTAAACCAGAGCATGTAGTCATCTAGGCAAATGATTCACAGATAATGTATCATCTAGATTTCAATTTCCTGCATAAAATTATCTGAACAAGTGTAACAAAATGAAGATGAATGTCTGAGACAGAAATAAATATCTGTATGCAGAACACTTGAGAACCTCAAAACAGCATCTCTTTATCTGTCTTTATCTCTCTCTGTCCTTCTCACAGATCATGTATGACTTGTGAGTTGGTACAAACATTTACATGTACATACAAAGTCATATAATACAAGCTTTATCCCCTGTCATGAACTGGCATGCATGAACATACAGTACCTACAGTATCTTGAGGATAACACTAGCACTTAATTCACTGTGATTTAATACAGGAATTGCATTAAACAACATGTATGTGCCCCATCCTTGACCTTTCTACCTCTGATATAACTTTTAAAATGACTTCTCAGTGAACAAAGACTATCGGACGGTAACATTGTCCCAATTAGTTTATGGAAAATGTAAAAGCTGTGGAATGTTCCAAAGGGATTGAATGTGCCTACTGAACTACCTTAATCATCAGTCAGACAGAGAAACGGCTGACCTCTCTCGGAGGTATGTAAAGGAAAGAACCCAGGAAAGAACACGAGCTAATGGAACTGCAGAGCAAAAAGCTCGCCTCATATCAAGAGTGTCCCTGTTTGGCCCAGACATCTCCAAATGCATTCTACTTTGGGTACATGTGAGAATATGATAATGTCATGAGTCAGGGAGCATAATACAAACACGATCTGTCAAAGTCAAGGGAACCCACCCAAAAGGAGAATGAGTCATGGAACCAGTCTAAGGAGAAGAAAATGGAACTGTCTACACAAATCAGCCATTCCCCTCTGACAGACATTTTCTGCATGCCTTGGTTTCGTTTGTTTCACTCGTCCCCAAAACACGCGTTTGGGAATCTGGGAGATCTTTAACATCACTTTAAAATATCTCATTCCGTCTACAGTGTTTTTTAATTCATAATATGTCTGTGTTGTACAGCTTGGAAATGAATAAATGCTGCTAAATGTGAAATAAGAACAATGTTTTTGAGAGATGTAAAATGTTGCATTAGTGTTTGGACTGGTGCCGTGGTTTCTTTTTCCCTCTGTGTTGTATGTATTCTAGTGTTGAATCACACACAAGATGACAGTGTGTTGGTGTTTTCTCAGGGGGGACACTCATTTGCATTGTGTGCACCCGCCACTAACGTCATCTCCTGTAAAGTAGAATCATGCCAAAACAACTGTATAGCTTTGGACTGCAAAGTCAGGCCCTCACAAACAAGACTCAAATGTACAGTACTGTAAGCAGTTCTTCCATCTATATGGAGGCAAACTGTCAAAAGATGAATAATTGAGAGAGAGAGAGGAGAATAAGAGGGAAGAAAGGGAGAAGCAGTCACCTTCCCCCAGGCTCCAACCTGAGGAATACGACGAAGACAGGTTTTTTTCTGAGGGAGAGGGAAAATAAGAGATCAAACAGCTATGTACATCTAAGGTAGTGATTAAATCTAATTACCTCTAACCCAAATATTTTAAACTCAAGCATACTTCATTTCACTAAATCTGGAGGCATCTTTAAGTTTATACTGTGGTCATGGTAATATGCTATTTTGTTCCATCCTCCATGCAATAGCACATGTCTGAGGAAAGTGGGTTGAACCTGCACCTGATGATGCAAGGCAAGTTTTTGAGCAATGTTCCTGAGTACTGTTGTTCTGGCATGTTCCCTTTGATTTTGAGCAACCACTTGTGTTGGAGAACTTTAATCATCAGTATGCAAATAATCATGATCAGTCCGAACACATGGCACCAGCTATGAAGGTTTCCCAACAACATTGCTCAAAATGAGTCCATGTGTCCTTTAGCTCACCAGCTCACAAAATTGTACCTGAATTCCATTAAATAACTGAATACACCAAATTTCACAAAAACAAGATGATGCATAACAGAATTGGTTTTCTCTCTCTCTGCTTGTTCTCTTCTCCTACACCCTCTCTTTTCTCTTAGTTAGGGCTGCTCATTTTGTGTTCCACACCAGGTAGCCAATCATTACGATCCTTTTGTGCTGATTATGACACTGAAAGGTTAAAGAGATGGCTGACATCAGGGAGGATGTTTATTTCCACTCTGCATCCTCTTTTCTTGCACCCTATTCGTGTTTAGTGTGCTTAGAATTCTTCAATGTAATTTTAATGTGAACTCAAATAGCTGTTAACTTTTGAATAATGCATGCCTGTTTCTATATGGGGAATAGGGCTTTCCATTCTGCTGTCTATTGGAGTGTCCTTTTGATATGTAGATACACAGCGAGGCCTTTTCATGTAAGGTGCCATTATGTTTGCTAATCAGTGAACTATTGACCATTGTTGTTTTAATCCATTTTTATTTTGTTTTTCGAAGGGACATGCAAGGTGCCACTGATTATCTTTACTATTCCCATTTCCAACAAGTTATTGGGTCCTGATTTAAAGGGTTGGTTAAGTGCAAAGTCTATCAACAAGCAAAGTTTGCATGCATGAACTATAGATATGTTATATGCAAGCCTTGTGCTGACTCATCAGTGTTTGCGGTTAAGGTCTTGCCCATGGTGTTAAATTTGCAAACTGATTTTGCCTAGTTATTAAATGTGCTGTAGCCTGTAGACTTTGCTCATTGTCTATCATTCAAATTAGGGCCCTATGTTTTGAAGAAGAGAATATGTCAGATTAAATTGTCATATTAATCTTGTTATTAGGAAACAGGTAACATGGGACATCCTTGGTAAATGTAATGAGTTTAATGTGTTTTTTTATCTTGAACATATTGTATTAGTATACATTAAAATGTTAACATGTGAAACAATAAAATTGAATCAAAAGTTCCAAACATTTCATTGCATAAAAAAGAGGGTAATGAGAAAACCTGACCATACAAGAATGTGCTATACTCCTTCAGAATTGTGTAGAAGAGAGGTGGGTCACACTTTACTTGGTTAGTCCCTTTAGACCATCTACAGATGCTTAGATTATCAACAAACTCTCTATTGATGCTGACAACTAACTATGTATGGTTAGGGTTAATGTTATGGATTGGGTTTGGTTACGGTGATAAATTGTTCAACAACTTTACATACTGAACTTGAAACTGAACTGTATCTCAACAGATGATTTCTGTCCCCATAGGCGAACTATCCAAGTAAAGTATTACAGAAAAAATCTCTCTAGATATAAACAAAGTACAATATACTGCATGTTTATACTTTTGTGAGCCTTTAAAGCATAAAATTAAAGATGCATTGATAGAGATGTTCTACTGCATTTTACTGGTACTGGTAGTATAAAATCACCTACCCTCATGCAACATGATGCATACAATCAGTGTGGATTTGTATTGCTGCCTCTGTCTTGCACAACCCATATTTACCAAAACCTTTTCATGTAATTGACATGGTCTCTCTTGGGTGTCTGCACTTGGACTCAAAGGACACACTTTACATTTTTAAGCTTTTGTCGCAAGAGATTTAACAGGATGGCTTGTCCATTAGATGATTAATGAAGATTAACAGTATAAAAATACACTATAATGGTTGTTAGTGCTGAGAGAAGGGGGTGATTAGTGGGAGTTAACAGCAACAAGCCAGTGTATCTGATAAACATCCAGCTTACACTCTTTCTAACCGATGACAAAGAACAGGACATCATCAGAAGATATGAAGAGTTAGAAGAGTTTAACCTTAAATTTAACACAAGAGTTAAATGTAGAACTGTCTCACTGAAACAAGTGATTTTCTTTTTAAAATATGTTATTTACTTTACCCCAACAATTTCCTGATTATTGTGGATCATCCAGATGAGGCAGTGGGGTTTCCAACTCTAACTCAGTTAATGGAAATTCCTGCTGAGATACCTCTTCATGGGAATATAAGTGGTCTTGTGCAGTTCACTTATGTTACTCTTGTGTCCATGTCCAGGCATTTATTGAAACTGGTATTTTTCTGCATCTTTTCCTTCCTACATCAGAAAACAATATTTAAGTTGGAAATGCATCATGCAGCTATTCCACCAAACCCATATATCGTAAAAGCACCAATTACCGTCCCTTTCATTTGAAAATTCTAAAACAACAATGTTTTTTTTAATACTTCAAAATAACATTTGATAAATAAACCTTTTTCAGTAGCCATAGGTGTGTAGATTTGAACAAAATCTGGTTTGGTTCTGAGAGAAAGTGGAATAGAACATTATGTCCAATATTCCAATATGTGGTTTAATGTTCTGCATTTCTCATTAGTAGGTCACTTTGATACTAAAAGTATGATTCTATGTAATAACTGTATGATATCTGTACTGTTCCTGTGTATATCTGTGTGTGACTGTATTTAGAGATAAGCGGGAATATTATGACTTTGCGGTGTTTCACTGTTCTGCATGGCTGCGTCAGTAGCTATCTGCTCCGGATTGCCAGGTTGCCACTAATCAGTCTGATTCAGTGTAGTCCACGTGAGATGGGATGACCAACGCCATCTCCTGTCAGCCTGGAAGGATACTTAAACCCTAACTATGTCCTTGTCTAGTTAGAGCAGCTGATGGATCTTTAGGTGAAGTCATGCTGTCTCTCCCTTGATGCGCATCATTGTAAATAAACTCTGTTCCTGATTTTTCATATACTATTGGTCTGACTGGGTCTCTATTAAATCTATGGTATCAAAATTACCATCAGTTTTTACCGGGGCTTTTACTGCCTGAAATATCCGATTTTGTTCACCATGCTCGGAGTTTAGTGCTGGGTTGGTGGGTGCCTATTTCCAACCTTTCTCACGGCACATCTACGGTTAGACTGAGAATTCTCGTCGCAAATCAAAATTCCACTGAAGCTCCAAGCAGATTTGTACACGCAGCCTTACAACACTGTTTACAGCTCGAGTAGTAAAATGTTATTTTTGGTACATAGCTAATTAAGATATAAACTTATGGTGTGGGTGCTTGTGTTTCTTTACGAATCCGCCCTGTTGGTTTGTATAGAAATTAATATTAACTGACACACGTAAGAGGGTGGAAATAGGGGTCGGGCGGTAATAGGTGATGTTCCTATAAGTGCTGAAGATTAAATGTAAAAAATGAAATTCAATCATTCCTGAATATATCACCTAAGAACTTTCTCCTTTCAAATCAATGTTCCACCAGACATGTTTACATACATCTGATAACCGTTGTGAGCTTATCAAATCTCTCCAGGCACACATACCTCCCCACAAACACTTCAGGTCCTGTGCAGCAACACCTGTCTTTAAGCAGTACAGCTCTGAAGTAATCACCTTAGATGTGTGTGTGAGAGAGAGATAGAGAGAGAGAGAGAGAGAGAGAGAGAAATGTATAGGGGGTGAGGGGGATAGATCATACATAACGTGTGAAAGCGCCTCCAGGAAAAGTAGCATTTTTTCCCCTATATGAGGAAGCAGAAACAGCGCTGCTTTGCTGAACTGGCGCCCTGACCTCAACTTACCCTCACCGCCACCCGCAGCTCTGCTGACCTGGGGCTAAGTCTCAGTTCACACATCAGCTTTACGCTTGGCATTCTTTGTGTTTGTGCTAAACATTTTCACCACTGCTCAATGGAGCATGACGAGAACAGGAGAGGGAGAGAGGACCAGGGGAAGGAGAGGCAGAGAGTGGTCTGGGATAAAGAGACTAGGAACCCTCCCTGAGTGTTTACAGGAAACCTCACTGCATTGTCCTTCATCCTTCTGTCCTCCAGTGTTGACCTATCCTGACCCTGGGCCTCACTCAAGCAAAGCATATCCAGCTGAGTTGCATGGGTACACAAACCCCAGGGTGCCGTTCTAGTCTGAAAAGTCTGTACCAGTGGTCTGGAATCAAGTTAAGGGTTTTATACTACAGCAGTTGATATAAAGGTTCACAGAAAATCAAATTAATAATTCTTTCTCACTTTCTCATCACCCTGTAAGGTACATCATCAATTTATTGCATAGGATATAGGATTTCATAAGATCAATTGATGATAACTGACATTTAATAGGAGTATTTCTCTGTTCAAACTTCAAACCTCCGTACTAAGTTATCTTGCAGGTGTTCTGACACCAGGAGACAGATGTTCATAGATGTTTTCTTCTCTCGTACAAAATATTAAAACAATGATTGAAACGTTACAATAATTAAATATCCGATAGCAACCCTGAGGACATACACAGTGGTGTTAAATTTGGGACATTTTGCAGTTCTCAGCCATTTAGCTTTCACTAGTTCACCCAGAATTATGCATGGTTTAGTGTGCTGACAGTAAGCATGTGTGGCCTGGTAGCTGGCCGTGGTCCTGGAATGTCTACAGGAGAGACTGTGGACTATGGACAAGAGGTCATTTGAATCTACTAACGGAAGAGAATGGGGAGGAGATTGGAATATTTGCAATGTGAGAATGTGACACGCTTTTTTTTTTTTTACCAGATCTACTTCATAGGTGTCCCGTTATTCAGAATTAATAGCCACCCCACCAGCCAATCAGAAAAGAGTTCTCTCCGGGTGATAATTTTTATTAAAGACCATGTGGAAGGGCCTTCCAACAAACATATTCCCATTTATTTTTATTGTCTTTCATTTTTAGTCTTAAATGTCACACACACAGACACAAATAAATTACCCTTGTTATCGATACTATTGTAATTGGGTCTGCCTGTGAGAGAAGCATGAATTGCCTGGCTGTTCTTATGTTTAATGTTAATATTCATTAGGTGCAATGTTGCAAATTTCATTTCATGCTTGAATCTGTTTTTTGATCTTTTTGAGAGGTATACATGCTTCATTCATAAGCGTAGATGGTAGGTGTCGGAGTATGATAGCAAACACAACATAATGTTTTTTGTCTTCTTTGTACCTATATAATGCTTGGTATAATTGGCTTGGTTTTGTGTGGGGAAAATAGATTCATTAATTAAAAAGAAATATATGAGACTCCATTCCATTCTGTGAGGCAAATCCCTTTGTGTTTTGAGATGGCCTTTTTGTTTCTGTTTACTCTCTAATCTGATTAAATGTGCCCTTTGGGACCCTTAATGTTCCTGTCATCCCATAAACACAGCCACACACAACTACATGAAAATGCTCACAGCTATCTAAAGTGAGTGAACTGTGATTACTGTAGATGTCATATCATGATGTCCAAAAATGTTTCACAATAAACATACGCTGCCCTCCAAGATCTGCACTAGAGACAAGCTTCTGTCCATTTCCTTACCAAGCATAGATGAACTGAACCTTCTGTTGACAGAGATAAGTTTGCTGAATTACTGTTGTTTACTAAGAAGTGATTGAAATAAATAGTGAAAGTCTATGATCTCTGATTATGATCCAGCACAATTTCTGTTTAAATTAAATACACTTTTCCTGTCAGCTGGTTGCTTCTGCAGCACAGAATGAAAGAGTGTAATCTGATTAGCTGTTGAGCTCAAATATCAAGGAATTTGGTCTCTGCATTTATCCCATCCGTGAATTAGTGAACACAGAGCATACAGTGAGGTGAAGCACACACTAACCTGGAGCAGTAAGCTGCCTTGATACAGCGGCGCTCGGGGAGCAGTGAGGGGTTAGGTGCCTTGCTCAAGGGCACTTCAGCCGTTACTACTGGTCGGGGATCGAACCAGCAATCCTTCGGTTCAAAGGCCGAAGCCCTAACCAGGCCATGACTTCCCCGTTTATTTTTATTTACAGACTGTTCCATGTTTGTTCCTCCAAACTTGCTGATTTTATATGGCTTGGGGCTAAAACAAGGTAAGAAGGATGTCGGAAAGTCTTCACTGTCTGCCATCCCAAAATAATATGAAAAGGATAGTGTGATGCAATGTTCCCTATGCACCATGTGTCCTCTATACTGGTGCTTTAGTTACAGTTATTTTATTATTAATTATACAACTGAGTAATATAATAAATATAATGTCAGTCATAGTACATTATTGTCAATATCAAATATAGTTTATGGCATCACAAGGACACGTGGGTTAATGAAGAAACTGATTAATATGGGAACTCTACCCAGAAAATGACATGGTTGCCAGGTATCAATATAACAATACACCCACAGACCCCCTGGGATCTCCCTGCTAGTTTCACGTGTTCCTCCTGACTTTATGGAATGATTAGCTAGTGTATTGTCTGTATTGACTGACACATTACACCACAGTATTTCGCCTTTGTGAAACATTTTTGGACATCATGATATGACATCTACAGTAATCACAGTCTGTAAGGTTTGCCTAACATTGAGATCATGTGAGATCACTGAAAGCTTTAGACTGACACACATCTGCAGCACCAATCAAGAACCAATATAGTAGGCTACAATACAAGAGTTTCAGGGACACTGAAGTGCTGGTGGTACACAACGCCAGAATATTCACATAACAGCCTTCATCTCTGTTACCCTCCTATTGCCTATCTTAAATATACATGTTCCTTCCAAGCCTGTAAAGCAACTCTGCGATACAACATTTTTCAAGTGAAAAGTATTTCATGCTGTTTATAGCTTACTTCACTGTGATTTACCCCTTCATCTTTTATGACTTCTTCCAGTGCTGTCAATCACGTTGTTACACCCCGTCCAAAAAAAGACATGTAGCATTAAGAAAGATGAGCACGGTCTTTGAATAGAACACACTTGGTGAGAATGAGTGCACAGTGAATCAGAAACCTTCTTTTGCTCAGAAAATAAGAAAGTAAAACAATGAGTTTAGTGGACAAGCGGGTTCATCTGGAGGAGTAAGTTGGTATGGCTTATGGAGCTATGACCCTGACTCATCAGAGGCTATGTTTGAGTAGCTGTGTTCAATACATTGTCAAGGGAGGCCAGCTGATTAAAACGGCAACAAATGCTCAAATCTTGGTTGTTCATTCAACCCACAAAATTTGAACAGTTCTAATGCCTCTTGTGAAAACCTATTTGTTCAAAGACCAACAAATCTTCTTGCGGGAGTCTACTGAGCAAGGTCTTTCAGAGAAATCAACATCCGCATCTCTGTGTCCTACATCCTTGAGCATGTGCTCTCCATCCCACTAATATACAGTCAGAAGCTATCCTCGTGTACTGCAAAGTCATCTGAATAATTTAGATCTTTACAGCAATCATGTGGTTCTTTCTCTGCTAGGTTGTAGAACAGCCAATTAATAATGGCTATTGAATGATAAATGTACTAGTTTTAACACTGACCACACTTTTCAGAGAGGAAACAACTCTAAATGGGTAAGGGGGTATTTAAGATTGAAACATTGACGAAAGAGATGCATTCTGGATGTTTTATCTGGTGTCTAAAAGGGTTGACAATTTTTCTAATTCAGCTGAAACTTCTGTTTTGCACATGCACTTCTGGGACGGAATGATTTTAGAATGCATATAAACAGTTAATTCCCAATGTTCTGTAGGAATGAATCTCCTCAGATCAACACAGTCTGCATGTAAAAACAGCAGTGCAGACAAGGTGCAGCGTCAGTGACATTTGAAGGACTTTGTTTGGCCAATCCTTCCATTAAATCAGATTTGACACAGATGTGGTGTAGAAGATGTAAGCTATTCAGTAAAACAGCCAAACATTGTAATTGTCTCTATTGTAAAAACAGCACTAATTAGCAAAGGTCAGTTGTTTCTGTTATTACTGAATTGTGGGGGAGCAGTCTTCACCTATCAATTGGTCAGCCCAGGTTCAATTCCTGAACCTACTATTGTGAGTCTGAGTGGCCTTGGATAAAAGTGTCTGCTAAATAGCAATGAGCTTTCATATAGAATTAAATAATGAAGGCTGGCTCCGTGGTTAACATTAATGACCACCCCATTGTATACTAAAACTATTATTTTGGAGAAATTATCTATAAAACGTCAAATCACTTCACTGGTTTAACTGTATTCCATGTGTACTTGGTTATTTGAAATGCTTTGCCAAAGCCTCCTATTTACTTTTAGCCCATCAGTACTTAATTGACAGAATGTGCTGTTTGATAACCCATTCACCTCTTTCCCAGACCTCATCACCTGTGTAAATGGAAATGTTGCTGGTAACCCTCTGGGGATTGCCCTCTTATTACAGTAAGCTACATTATGATAATGCCAAGTTTAAGAGAGCTTGCACTGGTGCCAAATGCTAGACAGTAGACCAAGTTAGTACTACACATTACACTGACCATAGTAATTTCTGTCTCACCATTGACGATAGAGTGTAAGAGCCATTTGTTCTTTGCTCCACGTCTCAGCTCTCATCAATGGAAACCTGATTACTGTGTTTCCCAGGCACTTCCTGACTCCCAGCAAGACAGCAAGAGGTCCAACCATTCCATCAACAGCAACAGTTCAGTGTTTCAAAAATAGCTTATCCTTAGTGGAAGGGAATTTAAACAAAATTACATCTGGAAAAAAAATATTTGAAACAGTACTTGAACAAGAGGCAATTATAATTTTTTCTGATTTCTCTGATATTGCATGGACAACGAAAGCTCAAGAGTGGACCTATGCAGTCCTGTGACTGATTAGCCTCCCAGCAGGAGCTGGCTCACACCGACATGCTGTATCCAATTGCCAATAGGCTTCATTGGGAGAGGAAACAAAGCCCTTCACAGTAGCCATGTAGAACTTGACATTATCCTGTCCAGCCAGGTCCTAATCACGTATGTAACTAATCGGGCAAATAATGAGTCCCTTTTGCTTGTCTTCCTCCTCTATTTCTGGCAGGATCTTATTATGCTGTCAGCCCCAGAGGTCGGTCCAAGCCCCTCATTAACCTCAAACCTTTGTTTTACACCATAACTTCAACAGTACAGTTCAGAAAATAATTGTGTGGACTCTGCTATATGCAGAATACACTAATACAGTAGTACTAGAGCAGGTGATGCAGACATGGATAACTTTACTTAAATATTGGGCTAAATATTGATAATTGATTAGTTTAGAATAAAAGACTTATTATTCATGAAATAGTGTTACACTTCTCAGGCTTTTATAGGTAAGACATTCCGATGAACACTATGCAGAAAAAAAAACTGGTGCTTGAAGGGGACATGTGTATGTCCAAAGAATTTTAAGCATTTTGTGTTTCTCGCTCGTTCTCGCTTCTCACAGGACTTCGGAATTCAGACCTTGCCGGGACGCTAGTGCAGATCTTGCAAGGTTGGTTTTCCGCTAGGGGACACTAGAGGAAGCAGGGAAAGGCGCAATTCTCGGCACAACAGGTCATTTTACCATCACAATGATTTCTAAACTGTGCTATTAAGTTTAAAATGTTGCATAGTTCCCCTTTAAAGCAAGCTTTTAAATTAATAGAAAATAAGAATTTTGTATTGCATTTAAAGGGAAACTTGGCAGAATTTCCCCCTCTGCTGGAGAAATTGTGCATTATGCTATTTCAAACTGTGGGAAAAGGTAACGATAAAGCACATGGATTTGTTTACAAACTAGCGAACGGTTAGCATAAGTTTGGCAGAACTATGTGGATGTTACAAGGTAAGAAACACGATTTAAAATGAGTTTCTTGTTTCTCACTTCTCTTTCCGGGATGTCTCAATGTTGCAAGGTTGGTTTTCCGCCTGGGGACGCTAGGCGCAGCGGGGAAAGTCACCATTTTCACCGGAACAGGTAATTTAACCATCCGAATGATTTCTAAACGGGTTTATTACGTTGATATAGTTGCCAAGTTCCCCTTTAAAACTAGAAAATGTAATTTCGAGGAAATGACCAGTGCATGAAAATGCAAAACATACTGTATATTAAAGGAACACGCCACCCAAAATCAGTAGTGATATATGTTCTTACCGTAACTTTCACGAGTTGAGTCGTACCTCTCCCGCGTCGGTAGGTGCACTCAAACGCTCTGTCGCGCGGCGCGAATGTGTTAGCATGTTGCTATGCTAGCGGGCTCTGCCGTGGCCGTAGAGAGAGGCACATAGCAGTATTCAAACACCTCCACGTTTTACCTACTTAAATACAGTTGCACGAGTAGTTGATGAAAAATGTTAGGGCACACAACATGAAACGTGACGATTTTCCAAGCGAATAAACATGAGAACTACAATGTGTGGCGCAATAGCACTTGGGAGTACTTCGACCTAGCGTGGTAATATTATTAACACCTAATTGTAGATCCTATCCACCACAGAGTTTAGAATCCATGCTGGATCGACCCTCAGCCTCTCCCTCCCCTCTGAGCGAGAGAGGCACACACACTAGAGATGCGCTGATGGGCTATTATTTCAACCATAACTGCATGGCAAAACTTATCATCCATCAGCCATCCATCAGCACCAAAGTTTGTTGACCAATTTTCAAAACTGCACCTGCCCACCATCCGCTGGTTGTTTTAATGTAGGCTATATGGGTGATGCAGCGATGCTGACGTGAGGCTAGAAAGCCCTTGCCTGTTCTAGAAAGACTGATCTAATGCAGCAAATATATCAAAAGGCAAAAGTCGTACATTGGCTAGGCCTATCCCCAGAATATCAGCAGCAAACTCAGTCTCTGTCGCGCAAAACAGTCTCCAAATAAAACGCACATTGGCCTGTTGCCTATTCTGCCAGCTTGTGACAATATATCGTCCAAAATGCTTGATTGCATTGCATTCTCCACATTTTTAGCTACATTTTCATGTACCACATCAGCATTTTTGTTCAGTGAATCTTTTGTAAATTGCTTTACAATTACCGTCGGGCCCTTGTCAGCAGACTTCGGCTTGCCTCTTGCCATATTCACTCCTTGTCTTCCGATGTCATTTCTGAGTCATCTACAGATGTTCACCTCCCTAAATAGAACCAACTTCAACCTGTGTTATATCCTAGATGAGACTGCCTGGGTTATTTTGTTTAGATATTAGCCTATATATAAAACACATAATTGTAGCCTACCATTCAGGGAATAGGCATTTAAAAGAGAGACAGAGAGTGATATGACTAAGAAATGACATCGGGCGATGGCAGTGCGAGATGTTCAGAACGTAAGAGCTAAAACTTCTACAAACTCACTAACATCCACAGCGGAAAAAGAAGGTAATAAAAATAGTCGGAAAACTTAGATGTGTAAGGCAAGCAAGCAAGTTTGGCGGTTGTTACTAAAAATGTGAACATGCACGTTGCATTGTTGTGCGGTGGACTTTCAGAATGAATGGAGTCGGAGTTTCTTTAATATCGAGGCGTCATATTTGTCCGATGGCCTGCTATAAAATGAATTGCGATGTCTGTCTGAAAAAGACGCGCTCGTGCAGTCAAAATGAATGGGAGTCTTCAGAACAGGCTTGTCAGTCAACCTGACATAACAGTGTGTAAAGTAGCCTATAATGTGAATGACTTGTTATTTTATCAAGGATTTCTTTCTTTTTGCAAAAAATAAAGTACAATAGGCATTAATTAGTAGGCCAGGAGCATGCTGAAATTATGTGGCAAATTGCGTTTTTTATTACAATGATAAAATTGTAAAAGGACGTGACCGAAGCTGAGGCAAGCCAGGCAATAGGCCTATAGGCCCGACGGTAATTGTAAAGCAATTTACAAAAGATTCACTGAACAAAAATGCTGATGTGGTACATGAAAATGTAGCTAAAAATGTGGAGAATGCAATGCAATCAAGCATTTTGGACGATATATTGTCACAAGCTGGCAGAATAGGCAACAGGCCGATGTGCGTTTTATTTGGAGACTGTTTTGCGCGACAGAGACTGAGTTTGCTGCTGATATTCTGGGGATAGGCCTAGCCAATGTACGACTTTTGCCTTTTAATATATTTGCTGCATTAGATCAGTCTTTCTAGAACAGGCAAGGGCTTTCTAGCCTCACGTCAGCAGCGCTGCATCACCCATATAGCCTACATTAAAACAACCAGCGGATGGTGGGCAGGTGCAGTTTTGAAAATTGGTCAACAAACTTTGGTGCTGATGGATGGCTGATGGATGATAAGTTTTGCCATGCAGTTATGGTTGAAATAATAGCCCATCAGCGCATCTCTAGTGTGTGTGCCTCTCTCGCTCAGAGGGGAGGGAGAGGCTGAGGGTCGATCCAGCATGGATTCTAAACTCTGTGGTGGATAGGATCTACAATTAGGTGTTAATAATATTACCACGCTAGGTCGAAGTACTCCCAAGTGCTATTGCGCCACACATTGTAGTTCTCATGTTTATTCGCTTGGAAAATCGTCACGTTTCATGTTGTGTGCCCTAACATTTTTCATCAACTACTCGTGCAACTGTATTTAAGTAGGTAAAACGTGGAGGTGTTTGAATACTGCTATGTGCCTCTCTCTACGGCCACGGCAGAGCCCGCTAGCATAGCAACATGCTAACACATTCGCGCCGCGCGACAGAGCGTTTGAGTGCACCTACCGACGCGGGAGAGGTACGACTCAACTCGTGAAAGTTACGGTAAGAACATATATCACTGCTGATTTTGGGTGGCGTGTTCCTTTAAAATGAAATACAAAACAAACTTTTATTTGGAAGTAGTTGTGGGCAGAGGAAATAGTTGAACAGAATCTGTAGTCTTAAGAGAGCCAGATTGTATGCTTAAAGCCTGAGACAGAGTATATAGTTTAAAAGTTGAATGGTGAATGGTTTGAAGAGGATGAATGGATAGAAAGTTGGATGGAATGTGCCTTATATCCTTGTAGAATGGAGAGACACAGAGAGCGTTGCCTAGTTGAGCAGAAAGCAGTTGATATAGGTGCAATCAGTTTAACTGGCCCTTTGATGGGTCCTAGTTGAGCAGCTGGAAGTTGATACAGGTGCAAATCAAGTTAATTAGCCCATTGTGATGTCATAGTGCCAATGCAAAGTCTATGGGGAAAAATAAGCTTGTTTTTTGTTAATATCTCAAAAAGTATAGTTTACAAAAGAAAAAAATACATTCCTCAAGTGTCCTTTTCAAGACCTACGTTACAAAGTTCGAACGAAGTTTCTATTCACGAATTACGTAATGGCCCAACTCGAGGGGCGGCACCAAACACGCATTTGAAAATCTCACTGCACGCAATTGGTTGACACATGCAATCAATGTCAACTGACTGATTCCGGACTGTCATCTGTTTAGCTCGCCTCTGGCCTGCCTATATCAGATACACAGATATAATTGGTTCCCCGCGATGCAAGGGGCAAAAGTTACGTGCATCATTACTCGTTGCCAGAGTCTCTCGCTGAGCAAATGCTTCCGCAAGAACTCTGGATTTCCAGGGTACTGGTGGGCTAGGTAGGTAAAACTGTAAAATCTTCTCCTCAGTAGTGTCTCCATTGACTGACTTGCTGTATTGACTGAAGTGCCATATCACTGGTCTGAACATTATCAGAAGGCATTTGAAAATGTCAAGGCGTTGATGCAAGTGATCAAGGTGCTGGCACTGTCGTCCTGCAAGAAGGTACTGAAAATGCTCAACACTTACCAACAGCAGTGGTATTCCACCATAGAAAAGGAGACGTTGGACCTTGTGCTGGCAGATCAGCATTTCAAAGTGTATTTCGGGACTTCTGACAAAACAATCGTATATACTGTAGCGATCATGGCACTTTGAAGTTCCTCTACCAAATGAGAAATGCTAACCACCTTTTGCAAGGCCCCGTCCCCTTTCATTATTGTTGCTACATCTGTCAAACTTTGCAGAATGTAGACAATAATTGAGTTGTCAGCTGGAAAACAGAGCATGGACAATTTTCCAGAGAAAATAAGCATCATTTGTTGGACCCAGAGCTTAAAATTAACATTTTTCCTTAGTGTCCCGCAGCTGTCCTGAATTCTACTTGGTATTGTCCCAGACTTAACCACCAGTGTCCCATTTTTTTTCCCATTCTACATAAAAAAACATAGCATAATAATCAGTAACTTGCATCAATTAATTGACTCATTCTGGTCCACCATGTAAGTGTAACACTTAATTTATTAAACACCATTTTATGAACATTAATCATCTGCTGTCTCTCCTACACAACACTCATTTCCAGAGGTTGCGCTATAGATTCTCATTGTCCGTCATTTAGACTTTCTCATTGTCCATCATTTTGACGAACAGGGTTGTAAAACATTCAGTCAATAATCTATATTCATGTGTCTTTAATTTCAATGTCAGTTTGGCGTGATGTCATGGCCACAGATCTCAGTGAAAACAATCACCAGTAGCCTGGGAAATTATAGCTATAGCTTAGAACTGCCACAGCGAAATGTCAAATGCTAACTGAAAACTGTTTTCATAGGTACAGTAGGCTACCTTGCAACACTATCATTTTGTCAAAATGCAGTTGCAGTATTTAGCTCAGCATGGTATTGGTGATGTTTCGTCTGTCACTGACAGAAAACACGGCAGTGTTTTAGTCAGAGAGGACTGCCATCTCGATTTTTCACACTAGTGTAACCATACACCATCAGTCAAACATTCTCAAAATGTCAAGAAAACAAATGTCAAGAAAACAAATGTCAAGAAAACAAATGTCATTTCCCAGTCTGCCTGCTAGTTAGGTAAAGCTAACCTAGGAATATCGGAAAGTGACCCATTACCTATTTTCGCCCTTCTGTGTCAGCCTATGTTTCACTTAATATTAATTTCTATACAAACCAAGACGACAGATTCCAAAAGAAATGCAAGCACCCACCTCATTAGGGTATCTTATACTGTTTTTCTTTTTGCAGGGAATCTCTTGTCCAGTTGTGGAGTGGTGGGTGCTGCTCAGCAGTGTATGGGACAAGTCCCAGGTACCCCCTTTTCAGGGTAATACTCTCCTCATGTAGCCTGGCGAGCCAGACCCACATTAAAATGTAGGGTCTGGGCACTCACAGTTCGCAGTGCTCAGTCCGAGGGGCGGGATAATCAGTTGTCTTTCAAATTCCCTCTGCACGCAATAGGACGCAATAGGATATTTTTTTTCAAGTAGCAGGGAATTCAAGCCAAACCGTTGCAACTCTGCCATCAATCATTATGTTAAGCCCACCAAACGACTCTATACACGATTTCAAAGCCCTGATTAAGTTTCGATTTTTGGAGCTCACAAGCCAACGGAGAGTTGCTAGACTAGACCTGGCAGCAAATGTAATTTGCTGCCGCTAGGGGCGCGTCTAGATTTCTAGGCTACTCCTCATGGACAGAGCTTGTCCCCAGCTGGCGGCTCAAATCCGTGTCCGCCTGGCTCAAATCTGTGTCCTCCAATGCCCACTCCAGCTGGTAGGCCTTCCAGCTGGCCTCTGACCCCCCCAGGCCAATGCCCTTTCGGAAAAGGTCCCTCAGGGCGTTGACCATGTGGCCCAGGGTATAATGAAGAACCTGGAGGAGTCCAGTCCCCTCCTTTGGCTGATGGAAGGGGATGACCAACGGGTAAGTTTTAAACAGCCCCATCAATTTGGGCACGTCAAAAAAAGTCCCTAGCCCAGAGGTGCGCAGGTATTTCTTCATCCCTCCCCACAACCGTGACATATTCCATCCGGAGGCCGAATGGACATATGATTTTTTCAGCCAGGTCTTCCATATGTAACAAGTAGTTGGCCGCCCTCTTTATCATGGCCTCTCTGAACTGGGGATGGGAAAGCCCCATGCAGACGATTGTCCCAGACACCGGGTGTTTAAATGGTGATTGAAAATGAAGGTGGGGAGTATCAGCGTACAACTGGAGGAAGTAGAAGGACTCCCCAGTGAACATCTCTCTAAGGGCCCTGCCAACATCAAGTGGTCTCCCAAAATTTCAGATTTGTCTGAAAAATGTATGCACTCATGGATGCTGAGGGAGAACTGTTGCCCTCTAAGGCCTACTAGGTCCTCCAAACCAGCTCTGGCCCACAGAAGCAGTGTGTCAGGGTAAGCAGCTGTAATCGTCACAGCTGCATGAAGTGTCATGGACTTGACTAAGTGGGGTTTACATAATTCCCCCACCTCCACTGATTCATGGCTTTTGCAGCCAAATTTTCGCATGGTCATGACAATGCCGAGATGGGCATTGTCTACCCCACTAATGGCCTCATCCAACTTTCCCATGATAAATTCTTGGTCCTGGAGACCAAAATGAAGATGTTCATTTTGCCAGGGTTGTAAAGGGAATTTTTCATTATGGTGGGCCTTTTTTTGTCCTCCACAGGTAAGTCCCTGAGACTCTTCAGGAACCTATCCATTATTTGTTCTAAGATATCCAGGAATTCGCCACGCATGAATTGATCAACCGTTAGCCGTGGGTCAGGGTTGTGGATATCAGTGGGCACCCCTGTGAGGTCAATGTAGAAACCCCCATCAGCTAAGGCTATTGTAGCACCCAGCATTTTTTTGAAGGCCGGCATGGCCCTCTCTTTCACCATGCTTCAATTCAAGTGTTTCCGCAGGTAAGGAAACGCCATATGAAGATTAGCAGCTGAGAACTTCAGTGTGTTCAGGTAAGGAATACCTTTGCAGATACCTGCAAATTCCTCTAGCTGCACCACTATGCCGTCGAAGTCAAAAGATAGGCTAAGCTCTGCTTCCGGCATTTCCATTGCACAGGCATGGAGGGGCACAATTAAGTCCCTGTCAGACAGAAAGTCTGTCTCGCCACACAGGAAAGGGACAGCAATGGAGTGGAGGTTGTCCTTGGCTAAGTATTCCAGTTCGGAAGAACTTTGCTCTGACATTTCGGTGTGGTGTGTATCAGTTTGCATGTGCTGAGTGTATGTGTAGTGTTGCAAATGATTGTAAGCCTTTTGAATTGTAGCAAGCAAATGAGAAAATGCTAAGCAAATAGCAAGGTTAGCAGATGCTAGAAATTTAGCAACCTAGCAACTCTTTTGTGGTATGTTGTGCCTTTGAAGGTCTGGAGCGCAACTGAGGCTTTTTGGATGGGAATCCGCTTTTATACATTTTGTATCTCTGGACTGGAATGTACAAGGATACAAGGAAGTTTATTGTCACATGCATATAGTTACTGGAAGTAAGAAATGCAGTGAAATTATGTCTGGTGTCAGCCTATTTGTGCATTTATGGGGGGGGGGGGGGGGGGGTGTAAAAAGTGCAGTAGAAGAGGGGTTTACATTTTGTATCTCTGGACTGGAATGTCGTACAGACTTGAAACACATATCCATACCTGCAAACTCAGTAGGGCTGAAAAAGGTGACATATTTCCGAAAGACGGAATGAAGGGATATCGGGAATAACCGAAATTTCCATTACATGCACATGGGTAGACCTGCAATATTATCAGATTATAATAAACGTGCAGTAAGCAGAATTAAAATTTACACTTTTACATATTAAAATGACACAGTCCTACACCTACCAGCTGTTTTGAGTTAATGCCATGTTTAGCCTAATTGAACAACTTAATGATGGAGAATATATTTTCAGACCTGCCATCCTTGAAGAAATGTCAGTATTACCTCAAACCAGGGAAAGCACATTGCCCACCTTGGCCTTCATGTATGCAGCCAAAAACAGACCAAACAACATAAATGTTCACAATCTGTTTTAAAGCCTAATCCTCATCTATAAAAATCACTGGTGTTGATAGAAAGGGACTGTGGATATCCATTTTCTCTGTTCTAGCATGTCTGGTTTATTAGTACCTCTTTTCAATCCATTATTATTTGATATTTTAAATACATCTATCCCTCATGTTATGTTGGTGTCTTTCTGCTCCTCTCGTGTCTACTGAGGCTGCAATGATCACATTCCAACTAAAGGGGCGGGTCTCAGCAATAGGTGCGTTATGTCAGTCTACTCTAGAAGCCTAGGTCCTGCTTGTTTGCGCGCTAATTATCAAGAATTATGATCTATATGCTACAAAGAAAACAAACAAATTAAACACCTATCACTGAGCAAGTCAAAATATTTTGCTAGGTCCACTTTCAGATTTGTTGCAAATAACTACATTTGGCCTTGGAAAGGTCTGCGCTCCCTGAGAACGTAATGTCTAACCATCATCGACACATGGAAAATATGATGCTAAATGAAATAACTTGTGAACAAGCAATAACTTTCCAAGACAATATTAAACTACTAAGCCGAGCTAAATTCACAATCGCACTCAGTGCAGAGTCGTTTTGTTTCGCAAAGCAAATCAAAACGGCCAGCTGCGAGAATGTGAATTTGCGAGTAAACACTTGTTAACCTCACCTCAGCAAGTCTTTCATTTAACCCACCGAGGGCAAGAGAAAAGTATCCTAACAATATGATGTTTTACCTTGAGTTACCTTGATAAAGCCCGCCCTCAGAAACAACTGCACTGCAAAATCTAACAAAATCTAACCAAGTGTTATTAATCTTATATCAAGATAAAAAAAAAAAACTAGTTGGTATTGTTTTCAGTATAAAGAGACTTACCTAGTGCTTTCTTGTGAAATCATTTGACTTAATTTAAAAAAGAAATTGAATTATTTTCAATCTCATGTTGAAAACAAGCAAATTTGTCTGCCAGTGCGTTAACTCATTGAATGCCAAGCTGTTTTCGAAAGCTTTGTCCTAGAGTGCCAGCAATCTAGACCATTGTTGATGATTTTTGTACAGCCATAGCATATTCTGTGTTATAGCTATAAACACGTACAATGGCTCGATTAAAAGGTGAGACTTTAAGCTCTCGGTGGGTGCAAACCGTGTATTTCTACACGCCTCTGTTTCTTAGAAATCCCAAGCTAAACAGTGGCTAGTTTTCATCAAAATCGCAGTTTTTTTCTAGAAATGGAGATATAACGTCTTTCATGAAATATGAAGTGTTGCCTGTTACTTACTTGTGTAAACTTTCCGGGAAATGATCAGCGAGACTGCCACCTAGTGATAGACCCACGAAAATGGCCTGGTTTTGACCTGACGTGCATGCGTCACTGATTCGACCCAAAGCGGCAACCGAGTTATGATAAAATGTCCAGATAAAATGTCCGGATTTTGCATTTTCATGAGTTTTCAATCGTATTTCAAACATATAAGGTGTGTTAGAGTGTCTAGTTTCGTAATTGAAAAATATTACGTTTTTGGCACTCAATGAGTTAAGCAAATTTGTCCTAAAAACAAGCAAATTTGTCTTGATAAGACTCCTTAAAATAAGTTAAAGTCTTCTTAAAGGAACACGCCACCCAATGTCAGTAGTAATATATGTTCTTACCTTAACTTTCACGAGTTGAGTCATACCTCTCCCGTGTCGGTACGTGCACTCAAACGCTCTGGTGCGCGGCTGGACTGTGTTAGCATGTTGCTATGCTAGCGGGCTTTGACGGTAACTAAGCGTAGAAGTAATCAAAAACATCCACGTTTTCCCGACTTAAATACAGTTGCACGAGTAGTTGATAGAAATGCTACGGCCACGCAACATGAAACGTGGCGATTTTCCAAGCGAATAAACCGGAGAACTACAATGTGTGGTGCAATAGCACTTGGGAGTACTTCGACCTAGCGTAGTAGTATTGTTAACACCTAATTGTAGATCCTATCCACCACAGAGTTTAGAATCCATGCTGGATCGACCCTCAGCCTCTCCCTCCCCTCTGAGCGAGAGAGAGGCACACACACTAGAGATGCGCTGATGGGCTATTATTTCAACCATAACTGCATAGCAGATAACATCCAACTTCCAAGTCTCTACGACCTTTTGTTCCAGAGTTATGATCGATAAAAGGTTTACGATTTTTTTAACGATTTTTTTCCCCATATTATGTGATATATTTCTTAGGGTTAGGTTATAGGCTTAAAACCCTGAATCGTTGGCCCCGACGATAACGCCGATAAGCCTTATCTCAGGATAGGAAGGTCCTAGAGACCCCAGACCAAGTGTCCTGGATGCCTTTGGTCAAGACAAATCGATAGAGCCCACCCGATAACCGGAAGCTGGTGTAAAACCGGAAATAAACCTTAAAATCCTTATATCTCGAGAACGGAAGGTCATAGAGACAAGCAGACAAGTCAGGCGACTTCCTCGTGGCCGGTTTTGGGGAGGCGGAAAAGAAAAAATTTGACCTATGACCTTTCGTTCGGGAGTTATAGTTGTTTGAAGTTTTCCCATTGAAATGAATGGCGAAAAGCAAAAATTTGCCAAAGTGTTCTCCATGGTATCAACCAAGGTCTTTAAAGTCATGGTGTTTGTCTCCTGTGTGGCCCTAATACAGCATGGGGTCTTCATTGACTATCAGGAGATGAAACGGCTCATGGACGACCTGCAGGTGAACCAGGCACGGCTCCAGCAATTCTAGATTATGGGTTTATGGGATTATTAACACCATACTCAAAAAGGTCAGCACACATCATGTCCTGAGGCTCCATGATAGTGTGCCGACAAAGCTGGATGTAAGGGCTGAGCCCTCAAAGGCCACATGGAGACATGAGGACCCACCTGAGCAGCCCTTCGAAGATGTCCAGGAGGTACAGGTGGAGGAAAGCTGTGTGAGGGTCCCGGGAACGCGCAGCCGGAACTTCCCAGTGACAAGTGTCGTGGAAATTATCCACTTCCTGAAACCTCCAATCCAACTAGCACTCTGATGTCAAAGACCCGAAGGAGAACACCAAGACGAGAAATGCTGAAGACTGTTGATCCTTTATTCACCGTATTGCAGTGATGATACAATCCAAACAATGTCAGGACTGAACCGTCAGGCAGTAGAGTGATGAGTTGCAGCTGCTACCCCGATGAGATCTGATCTGAATGTGCCTGAGCTCTCTCTTTTATGCTCTCAGGGGCCTGAGAGGCGTTCCTATCATCAGGAGCGTCACCAGGCCCCTTCTAGCCAATCAGAACGTTTTGGGACTTGAGATATTGGTGGAAACTCCTTCTCATACAAACATTAAAAAATGTGTGTTGCTAGGCAGAATACATGTGATCAAGTTCTATGTGTAATCTGTTGCCAGGCAGGGTATGTTTTGATTTGGTTCTATGTGTCATCCCAACTTTGGTTTCACTTCCCCTCTCTGGAAGGTCCCTGCATCTCCTCTTCTGCTAGCCCCTTCTATTTATGCCCTTCTGGCAAGTACCTTTCTCTCCCAGGCCCTGTCTTGTTTACTTTCACTCTTAGCCTTTGACAGTTCAGTCTCATGACTTCCAGTAAATGTTGCATAACAGTTGCACAAACAACACCTTTATAGTAAATGGAATGTTTCCAATAAACCAGCACACACACACAAGTATTATTATTATGTCTAGATAAAATCACCACATATTCCCCCCTTTGAGGCTAAATTAGCCTCACTATGCAGCATAAGCAGTATTTAAACACAGGAGTGTGCCATAACCCCGTATATTGTCATGACACCTCAGGCTATATGCACATGAGCAAGTTACAGGGGAATAGCGTTTATTATTAAAAACCTAATGTTAAACATGAAACCTTAAACCTTATGTAAGAACTAATAGGAATGTGTCGGCATCACTGCCCTTATGTGAGTAAGTAATAACATTGGTAAGCAAACCCCGAACGCCCAGATCAAGTGACAGAAGGACCAATTACTCGTAAGAACGAGTTGTGAAATCTCCCCATTTATCGACTAAAACAAATGGCTGGGACCCGAAACGGATACGTCCCCAAAGTGACCTGAAACCTCATATATTTCAACCAGTCACTTTTTGCACACGAGGTTAAGTAAAACCCCATGCTTCAAGGCACTCAATGCACTAGATATGGTATCAGGCATTGGCGCGGCCTAATCCGTCACTCATCTATACCCTACGGGCGCAAGGTTATTCCGCAAACCTTATATATAAGAGTAAATGATAAATCAAGAGCCCTGGACGCCCAGAGCAGGTGACAGAACGACCAATTCCTTGTTATGAACATATGGCTAGGACCCGAGACGGATTTGTCCCCAAAGCGGCTAATGTGCTAGTCACTTTGAGCATAAAAGAATTTTCATGCAACGGCCATCGGTGCCAAATCGGAGTTACATAACAACTTCATGATCCCACTCGTCACTCACCTATCCTTCTCCCAGGTATATGGCTCCTTAAGTAAATTCTTATATAGAGTATGTAAATGGTGTATATATGGCCCTTGTCTGGCCTTTACGCACCACGCACCACCCCCCTTTGTTACTCGCAACGTCATCCCCTTACTCCTCCGGATTCCTCCGGGCATTCACACTAGCGTGAGAACGGGTGAGCGCGCCGGCCGCAGGCGCGCCACACCGAGGGGACGGGCCGCCATGCTCTGCCTTAGGTTGCCCCTGCTGGCCATTGGGGTCGTACCCGTCCTCGAGCACTGACCGCGCCACACACCTGCCACACCACTAGGCGGGCCAGGCCCGACGTACGGTAAGTTGGGGTGAGGTGAGCGCTTCTAGTAGCAAGCTTTGGTTATACCTGGCCGGGTTTGGATGGCCTTGCAGTTGAGGGCTAAACCTCATATAAAATTGAATCAAGATTACTTAATGTGACTTATTCGTGTCAGGTCACAGCCCATAACCCTACTTTTTACTCTGTCACCTGGGCGTGCAGGCATGTGTCTTGTGAATTACCTGTCAGCGCTGTGTATGTGAGTGTGAGTCAGTGTGTGTGTGTGTAGAGATGGGTGACTCGCAGGACCCCACCTCTACTCGTACATGACCGGGAGAGGAAACTCCGGGGGGGGAAACTCCTGTTCCTGCTCCCGCTCCTGCTCCAGCATTCGAGCGAGGAAGTCGCTCTTCATTACATGACCCTCGTTGAACTCGTCTTCCATTATTCGTCCCACACTAGTTTGCACTAAAAGAATTCTCTCACTTTCATCCTCCTCATCCCATGGTATCATTACATTCTGGACCACGAGCTGTCTAGCAACCACCTTTGAGCAAACCTTTCCACAACATTGAGTAATACAGCAAAACATTCCTACCACTAAGGCTGCTCCTAGCAATAACTTCCCCAGAAATGCTACAATCTTACCCCCCCATGACCCAAAGGTGTCCGTCAGCCACCGGGTTACAGGGGCAAAGATTCCTGAGATATCCGGGATTCCATCAAACGTCAGTCCTTTTCCAGAGTTCTCGTGGGCTTCCTTGTTCACAGCCTTGAGTCTTTTCATTGCGTTTGTGAAGTCGTCCATATTCTCGCCTTCACCTGGGACGTACGTACAACACGAGTCTGTTCCAACGATCGCGCACACTCCACCTTCCTTTGCTAGTATCCAGTCCACTGCTATTCTGGTTTCCATTGCCATTTTTGTGGTGGCGTTCAACCTCCTGTCAAACGCGTTGAACGCGTCTATAGTGGCATTCATGAATCGCAGGGCGTTGTAGTGGATGTAGTTGATCCATTGAACATTCTTGGCGATGCCTACGGATGCTCCGTAGAAGGGGAGGGCGGCTTCAAATCCGGCGAGTACCTCGTCCCGTGCCTTGAACTGTCTTGGGACGTTGTGGGGTTGTCCGAATACGTCCATATACACTCCATCGTCAGCGTCTCTTCGGCTTCTCCTTAGGTTCCCTTTTATCGGCGTTTGCTGGTTGGCCCCTGGGCCGGTTGAGTTCAGTGTTGAGTTGCGTTCTGACCAAGGGACTATGTAGGTTTGCTGGGCCAGGGTGACCCTGGCACACTTTCCTCTCCAGTATTTTGGAAGGGTGTTTCGCAGTCCCCATCGTCTTCCACAGGCCCACCATAAGTCTGCCAGCGGAATATCCTGTTCGTACATCCAATTCACGCTCAGCATCGTGGTATTTACTTCGACTCCAATCCTCTTCCCTTGGTCGCTATTCTCCACCAGGCGGAAGTAGAAGTTGTTGAGTTCGTGGACCCACTTGGCTGCACAGCGTCCTTCGAATGCTCCTACATCCTTCACACCTTCCTTGACTGTGTTTGCCGTGGGGTGTACTTCAAAACACTCGAACTCTACATCCTCTGGAATCTCGTAGAGATGATGGGTTTTCTTTATCACCCTGGTCCCCATGCCTGGGTAGTCCTTCCTGCACCTCGCCTCGTTCTGCTGGAGCTCGTGCGCTTTCCCTGTCTGTTTTCCGGATAATGGGCCTATCTTAGTCCATATCTTCCGTAGCTCCTCGCTTCCCAGTCGCACAAGACATCCAAACGGGGAGAACTTGTCTTCTGTGTACTGCTTCCCTGACTCTTGGTGCACTATATCTTCTTCTCCAGTTCCTGGTGCTGGCAGCACTGTCAGCTTTGGTTTCACCGCCAAACACACATAACACCCTCCTTCTGGTTTTACTGTCTTTGCTGTGTATTTGGCCCATTGCATCCATGAATTATTCTCCCAGGCGCCCAGAGCGCCCGTGGATCTTTTCCTTCTGTTCTTGGTTTGAGTCCCATTAACCTGTTCCTTTTCCAGGACCTTGGGAAGCATGCTTGTACTATTTACATTCTTACTCTCATTTTTGCTTTGAGTCATTGCATTGTCCAGCACCGGGATGTATTCGTTACTCCCCGATGCTTCTGATTCTGGTGTGTGTGTCTCATCTCCTGATCCTTCTATGTACAGAATATTGTCCGTGTCTAGGGCACTGTCGTTGAGCATCTCCTCTTCGTCTCCTCGCAGAGCGTCATTGGGGGTGGCAGTCTGCACCCCCTCCATCGCTCTCGTCGTTCTCTGGGGAGCCCGGGAGGGGCCAGTCAAGGGCCTCTTCGAAGCCTCCAGTCCAATGGGTACCGGGGGAACTGCCCCAGTTGGTCCCCTGGAGAATTCGTCTTGTTTCCTGGCTGGTTCCTGGGCGGTCATCCCCGGAGTGGGGGCCGCCCGTGTCGTGCCCTGAGTCCGTCGGCCTCTCCACCACAGGCTCCGCAGGAAGCCGCGAGCCCTGCTGAGGAGGTGTCCGGGGGGGAGGCGTATGGACAGTGGGTAGTCTGAGTGCATCGAGGGCCTTGGCCATTTCTGCGGCAGCTTGCTGTGCTCCACTCTGGTCGTTGGCAGGGGCGTCGGCTGGGTATGGGTAATCCCAGTCGCTGTAGAAGTCCCCAAAGTCGATGGTGTCGTTCCCTTGCTGGTGTGATGGTGGCGATGGCGGTGCTTCTTCTTCCGGCCTCGGCGCTTCTTCGGCGTCGCTTCCTGTGAGGTCGGGTGCGTCCGTGGCGTGAGAGCGGGCTGCAGGGTCGGCTGGTGGATCACCGCTGGTTGAGGCTGTGGCAGGTCTGGATACTTGGGATTCGGGAGTGGCTCCCATCTCAGGTGGATGTCGCCTTCTCCTCCTCGAGCCTGGCTCGGCCCCAGCATCGCCAGCACCTGTAGGCACAGATAGGGGAGGGAGAACAGCAGGCACCCTAGGTACATTGCGCCCAGGGCCATCAGCAGGAGCCGGCAGTATCCTCCGCCTCGTACTCCTACGCGTACTCGGTCCTCCCCTTTGTTCCCCACCACCATCATCCTCCCCAGGGGAGTCTGGTGGGGGTCCTGGCGGGCTCTGGTCCCCGTCATCGTCCTCCGACTCCTCTGGACCTCTCGCTCCTTCTGGTGGCACCGCCCTGTAACAAGAGTTAAGGTGATACCACAAATCTGATCCTTGCACTCTTACCGCCCGGGGGGTAGCCTGGGTCACTCTGTAGGGCCCCTCTGCTCTGGGGTCGAGACACGATCTCTTAAACACCCTCAGGTACACCCAGTCTCCCACTTGGATCGGTCCTGGCTCAGTCCTCCGCTCCCGCGCTCTCTCTCTTCTCTTCTGCTCGCTGAAAACTGCCCTGTGAACTTGAGAAAGCTGTTTAATATAACTGCTCACCTCTTGTTCTAGAATTTCCAGCGGGGGCCTCTGATCCCCTCTGAACCGTGGCGTGGGCATCGCCCGCCCCGTCACCATTTCGTGCGGGGTCAGATGCGTGGTTCGATTTTTTTCACAACGCATTTTCATCAGCGCGATTGGTAGTGCGTCAACCCAATTTAGGTTTGGCAGGTTTGGATCGTCGTGCGCGCTTCGGACGATCTTCGCTATTTTATTCTTCAGCGTTCCGTTCGCTCTTTCGACCATCCCCTGAGACTGCGGGTGGTAAACACAACCAAACCGAGTCTTGATGCACAGCGCCTGTGCAATCTTTTTCCACGTGTTGGCCGTAAACGCTCGGCCATTGTCGCTGCTGATTATTTCTGGGATCCCAAACCTGGGTATCACCTCCCTTGCTAGGAATCGAATCACCGTTTTCTCGTCCTGCCCTCGGCTTGGACAGGCTTCTACCCATCGTGAGTAGCGGCATATTATTACCAGTACGTGTTTGTACGTGTTCACCGTTCGACCCATGTCGATGTAATCCATCACCAGGTGTTTGAACGGTCCCTCTGGGAGTGGCACGTGTCCCAGGGGCCGTGGTCCTATGCCTATTGTTATGTTGTTTCTGTAATTGTGTGTGGCACAAGTGTGGCAATTTCTTAACACGTAATTGATGCGATCTTGAAGGTATGGGGCCCAGAACCCCTTGTCAAGTATCTGCCGCTTGACCTCCCCCCTTGCGCAATGATCCACATCATGCGCATCATGAATGAGGAGATCAAGGAGTCCACTTCGGGCCACCACCCTTCCGTCATGACTCCTCCACACGCCATTCCTGCCTTTCGACGCACCTCTCTCCTCCCATAACAATGTTTCGGCCTGCGGAGCTGCATTCTGTGCGTCTTTAATAGCGCTAAGCGTGAGTAAAGGATCTACAATTCTAAAGGTTCGTCCGTCAGGCAAGGTTCGGCCCACTGGGGCTTGTATCACTGTGTCGGTTGCTGTGAAATAGCGATCAATTACGCTCGGTGAGTATCTAGCTTCACAAGGCTTGTCGCAGCACTCAGGGCAGCTGGCCCTCCGGCATAGCGCGCAACAGGCGGGATCTACCTGGTGCTCATGGTCGTCATCACACCATTGGGAGCACCACATACACGTATTGTAGGGGTAGGGGCATTTTGTAGGGCAAGGCATACTGTGCATCGCCCTGTTAAGCAGTATTTTGTGCGGCTCATTATCCTGTGGGGATTTAGGGGCTGTATTCAACTTCCTAGCCTCTAACGCCGCTTCCTTTGCTGCCTCATCTGCCTGTGCATTCCCTAGGGTAATGTAGTCCTGTCCCTTACAGTGCGCTTTGCATTTGCATATTGCGAGTGTTTTTGGACGCATCATGGCTGCTAACAACAACTGAATTTGCTCTAGATGCTGAATCGGGCTCCCATCCGATTTCTTGAACCCTCTCTGTTTCCACTGGGCGCCATGCACATGGCAAACATTGTGAGCATAGGCGCTATCTGTGTGTACGGTTGCATCCTGCCCTTCTGCTAAAGAGCATGCTGCTGTCAGCGCCTTTAATTCAGCTAGCTGCGCTGAACATGGTTGTGTGCACGGTTCGCTCATAACTGTCACAAAGGTTTCTGGACCTTTCATCTGTACTACGCTAAACCCTGCATGCGTCTTGTTGTCATAGTTATGGCTAGAACCATCCACAAAGTAGGTGATTCCTTGTCCTAACGGCTCACTCTGCAGGTCTTCCCTCAGCTTGGAGAAGGCGATTGAGTCCGCCACACAGTCATGTGGCTCGCCCTCATAATCAAGCGGGATGAGATCCGCCGGGTTTCCTGCCGTGTCGCATGCCGTTATAGTGACATCTGGGCAGAGTGACAGATTGTAGTACCTCAACTGCCTCTGAGGCGTCACGCAGAACTTCCCTTGTTCCACTAACTGCGCTATTGCGTGGCTGGTGTGTATCACCACTGGCCATCCCATGGTAATGTTGGAAGCTTTGACGTATGCCGAATATACTGCTTCAAGACCCTGGAAGCATGGTGGGTAGCCTTGGGCCACCGCGTCCAGCTTTGAGCTGTAGTAGGCGATTGCCTGTTTGCCGCGTCCATGACACTGTGTCTGTGCCACGATCGCGGTCATGTACGCGTCTTTTCCTGCTTCCTTCCTGACCGACACGTACAGATAGAAGGGTCTTCCGTAATCCGGCAGTGCAAGCGCAGGTGCTTGCTGTAATTCTCCTTTGATGCGTTCAAACGCCTCATTTCCATCCATTGTCCATGTGAGGCGGTTCCTCAGGTGGCTGGTTCCAGCTTGCACGATCATGGCTCGTAGTGGGGCTATCTTTTGTTCATAGCATTCCACCCAGTCGCTGCTGAAACCTATGAGTCCAATGAACGACATCATTTGCTTTACTGTGTTTGGCCTTGGTGCTTTGGTAATTGCTTCAATGTGTTCTGGGGCGATGCCCTTGTGCCCATGCGAAATTCGGCGACCTAAGTAGATCACCTGGGGCTGTGCAAACTGTAGCTTCTTCCTCGATGCTTTGTACCCCCCTTCGGCCAGAACGGTCAGCACATGGACTGTATCCTTCTCACACGTTTCCTGGTCCGGTGAGCATACCAAGACATCGTCAACATACTGCAGAATCGTGCTCCGGCACACGATGTGTTTTAAGTCCTCCTTGAGCGCCTGGTTGAAAATGTGCGGTGAGTGCTTGAACCCTTGTGGGAGTCTTGTGTACTGGAACGTCTTGCCTTGATATTTGAATGCAAAGAACTCCCTACTCGCGGGTGCCACTCGTATCGTAAAAAATGCTTGAACCAGATCAATGGCGGAGAACGTCGTTGCACTCGCCGGGATATTGGTCATCAGTACGTTAGCATGTGGGACGTCCGCTGGATAGTCCTCAATGCGTTCATTAACAGGTCTGAGGTCCTGGACCATTCTCCATCGCACTCCGTCTGCCTTCAGCACAGGAAATATGGGTGTGTTGCACCTCGCACTTGAGACTTCCTCTAAGACTCCTGCTCCCAGGAGATCTTCAATTGTTCCTCTTATTCCTTCAGCTGCTTCTGCTGAAATGGGGTACTGTGGTTGGAAAGGCAGCGTCGCTCCTGGTTTCAGTCTGAACTCCACAGGGCTTGCTGACTTTACTAATCCTATGTCGCCATCTCCTTGTGACCATACCACAGGCGGCACTTTTCTCAATATTCTCTCCGTTCGCTCGGTGCCTGTCTCTGTCGCTTCTTGTAGCATCATCACTTTCCAGGGGGTCGGTCCCGGCCTCCCTGTCTTTTTATCCGTCTCATTGTCTATGTAGTACTTCTTGTATTCCTCCCATTCTGGGTCAGATTTGTTGATGGGCACATGGTTCTCCTTATCCCAGCATCGATATCCTGCTCCTCCCAGTAGACCATACATGCAGTATGGGTTGCCATAGGGGCATCCCTTAACGTAGGGTATGTCATGAACCTCCTCCGAGGCCATTTGTCCGCCCTGATGGCCTTCCTGGGAGTGTATTGCTGGTTGTGCTGCCCTTTTCTTGGGGCACCATGACAGCTGTCGCATGTATGTGCTCCACTCCGCATCTTCTTTGCTGAATGGCACATGTCTCGTTTTGTCCCAGCAGCGGCGCCCCGCTCCTGGGAATAGGCGGTAGAGACAGAACCGATTCCCATATGGACACCCTTTAGCATAGGGTATCTCCTCTTTCTCCTGCGGTTCTGTGTCCATGATCTCGATCACTTGTGGGACTCCCCACACGGTGACTGGTCTGTCCAACTTTATCCTGAACATTGGTTCTCCTTCACAGCTTATGGCCGTTTGTAGTCGGTCATTCCCTGTATCTTTCCATTTGATGCACTTGGCCTCGAGCATTACTAGGCCCATTTCTCTTGCTCTGTGACCTCTGGCCACTCTCAGGGTGATGTGTGGCATTGTTCCGGGCATGTTGAAGATTACGCCTAGATCCCATCCTTCCACAAATTTCACCTCAGCGGCTACCCCTTCTTTGGCCACCACTAGTGCGCGTATGTCAAGTGGGATGCGTCCCCACTTACCCACTTCCCTATTCCATTTTTCTTCTCTCTCTTTGTTTGGCGTTTGGTCGAATTTTATCGTGCAGTGAAAAGGGCATCTTGGCGTCCTCAACTGAGCATGAAGGCTGTTTATTTGAAAGGCATGCTCGTTGTAGACCACTCGCTCTATGTTTGGTTCCAATCGTCCAATCCAGTAGACCTGGTGAGTTTCAGTTTGAGATGGGGCACTTATTCTTAGGGCCATTTGGGTTGCCAGTCCTGTTATCTGTACTCCTGTTGGGGAACACTCAATTTGGAGTCTTAGGTTGCACAGCGCATCTCGTCCCAATAGGTTGACGGGCGTGTGTTCTGCTATTAAGACTGGTATCCTGATTTCCTTGTCTTCTATTTGGATTGACACTGGGGCTGTCATTGGAATTAGCTGCGTTTTCCCCGAAAAACCCACTGTCTTCATAAACTTTCCTGAAGACCTGGGGAGGTGTTGGGCATCTTTTGGGTGAAGACAAGTATACGTTGCCCCTGTATCCACTAAACATTCTACCTCCATGCCCTCGATTAGAACCTGCAGCATTGGTTCTGCGTCAGCTCCCCTTGTCAGGGCGGGGAACTGACCCTCCCCTGGGTTTTCTGGGCCTCGTCAATTCCAGCTTCCCCCGTAAGGGGAGACTGGACCAGAGGGTGCCTGCATTTGTTGTGGAGCTCTCCCTTGTTGGGGGGCATAGTTTCCCCCTTGCATTTGTCCTTGATTTGCCTGTCCTCCTTGGTTGTTCTGGCCTCTGGCTTTTGTGGGGCAATTCCTGGAGATGTGGCCTATTCCTCCGCATATCCAGCATTCAATGTTGTTCCCTTGGTCTTTCTGACCTTGGTATTGTCCTCTTCCATAGCCTCCTCTGCCTTGTCCTCCTCTTCCCTGGCGGGATCCTCCTCTGCCTCTTGGCTGGTACCATTGTTGTCCCTGTTGCTGTTGTTGTGGGGGTCCATATGGCGCTTGCTGTCATGTCTGCATCATGGGCTGCACAGGCTGTGGTTGCATCATTACTGGCTGCTGCATCATGGGTTGTTGTACCACTGGTTGTTGTGCCACTGGTTGTTGTGGCTGTGGGACAGGGGCTGTAGTGGGCATCACTGGAGCTTGGGTGGCTGCCTTCTTTGCCCCCTTTGCCTCCTGGAGCTGTACATGGGTCAGCTTCCTTATGGTCTCCTTTTCTTGTTGCTCCTCCCTGTCTTTCCCTTGTCTGTACAGAGTTACATGGTGCACTACTGCCAGCCTGAATTCCTCTTTGGGCATAGCTGCCACGCGCCAGTCATTTTCCAACTGTGTTCTTACTTCCTTTGGCAGAGCGTCCATGACCGCTCTCCTGAATTGCATGGTGAGGGGTCCTGAGTCTTCTGGCCTTTGTTCCATCCTTATCGTCCATTCCTGTGCTGCCTTTTCCACGAAGGCGGCGGGATTATCACTATCTTTGAGCTTCTCTATCCAGACGGCTGAGGGGCTGTACTGGTTGGGGTATGCTGCCCTCAAGGCTTTCCATACATCATTTCGGACACTGTCGAAACACAGGGCATCCCTGTTGGCATTCATCAACCGCCCTAGGTTCTCTCTCTCCAGTACAGCCTCTGTGTCTGCCTTTCCCAATATCAGGCCGAGTAGATACTTTATGTCTCCCACGGCCAGATTTCGGCCTTGAGTTTCTGATTCTAGCCGACTTATCCATCGGCCCGCACCCTCATGCAGGACAGGGAGTCGTGAAATGAGGCCATTCACATCTGAGTGGGTCCACGGCTGGTAGTGGGCCGTTTGATTCTTTGTTATCAATGGTGCCATTACCACTGTCTCTTCTTCATCCGATTCTTCTGGGATGGCTTCCTTCCTTTCCTTTTCTCTTCTGGCTCTCTCTCTCTCCTTTTTTCCCTCCTTTTCCAATTTTTCCAGCTCCTTTTTGTTTTCTTTCAGGCCTTTTTTTACTCCTCCTTCAATTTCGTTGAGTCCCTTCCGTACCCCTTTTCTGATCTCGTCCAGGCCTTTCTCCACTCCTTTTTTCATCCTGCTGATTCCGAACAGTCCTGTGGCGAGTACACTTGGCGGGATCATCATTGGGAGCATTCCGGCCTTTCCTCTGCATGCCTCTACTTGTCGCTGGTGGGTCTTCACACCCTTTTCTCCTCTAAATGTTCTTCCGCAGCCGAGACACACTGCGGGGTCCGCTTCTTTCGGGGCCTGTGGCAGTTCTCTCTGAACTTGCTCTACAAGGAACTGTTCCAAGATACCCAGTCCTTCCTCTTCATCTTCCGCCGACTCATAGTCTTCTCCTGAGCCAACCTGGCTATCTGCTCCGTCCATGTCTTCCTCTTCGTATTCCGCTATCGTACTTGGACTGCAGGATAGTTTGAAGGTTAGTCGGCGGGCCCCCTCGAGGACTCTCGTCTGGGTTCTTGATAGCTTTCCCTTTTTTTACTCTCCTGTTTTCTTTTCAGTTCCTCATCCTTCTTCCTTTCTTCCTCTCTGAGCTTTCCTTCCCTCTCTTCTTGCGCTACCATGGTCTTCATTCTTTTCAGGACTTCTGTCATTTCTCTATTTAGGCTCTCGCAGCATTCCCTGCAGGCCTTTTTATACTTGGCATGCTCTGGCGTGCTCCCTGGGCTTGCCCCTCCGTCTCCCCACCTTTCCACCTCTATTATTTCCTCCATAATCTCCTCGGCCAGCTTTCCTTCTTTTGATCCAATTCTTTTAGCGGCTTTCAACTCCTTCAGACCTTCTTCCATTCTCATCATTTTCCTCTCATACCGTTCTTCACTCCCTTGTTCCTCTTTTCTTTTTCTTCGGTGTCTGTCTTCTGCTTGCCTAACGGCCTCTTCCACTTCCTTCCAGCATGCCTGGATGTATTCCCTGAGCCTCCGCCATAGCTCCTTGCACCCCTCCATCACAGGTTCCTTGTCCACCTGCAACCTCACCCAGGCCAGGGTTTCCAGGGTCTCTCCATCTCGGGCCTCTTTCTCCTCCTCCCCTGTGGCCTTTATCCATTTTTTCATGACTGCCTCCAGGTGGTCCCACAGCTCTTCAAACCACTGTTTCTGTCTTTCTTCTCTCCCCCCAGGGGCCTGCTCCCTCCTTTGGTCTGGGAGGCGTGGGGGTTCGCTCCTTTCAGCTTCCGGGTCACCCGTACCCGTCTTCTGGCTCTCCCAGTAGGGCTTTTGGGGGCTGGTTACCGGAGATCCATTTGTCTCCCAATGTCCTTTTGTGCTTGCGTGGAAGTCACTCACCACCTGCTCTTCCGTAGCTTCTTCTCCTCCTGTCCATTCCCTCCTTCCATCCGGCACTGTGCCCTCCAGGAGGTATTCTGGGATGGTCGTCCCGGTGGGGGATGATGGTGGGGATGGTCGTGCAGACGCCGGCTGGGGTGTTGATGGCCTTGACTGGGGGTGAGCCTGCTCTCTCCTTATCCTCTTTATTTCCTTCAGTACCTCCGCGCAGGATCCTTCCAGCGTGATTCCTTTTACTACTAGCGGGGCCTGCACTGCCAGGTGCACCGTTGGGGCCTGTGGTCCATACACTGGTGCTTGTATCGCCAGGGCCCGCGGGTTTCTTTCCTCCAGGCGTCGGAATATCTCCCGCGCGTTATCTTCCTCTCGTGGCACATCCGGGTATAGTTTGTCCTTTTCCCTGTATGGGGGAGGACGTGGCTCCTCCATGGGTGGAGCCCCTGGTTCTGATGTTTGAGTCAAAGCATCCAGTTCCCTTCTCGTGGGCTGTAGTTGGGGGCATTTTTCTGTGATGGGCGTTGTGGGCGGAGTGTCGGGCGGTGTGTCACTCTGGTCAGCCCTCTGCCTCCTCTTCCTTTCCGATATTTTTGCGAAGGCCTCCAGAGTGTTCAACTCCTTCTCTCTCTTTTCCTGCCTCCGTGTGCTCTTGTCATAGCCTTTGTAGTTCATAATTTTTTCCCTCATCTGCGCAATTATTGTCGGGTTGAGTGACCCTTCCTTTGGCCATGCTGTGTGGTCTCCTTTGTATCTTAGGAACCATTTATGGTTGATGCTCTTTACATCCTTCTCAGCAATGGCATTTTCCTTTACTACTTCCTCCAGGGGTGTCATTACTCTAGTCGCCATCCTTCTTAGAGGTCCAAACCGTAGTCTCTCCTTTCCTGTTCTGCTATGTCCTCACGGTCAGTGCAGAACATAAGATACTTCTTGTATCGCCTTTCCCTCTCCCTCTTGTACCTGTTTTGGTCTTTTTCTTCCCAGTCCAGCCGTAGGTCGCTCACTAAGTATAGTATAGAATTCCGCACGTCGTCCCACTCCTTGAAGACAGTATTTAGTTTGCCTCTTCTTTCTTCAAATGCCTTCCCTTTATCGTTCACTGCGCTTACGCTCCACCCGTTACTCCCGTGCTCGGAGATTCTTATTATCCACTTTTCTTTTATTTTCAGGTCACCCGATGTAGCTCCTCCTTCACTTCCTGCTGCGAGGGGCTGTGGTTCCTCCTGCTTCCTCACTGGCAGGCTATTAGGGGTTAGTTCCCCCAGCAGAGAAAGCGTTGCCTTTAGGTCTATGTCGTCTCGATACTTACACCTATACGGGAATTTGCACTTAAAGGGGACTTTACCCACGTATCCTACGTATTCTTGGCCTTTTCCGTCTCTGACGCTTATCTCCCAGTCGTGTTCGTCGTATTCAACGATATCTATGGCCCAGAGCACGTTCTGCTGTCCCTGTTCCATACACCTCTTAGAATCCTTTCTGTCCTTGTCCACGGAGCTCTTGAGTCTCTGTTAGCCTGATGTGTCACTTTCCTTTTAGATGTCAGCGTCTTCGGTGAAATGGTAGACCTTATTGCCCCATATAGACTTGAAGTAGTCTCCTTCAAACTCCCTGTCTTCCTCTTCCCTTCGGCTGAACTTGAGGGAGTCCTCTCTGTCTTGCCTCTCTCTCTCCCTCTGACACCTGTTCTGGTCCTTTTCCTCCCAGTCCAGTCGAAGGTCGCTTACCGTATATAGTATAGTGTCCCTTACTTCTCCCCAATCTTCAAGGACCGTATTTAGTTCAGCTCTTCCTCCCTCGAGTACCTCCCCTCTATTGTTTATGGCGCTCACGCTCCACCCCCTGTTCCCGCTTTCGGCGACCCTTATCGTCCACGTCTCTTTTATCTCCGAGCCGCCAGATGTGGCCCCTTCCTCACTCCCGGCTGCTTGGGGCTGTGCTCCCTCCGGTTCTTCCTGCGGCAGGGTAAAAGGGGTCAGCTCATACACCAGGGGAAGTGTTGCCTTCTCGTCTATTTCGTCCCGGTACCTGCACCTGAAAGGGAATCTGCACCCAAAGGGGAACCGCCCTACGTACCCCACTTGTCCTTGATCCTCTCGGTCTCGGATACTTATTTTCCAATCGTGTTCGCCGTACTCAGTGATATCTATGGTCCAGATTACGTTTTGTTGCTGATGTTCCATATACTTTCAAAGTCTTTCCTGGACCTAGCTGCTGAGTTTCTGAGCTTTGCTAATCTGATGTATCGCTATCGTCACTCCTTGTGTCCATAGGCGTTCCTAATTCTAATGGGTAAGCTTTCCCTATCAGATGTTCTACTTTCTCTAGTAGCTCTGTGTAACTATGGCACCGATATGCACCGCTCACAAGGCCCTCTCGGTTTCTTGTGAATATGCACCACTTATTGTCCCGCTGTCGAATGAAAGTGATATGCCACTTACTTTCTAAGTTCATTCGCTATTTGTGGGCGTCACTCTGCCTATTCTCTCTAAATTCTTACTTTTATCTATTATTATAACTATCCTCTCTATTTTACCACCGCTATTTCATCAGTGGGGACTTTAAGCCCTTACCTTTCCTTTCAATAATATTTCTTCACTCAAAATTATCCTTTAACCTTTTATTTTATTTTTCACAAAGTACATTTATTGGCTTTATTTCCTCTTTTATTTATTGAAGCAAGTACAAAACTTTTCACTTTAAGCAAAATCAGCAGATTACAAGTTTTTATTAAGCAGCTATTATAGAATTTTATTCCGCTAAGCAGTCGTTTTAGAGGTTTTGCAGCAGTACCTCCCCCTTTTTTCTTTCCCCTAGTTATTTGTCCTTCTCCTCCTTGTAGCTGGAGAATCTCTCTCAAACTTGCGCTTTCTGCCCTCAGGTGGGGCAAAGAGCTGGTCAACCACTGGCCTTGTGTTTACCCCCACAAACTTTCCTACCTGCTCTATCACTGTCTGCAGGGCCAATGGCGCTACGCGGGTGCCTAGCCTGGAGTGGGTTCCTCCGTATTTGTCAAACTGATCGATCAATGTGAACTGAATACTTGTCCCTGCTGTTTCCTTCCTTGTTCCAGAATATTGACACTGACAAAGACCCTCTCATAAAACTGGCCAGCCTACCCCTGTCTCGGCCAACTATCTCCCTCACCTCCCGCTCTATATCCTGCACTGACTGGGGCTCAGCCGGGCCGTGAACCTCTCCCTGCTCTCTCTCTTGCTCTGGCTCCTGCTCAGGCTGAGACACAGTGGGGCTTTGGCTTGGGCTATACTGGGGATTAGTTGGGCTGTAGCTTACAGAGGGTGGTGGGTTATATCGGGGAGTGGCTGGGCTATTGACTATACGGAATGGGCTGTGGATCAACTGGTGGGATACGGTGTTACCTGGATAGGGAGTTGGAGCTCTCACTGGACCCCCCTGATCTGACTCCTGGCGCCCCTCTTCTTCTGACCCTAAGCTGCTATAGCCTGTCTCTGGTGGGGCACTGGCTTCCCCCTGTCCTATGTCCGCCTCTATCTCTCCCACACTACTGTTTGGAGTGAACTCCTCTGAGGAGTCTGTGTCGGGCTCTCCCTCACCTGAATCGTCAGAAACTTCAAGGCGGTAAAGGATTTCTCCTAGGGTCTCTGGCCTATGGTCTCTCACAATCCTGAGCTTGGGCACCGCTGTTCTAGCACGGGGCTCGGGGGGGGCATCTGCAAAAACCTCCAATAGCTGCAACAATCTTCTTATGTTCAGACTATGGTTGTTGTGCAACCTTCTTATGAAAATGCCCGCGGCGGCTTCGATTATGTGAGTCTGACGTCCGTCTGTCAGTGTGACGATCCTCCTTCCCTCGCCGAACTCCTCTACCTCAAATGTGTATGTGTACTTGTCTTGCATCTATTGTGGGCCCAGGCAACAAAACAAAACACAACGGCGCACACTCAGCTTTTACAGAAACAACAACAAATTATGATAAAATATATTTTGTTCATCACCCTTTTGTTCAGGACGGTTTTTTACACATTTTAACCCACAGCTAATATTGCAGTTTACCTATTAACCCGTTCTTTTCTCTGAGACACACATATATTTTAGGGCAGCCCGTGCTCCCTTCACACAAAATACTATTTTAGTTTTCTCCTTGAAAACTAGATTTCCTCCTTGGAAATTAAAACACTATTTCAGTTTTCTCCTTGAAAACTAGATTTCCTCCTTGGAAATCATTACATGGCCATTTAACTCAGTTTTCTCCTTGAAAACTATTTTTAACCGGTTTTCACAATCACAAAACGCTTTTAAGATCAACAGTACAACCCAATCTCTGTCTTGTGTCTCCACTATTCTTTTGAGGATTCAGGTAAAACACCCCTTCCCGGCCTACCCACCGACTCCCACAGTACAGCTCTCCTAATAATAAGCAAAACGCTTACCTTGTTTTGGGCCCTGAGAGCTGCACTGGAGAAGTCTGCTTCACCCGGGACGGAACTGTTTCCCCTGTTGAATCCTTTCAAATCTCGGTAGAACCTCCAGATCTGTCGTGGAAATTATCCACTTCCCGAAACCTCCAATCCAACTAGCACTCTGATGTCAAAGACCCGAAGGAGAACACCAAGACGAGAAATGCTGAAGACTGTTGATCCTTTATTCACCGTATTGCAGTGATGATACAATCCAAACAATGTCAGGACTGAACCGTCAGGCAGTAGAGTGATGAGTTGCAGCTGCTACCCCGATGAGATCTGATCTGAATGTGCCTGAGCTCTCTCTTTTATGCTCTCAGGGGCCTGAGAGGCGTTCCTATCATCAGGAGCGTCACCAGGCCCCTTCTAGCCAATCAGAACGTTTTGGGACTTGAGATATTGGTGGAAACTCCTTCTCATACAAACATTAAAAAATGTGTGTTGCTAGGCAGAATACATGTGATCAAGTTCTATGTGTAATCTGTTGCCAGGCAGGGTATGTTTTGATTTGGTTCTATGTGTCATCCCAACTTTGGTTTCACTTCCCCTCTCTGGAAGGTCCCTGCATCTCCTCTTCTGCTAGCCCCTTCTATTTATGCCCTTCTGGCAAGTACCTTTCTCTCCCAGGCCCTGTCTTGTTTACTTTCACTCTTAGCCTTTGACAGTTCAGTCTCATGACTTCCAGTAAATGTTGCATAACAGTTGCACAAACAACACCTTTATAGTAAATGGAATGTTTCCAATAAACCAGCACACACACACAAGTATTATTATTATGTCTAGATAAAATCACCACACAAGCCAGGTGCGGTGGAGTGCACAGGAGCTCAACCTTATAAATTTGAACCACGACATAACGGCCAAAGAAGCGTATCGGCTGTATGTGACTGAATGTGCCAAACATAGCATCAGCGTGCGTTCCTTCAAGGCCTTTCAATCAAAGCGCCAAAGGATGATGGCTTGAGTTGAGTTTTGTATGAGGGAGTGTGTTGTTGGTGGGTTGGTGTATTGTGTATGGGTGTCTGGTGGTGGGTTTGTGTGTTGTGTATGGGCGTATGTGGGTGGTGGGTTTGTGTTGTAGTGTGTATCTGTGGTGGTGGGTGAGGTGAAAGAAAAAAAACCAACAGGAACTCTACCTTGCCGTGGTGTTGGGGCTTACAGGCCTGGGCCCAACTAAAGAGTTCCAAACAATTATCTATTACTTACTCATACTTACAGACCTTAGTATTTCTACCTACCACGTTAGTAGATCATCCAGCAAGATAAACCCTTAGTGAAAAAAATTTAGTGTCACAAAAAGTGGATACCAATCAACTCCAAATGGTCTGAAACGTACTCCTATACAAATTGTTTTTTGCGAATATCTCCGGAACGAAAGGACAGACTTGTCCGCTTGTTTCTACGACCCTCCGTTCTCGAGATACCGCAATTTTAAAGTTTATTTCCGTTATTATTGTTTTTCACCAACTCCCGGTTATCACAGAAAGTCGAGGGTGGTCTCAAAACAAGCGTCTTGACGATCAGAGTCGATTGGTATGTGATCCCTTGCTCTACGATGTTCACAGCCCGATATATAAGGAAAAGCCTCATTTCGAGGGGCAGATTTCGAAACTACCCCTTCCCAAGGTCTTACAGTGAGGTATCATATACCAATCGATGCGGAATCTCACCCCGAGTCGAATGGAACCAGTTACCCTAACCCTCTGACCCGGAGAGCTGGGCAAAGGACAAACCCTTACCTAACCCTAAGGTCAAAGGTCAATTTACTCCCTTACCATACTGATGGCAGGGGATGACCAACGGGTAAGTTTTAAACAGCCCCATCAATTTGGGGATGTCAAAAAAGTCCCTAGCCCATAGCTGCGCAGGTATTTCTTCATCCCTCCCCACAACCGTGACATATTCCATCCGGAGGCCGAATGGACATATGATTTTTTCAGCCAGGTAATGTATGTATATGTAACAAGTAGTTGGCCGCCCTCTTTATCATGGCCTCTCTGAACTGGGGGTGGGAAAGCCCCATGCAGACGATTGTCCCAGGTAGGTAAAACTGTAAAAACTTCTCCTCAGTAGTGGCTCCATTGACTGACTTGCTGTATTGACTGAAGTGCCATATCACTGGTCTGAACATTATCAGAAGGCATTTGAAAATGTCAAGGCGCTGATGCAAGTGATCTAGTGATGGGACAACCGACTCTTACACGCTAGTCGGTTCAACCGGACGGTCGTTGGTTGGCCTACCGAGTTAATAGATTCGGTCACCGGTTCGCGCGACGGGGGGGGGGGGGGTTATATCGCGCGTTACTTCCCCCGCCATATCGCTCCAAGACATGTAGCCTCAAGCTGCAAATGTCATGCTCTCCATGTCTCTGAAATTAGCTGACATACACTCATATTGACCTACACTAGACTCAAGCACTGCCCATGGTTAGCCTACATTCGGTCTTGTTCAGTAGTCAGCTGTGCGCGTGGTCTCCTCGTGAGCCTACCAATAGCCTATTCACTTCTAACATTTAACTTAACTACCAAGATAACATAGCCTATGTCATATAATATTTCCCCCCTTTGTAATTTAGGATATGAATTTCAATGAACAATTCCAAGATGCACGAAACATAAAGGCTTTCAACTTACCAAGAACCTAGACACCCGTTTGATTACTCATGCATTAGCACGGTTACGGTCTCTTACCTGTTGTACAGTCCTCGTGACAGCCTACCAACAAACATCTCATTTAACAACTACCAAGATAACATGACGTGTATTTGTATTTTATATCCATCGGTAATGTAGCCTATGAACCTCTATGTAGGCTACATAATCACCTAAGATGCACGAGAAATAAATAGGTTTCTGCGATCGGTTGATAACTCAAACTTGCGATAACACCCGTTTGATTAGACTCATACCCTCGGTTACGGTCTCCTTCAGTAGCCTGGCGCGCGGTCACTTCGTGAACCTACTATGAAATCAGCAACATTCACCTCTCTAACATTTAACTTTCTAACCACAAAGATAACATGACGTGTATTTGTAGGCTATGTGATGAACTTCCCCATCGATATATGAATGGCCATGAATACAAGCATCTACGATGCACTAAAACAAGGCATGGTTAATAACTTGCCGCGAACCTAGACAACCGTTTTGATTACATAGACTCATAGCCTATACCTCGGTTACGGTCTCGTTTAGTAGGCGAAGTAGCCTGATGCGCGGTCTCTTCGTGACAAACGAAGCCAGCAACATTTAACTTTATAACTAGGCTACCCAGGTAGCCTATTTGAAGCTTATGCGATGTGGGCTACTTCCCCATCAATAATGTGTAAATTGAACACAATCATCTACGATACTAAGGCTTGGTTTATAACTAACTTGTCGAGAACCTAGACCGTTTGATAACATTAGACTCACCCTCGACTACGGTCTTGCTCAGCCTGGCACGGTCTTCGTGAGGCTAAGCAACATTCACTTCTCTAACATTTAACTTTATAACTTTAAGATAATATGACGTGTAGGCTAATATGAGATGTAGGCCTACTTCCCCATCGATAATGTGTGAATTGCCATGAATAAATAATCTAGGCTACAATGCACGTATGAATCAAGGCTGGTATGAATCAAACTTTCCGAGAACCAGATAAAGGGTACAGCGGTTGTTGCACGGTTACATTCGGTCTCATTCTGTCTCCTCGTGACCACCTGCAGCCATTCACTTCTAAGCATTTATTTAACATGACTAGGCTACTAAGATAACATTAGGCCTATGTGTATTTGTAGGTATGTGATATAATACTTTCCCATCGATAAAATGTCCATGAACATAAGCATCTAGTTTGCACTAGAAAGGCTTATGTGATCGGTTGATTACAACTTGCCGAGAACTGTTTGACTCGTGTGGCAGCCACGGTTACGAGGCCCGGAGAACCTAGCGAACTGTTTGACAGCCACGGTTATGAGGCCCAGAGCCATACAGGCTCATCATAGTTTGACTGATTATACTACCACTCCAGTAGAGGCGCTAATACGCGATACGATGAAAGAGTAGCGACGAGAACACTCGAGCACAGCCAATCAAGCCAGTGTTGCTCTGTATGTGAAAATGGATGTTAGGAACACTGAGTCGGTTTTTGACGTTTGCCACTCGATTCTCCCGGCTCAGTGACACGAACCGGGTTATTTAACCGACACTTCGGTCAGTTCGTCAACACTAAAGTGATCAAGGTGCTGGCACTGTCGTCCTGCAAGAAGGTACTGAAAATGCTCAACACTTGTTTGCTACTTCTCAAAGAAGTTTAACCAACAGCAGTGGTATTCCACCATAGAAAAGAAGACGTTGGACCTTGTGCTGGCAGTTTAGCAAAAGTGTATTTCGGCAATTCTGACAAAACAATCGTATATACTGTAGCGATCATGGCACTTTGAAGTTCCTCCACCAAATGAGAAATGCTAACCACCTTTTTGCAAGGCCCCGTCCCCTTTCATTATTGTTGCTACATCTGTCAAACTTTGCAGAATGTAGACAATAATTAAGTTGTCAGCTGGAAAACAGAGCATGGACAATTTTCCAGAGAAAATAAGCATCATTTGTTGGACCCGGAGCTTGAAATTAACATTATTCCTCAGTGTCCCGCAGCTGTCCTGCATTCTACTTGGTATTGGGTACAGGGTTGTAAAACATTCAGTCAATAATCTATATTCATGTGTCTTTAATTTCAATGTCAGTTTGGCGTGATGTCATGGCCACAGATCTCAGTGAAAACAATCACCAGTAGCCTGGGAAATTATAGCTATAGCTTAAGCACTGCCACAGCGAAATGTCAAATGCTAACTGAAAACTGTTTTCATAGTGTTGCAAGGTAGCCTACCTATCATTTTGTCAAAATGCAGTTGCAGTATTCAGCATGGTATTGGTGATGTTTCGTCTGTCACTGACAGAAAACACGGCAGTGTTTTAGTCAGAGAGGACTGTCATATTGATTTTTTACACTAGTGTAACCATACACCATCAGTCAAACAATCTCAAAATGTCATGAAAACAAATGTCATTTCCCAGTCTGCCTGCTATAGTTAGGTAAAGCTAACCTAGGAATATCGGAAAGTGACCCATTACCTATTTTCGCCCTTCTGTGTCAGCCTATGTTTCACTTAATATTAATTTCTATACAAACCAAGACGACAGATTCCAAAAGAAATGTAAGCACCCACCTCATTAGGGTATCTTATACTGTTTTTGTACCAAAAATGACATAGTACAGTGATTACAAGAGCAATAAAGTGTTGCAAGGCTGCCGATAAAGATACGTTTAGATTCCCATGTGAACAGTTTATGAAAAAAAGTACCCATTTTGAAATTTGTTTTGCCATTTTTTCTACTGTCCCAGACATCTTTCTATTGTGTCCCGGGAGCACTTTTATGGTCCCCGGGAAATTGTTAATTTCTAGCCCTGTTTTTTACAAAATCAAATGAAGGGGAGACAATTGTTATTCAGGCAAAAGGCTATCAGGCAGGCTACACCAGGCAAGTAACTGAAACTCAATCTCCGTCGAGTAGCCTCAAAGCCTCCAGCCGCGCAGGCACTATAAAAGGAGCTCGGCAGTGGAAGGGTGCAGGTAGCGCAGCCAGCGGCTAGCGTGAATCTATGTGCTACTGGGTTATTGTCCGTGAACACTAGGCACTTGGATCCCATCAAGTAACTCTTAAAAGTTTCCGTTATGGCCCATTTCAATGCTAATAACTCTAATTTAAACAAGCTGTATTTAGAGTCGTTGCGCTCAGTGGGGTGTAAACTGCGGCTGGCATACGCCACCACGCGCTCCTCTCCGTCCTGCACCTGCGCCAGCCCGGCACCATGCCCTTACTGGCATCGGTATAGAGCAGGGTTGTGCACAATTCGAATTGCAATTCTGCTTCCTGTTTGCTACCTCAATTGAAATGCAAGTGAAATTCAAGAATTGAATTGGAATTTAAGAGCCAGTTTCAATTCAATTCTGGAATTTTGCACAAGCCTGGTATAGAGACGAAAGGGGAACGTAAAGTCAGAGTATGCCAACACTGGGGCCTGTGTCAAAAAGCTGTGTCCTTCAGCTTTTGAAAGGAATCCTGACATTCAGCAGTCCACTGAATTGGACGGGTTCCGGTCTTCTTAGCCGCAGGGACGACAGTAAGCAGAGAGTTGAGGGGCGAGCAAGTTTGGCAAAGCCATCGATAAAGCAGTGGTAGTATCCGGCTAGTCCTAAGAAGGTGCGAACCTCACGGATGTTAGTGGGGGCTGGCCAGTTCTGGACGGCTTCAACTTTTGCTGGATCAGGCTTTACCCAATTGCCCAGAAAGTTGACCTCAGGTTGCAGAAATGTGCATTTATCGGCACATAGCTTCAATCTGTGCTTGTGAAGGCATTGGAAGACCTGCTCTAGATGGTTAAGGTGCATGGTAAAGTCCAGTAAGTACACAATGATGTTATCCAGACAGACTAGCACTGCCTCTATGGTAAGGCTGCTCAGACAGTGTTGCATCAAACGGTGAAACGTTGCTGGCGCATTGCATAGGCCAAAAACCATGTGGTTAAATTTACCCTAAATTTGTGGGAAGTTTGTCATACTCAGGAAATGCTGTAAGTTGTACTGTCTGCTGTGTTCAGACTTGGTATAAAAAATATTGTTTTTATCTCACTTATATTTTTGGATGAAACCATATAAAGTAATATAGAAAACTGTATTATATTGAACTATACAGTATCTTAATGCATTCCATCAAGTCAAATATCCTATATGGCTTTAATAGAAAAATTTGCATCGAGGAATCTAATCAAATCGCTGACATGACAATCATAATCGAATCGAATCAGGAGATCAGTGACAATTCACACCTCTACATCATAGGGGTTCAGGTCACAAAGGTGCACAGGAAATCTCCCATTCTTTACCTTAACCACCGCATGTGCTATGCCAAAGGAGGGGGCGTCACTCGGCTTTTACGAACACATGCCCAAACAACAACCTAACTTTGCAATGGCAGACAGATCCCTCCTTTGAAACACATATCATATATATCGTCACCCCACACATGCCTTTTTTATCACGTTAACTTTTAGTCCTTGCTTGCTTCCTCCGATGTAGGCTATAGCCTAATAAGAGTTGAGCAACAAAAATTGAGTCGCAATAGTTTTTTCCTTTTCATCCCAAGAACAACTGACCTTACTATCACCTATAGGGTACAAGTTCTTAAAAGGCACACTTAAAAGAACAGTAACTCCATGACCATTATGTAGCCAAGATAACAGTGGCACTTTTGAGAAATATAAAAAGCAGCTATTAGGACTGTCTAGTCCATCTTAGCACATAGACTATATGCATAACATAGTGCTATCCAGAACATGTGATGCTTGAAAAATGAATAGGAGTTTTAAAAGCTATCAAGAATGTCACTAGATATAGATCTATGCACTTCTAAGAGCGAACCATCTCTGAAATATGGGTCATTGCCTCGCTTGAGTCTCAACTCTATGTCAGTAGGGAACTTTGGGATGACAAAGGGATCTGGCAAAAATCCACTACGTCGGGGAGCTGAATCTCCAGAGGAGGTTGATCGCAAGCTAGCAGTGTCCAGTGTAGAATCAGAAAGCTGGTCATCATTCTAGGGCTCTTCGTTCATTTGAGGGCTCTGGGACATGCTTCTGGGAAATCCTCAAAGTAGCTCGCTCCTCTGGCAGGTCGGACATGCTGGTCAAATTGCACAACTCATTTCTGAAATTTGGGTCTTCAAACTGCACAATCAGCGTTGCATCCAAACTTCGTTCTCTCTTCAGTATGTTGATGAATGCATCAAGTCTTTCAAGAACACCTTCAATTTGAAGTCTTCTAATGTCATCTGGTGCAAGGATTACATGCAACTGCATAGTTCCTAACACAGAGAGACAAAACAGATAAAGATAAAACTAAGCATGCATGTTTGCATTATTCAAATGCAAAACGTAATAAATTGAAATCATTTATACAAAGAGCTAGCTCCTCTCGGACTATCCCCTCAAACAAGTCGTGCAAGATATCTGGACATAATAATAATAATAATCTGTCCAATGGACAAGCTCACTTTACACCATCAACACTTTTCAAACGTTAATTTTGTTGCAGTTCAGACACACAGTTATCAATGGACTCTTAGGTTCTGAAGGTAAACTTTCCACTTTTAACTTGACAACTTCGTATTACGATCAGCTAAGCAAAACCTCAGAACTTGCCTCCAATGAAACATTCCCAGAAGCCAGCTAGTAAATGTGCACCAAGATTGTCAGTGGAAACATACATGATTTTCAAGAAGCGCAATATCTTTGATCAGAGGCTCAAGAGTCTTTTCTTACCACACTATGTTGCAAGATAGATAGATGAAAGAGAGGACCTATACTGAAAAAGTAGATTAACAATCACCCAATATACACTACAAACCTTGTAGTCATTTGGTGGTACCTAAGGGGTTACATACTTTGAAATCATTAATGAACAACCCAAGAGCAATGTGAAATTCCTCACCAGAGAGCAATTCATTCTCTTTTCGATTCAAACTGTCACAAAATGATCCATACTGTCTTGTTTGTGAACCTGATCTATGATGTTGTAGAACTTTAACAAGTACTTCGGTTTAGCAACTCTGTGAGAACACGTAAAATTGTAACATAAGCGAAGGTTCTCTGTCGACAGGGTTCCTACGCAGTATGGAAAACCTGGAAAAGTATGGAATTTGATTTTAGTAATTTCCAGGTCTGGATAAGTATGGAAAAAAGGAACAAGGGTATGGAGAAATATTTGTGTTTCCAGACTATTGCATCTACAGTACTAATCACATCACTCAGGTCATAATAAACCATTCCTACTGTTGTGTAGCTTAAGATGTCAGTCCACATCATCAAGATACAATTGAATGGGGGTCCTCAGAAAAAAATCTCTCCCGCAAGGGGACCCTGGTACCAAAACCAAATCGAAAACCCCAGCACTATGCACGTGCCCTATACCTAGCTCTGCTATTTTCGGCTAAAACACTGGTAGACTTTTTTGATTTTGTAAGATAAACTGTTATTGCAAACAAATAATACTGTTTACGGTGATTTCTGAGTTTTAGCCTGGAAACCAGACTCTCTGACTTCGCAGAGAGTCTGGCCTAGATCCATAGGCGTTTGTTTATTTCCGGGTGGGAGGGCACAGTTTGAGGTTTAAAATCATTGGAGTTCCTTTGAACCGCTTTGAACCAATCACTAACAACCGGCGTTGCGTCATACAGAGAAGTTTCTCTGCAGCACGCCCATAACAAGCACAGGTGCATCTTATCAGCAAACAATCACACGTTTCATCTGCGTAACTCTCGCCAAAATGCATCATATAGTGTTTTGTGAATGTACCCAAGTCAAACTTTCATATAAATGCATAAGTACGTCCAAAGTAGTGCTGGGCGGTATACCGGTGTATATTTTCATTATGATATGAATTTTTAATATACCGCCATACCGGTGTATTTTATTACACAGCGATTGGGAACGCTGCACCGCGCGACAGTGTTTCACGGCTCCCACACACAGCTGCGTGTTTCGCGTTGCTGGAGACGAATCCCATTCACTTTACATGGGCTCACGTGATCCGTTGCCGAACTGAATTGTGGGTCCGTCGCGTCGCGTTTCTCCCGCCGCTCGCGTTGAGGAGTTCAGCTGTTGCTGCACCGACAGACGGCACCGGCCAATCAAGCCAATCTACGGACGGCACCAACCAATCACATTACGGTTTTACTTCAAGTCATTTGCATAGCTACCGTCGGGAACACCCACTGGCATGCACTGACTGAACGCAGCTGTGTGTGGGAGCCATCAGACGGGACTTTTTTCACACGCACGCATGGTGCCACTGCGAGGCATAGTGAGGGTAAACACAAAACACCTACTTTTTCCCCTGAAGTATGACCCTTAAGGCTTAATTTCTCTTTAGGTAGGGGGTTTATTTAAGGGTGTTTCAATTGTTTCTTTAGTTAAGGAACAACGTTAATGGATACTGCATTGAAAGGGATTTACCGTCACGAAAATTCTATTGAGATTGTTCAACAGCTGTAACTAGCTGGCTAGTAGGTGATGTCGTTCGTTAGCAACCCATCGAACACAGTGAAGTTTAATGTTCTTATCATTCATCTCACCTTAAGAATATTCGCTGAAATGATCCAGATAGCAAGTAAAGCATGTTATAGACATGCACTGAGCAATACTAGCTGGCTAGTTAGAAATGATCCTGACTGTCATCAGTGCACCAAAACAAACTTTTTTGTTAATGTTTTGCCTAGCGAACCGAACCGAAGCTCATGGCAGGCTAACAAGACATCCACATCCACATGAAGTTAACATTAGCCTACCACTAACGTCATGTAAACCACACAATAACATTAAGGCATGTTTCTGATAGGCCTATTTGACAGCATACCTGTCAACACTCTCGTTTTTCCCGGGTTTCTCCCGTATTTCAAGGTCATCTCCCAGCACCCTCCCGTTTTGTTATTTCTCCCGGAAAACTCCCGTAATTTGCATGGCCATCAAACTTCATTTTAAAATCATTGATGCATTCAGGTTGCCAGATTGTGTATGAAATACACCCTACACATACACGATCACTTAGTTTCAATTTCAACCGTTTTGTCATAGGCTATAACCTGGCAACCCAAAACCCAAATAAGGAAGCGGATGCCAACTGCACAGCCTGAGTCTCGTCTCGTCGTAAGCAAGCGGGCTAGATGAGGGCCTACTCCAGAACTAGCTGTTGTGAAATTGTTGGGAATTTAATTGATTAACACATCACATAAACTGTTATTGAGTGTTGTTGATACACTGAACTTGTTCCCTCGGAACCAAATCTGACAGCAAGCAGCTTTGGAGTTTTGGAAGTAGGCTGCAGGCAGGCAGCTGGTGGATATAACTGGCATGTGCAGTGTTGAAACACGTGTATGAAACGTATACACGGGTTTCCCGTTTACCAACAAAACAAGATGCGCGTGCAGCCGTGAGGCAGAAGATGCTTGGTGGCCGTCCACAACGTTATAAACTTAACCTAAATAGTCGGCTGCTGTAAGCTACAATCGGATTTTATTGTATACCCCTGTTGTCTCAATGATAATAACATCTCATTTCAGACTATATTTCAAAGTTTGCCGTTCATTTGCATTATTAATATAACATCGTATTTTGTCATTTTTGGCGAAGACATGCATTCCGTCAGGGATATTGAACATATTTAACATTCTCTAACCATCGTGATTTCGAATTGGTGCAGTTTTTAGCACAAAAACTCATTTTATTCTTTTGCTCTTTTGCATTGCTCTATGCTGTTCTATGGTGCTTTCTGCCTCTTGGTTGCGCACGCATGTTTTTGTGACGTTGCATAGAAATCCATGTATTAAATATGCAAACACAGATCCGCTACTTTTTGTATTGGTTTTATACAAGATGTTTGTGAAATTTGCACAGTAAAAAACTGTATTTTGACTGCAATTGTCTTTGCATTCTGATTAGATTCTTCATTAGAATCATGAGTGGCTCTTTGTAAACAGCATCATTTTCTGGGGCCATGCAAAACTGCATTAGCCTACCACTAGTGTGGAGTTATTCTACATCATGACAGTAAAATAGACCATCCTTAGTCAATGTACTGCAGCAATTCCTCTCTCAACCTGTAGAAAATGCTGTGAACATCTGATTATGCATGAAAAAAAAATACCGTCATATACCGTGAAACCGTAAGAATTTAGAAAAATACCGTGATATACATTTTTGGTCATACCGCCCAGCACTAGTCCAAAGCGCCACTTTTAAGCTTGTACTACTACTTTTTTGATACAATTGCGTCAAAATCGCTATTTTTCAAATACTATGAAGGCTCGACACAACATGAAACTTTGATCGAAGTATCATCAGTGTCTGTACACATGAACTCGATCATTGAGAACATTGTTGGTGTACACAGAGTTTACTAAAAGAGAGGTTTTGAACAACTCACTTGTTTTTTCTGCTCGCTGCCATCTTGCCATCTTGCAAGGAGTGAGTTGTATCTTTTTAGTAAACTATGTGTACACGAACAATGTTCTTAATGCTCGAGTTCATATGTAGAGACACTGATGATGCTTCGATCAAAGTTTCAAGTTATGTCGAGCCTTCTTAGTGTTTGAAAAATAGTGATTTTGACGCGACCATATAGCCTACTAAACTACAGTTTGACTCAGGTACGTTCGTAGTGACAAAAAGTTTCAAGTGACAAAATCTATGACTAAAGTTTAGCTGACGATATAACATCCTACTCCACTGTGACTTCGTTCGTGACACTCCTGTTAATAGGCTAAACTATTATTCACATTTGCTCAAAGATTTCATAAATATAAGCCCTTTTCGCTCCCTATGTTGATGTATTCCAAGCGATCTGCTTCAGGGGCGGGGACGTAGCCTAGTAATTGAAACACCATGCCTGAGTACATAATCGCTCTCATGGACGCCCTCTGTTAGTTGGTTGGTCGGCTGCCTATCTATCTATCTATCTAGCAGTGCACTAGTCTCCAACATATGTAGTATGTTGTATCAAATGTGAGTGCACCTTCCAACACAGCACTTCCCCATCAAAAAGTATCCATCAATGGGCAAGTGTTATCTGAGGGAAAACAAGTTAATAATAAACATTATTATACAGCTCTTCACAATGCTAGTAGAACACTCCATTGACAATATCTAGAATACGGTCAGAAAAATCTACCGAGAAGTTTGAACATTTGAGTATGGAAAAAGTATGGAATTTTGAAATGGAAAATGTGTAGGAACCCTGTGTCGAGCAGTATCTAGCACATACTGAACTGGCTCAATTACAGTGAAATTTGTCTGTTGTCAGTTCATACTGTCTAATGAATATTTCAGTTCAGTTCAGATTGAAAACTATAAATAGTTCACTACTTCAATATTATTATTGATTATATTCACGTTCACGTTTCACTTCATTTAGTTATTAAAATGTTGGTTGGGGAAGAGGATATAAGAGAATATTTTGAACTGTGTTACAACTGCCTATTAGCCTACCAACACAAAATTGTTGTGGGGTACACTTAAAAACCACTGTCCACTATCTAAGCAAGGAACCAATTTTGGGAGAGAAAAGACACATTTCACATACCGCGTCTGGAAGATTGCATAGACGACATTGGCTGGGCCCAGTTGTAACAAAGTTAGACCTCCTAAAAGGGTTTTGGCAAGTGCCACTCACCCCTTAGGCCCAGGAAGTCTCTACATTTGTAACTCCCTCTGGTCTGTACATTTGGCATAAAAAATGCACCAGCCACCTTTCAGATCACAGCTGGATTATCCAACGTATATTGATGATGTGGTGATATACAGTACTTCTTGTACATCTTGTAATGACCATGTATGGCATGTGCAAGCATTGTTTGAGAGGCTTCAGTAGGCTAATTTGGTGGATAACCTGCCAGTGTGAGTTCAGCAGGACTAACTAGCGCCAGATTTCGGAGTGCAGGGGACAAGCCGGGATGAGCTATGAGACAAAAGTTCACACTCGGTATCATGTTTCAACACACTTTAGGTCAATATCACACCGAACTTCTCCTTTAACATGACTCATTGAGAAATAAGCAGGGCACATAGGCTTCATATGGACTTCTACTCCACAGAGATAGCAAATCAGCTTTCTGCCTGCGGTTTCAATAGCCTGCTGGTTCTCCTATGTGGGAGGCTTACCCCCAACAGCTTCATCAGTTGTAACTCCATGGCTGTCTCTTCTGCACCACCACAAAGACATCAGCTAACCTAGCCGCCTCCACTGCCGAACCTGGGTCATGCCCATGGATTCAGACCTGAAGCTCAGGGAATATCCTCAAATACTGCTCAGATATGATCATGTCACCAATTTCATGTCCTGTTTTACCTTTTGGCTGTATGCTCTACCGTTGCACAGACATGCATCACATTCAGCCAGATCTATGCAGCGTTGCATGAAATCGAATGAGCCAGGTGGTCACCAGAAAACGAGTTAAGGTGCACTTCATAAACAGTCCTTATTATAACCACTCAGTACACTTTAAAAGTTTACAATACTTTGATTTGTTTGTAGGGACCCTTTGTAGTTATATAATCATAATAAATCACTAGTTGCTTAAAAAACAGCTTAAAGTGATGGGGTTAAATTTCTTCTTTGCATACATTCTCTTCAAAATTAGTGCATTTCTCTTTCTTTCAAATGCTAATGGAAATGTTGTGCTTGCAGATAAATATAGAGTGACAGCTTTGGTATGCCTATCACATAAGTGGCCTCTGTTTCTGCTTGCCTTTAGTGTTGGATGGTAGGATGGAGAACGAACCACAAATGATAAGCAGTGTTATTATTCATGCCATGCTACGTTAACTAGAGGGAAGGGGAGAGATAAGAGAGCAAACCCACAGAAGAGCCAACATAGTGCACTGTATGTTCTTATAAAACATTGCAATAAATGTGGGTTTTTAAGACCTTGCGGAAAACTGCTGTAAATATCGGAGCCTGCAAATGATCAGCATGTGTAGGAAAAAAATAACTCCTTATTAATTCATTGACATTGACATAGTTTCTTGTTTTAAAGGACTGGAGAGGATCACAGAGGCAACAAGCAGCACCACAAAAACACGGGCTTCATTAAACTGAAGTCACACACAAGTTAATATAAGGCAGACACCAGCATCCTCTAAACATGAGGCACAGCAGACCACTTAATCAAACTGTAATGTAAGCACTGCCATAATGAGAAACCCACAACCCACAACCACAATGAGAAACCTGAGGACTAATCCCCATTGCCTTCCGCACATCAATACTCTTGCACACACACAACACAGAACAGATTCAAAGCCTTTTTTTGCTACTGGGCTCCCTCTCCAAGTGCAGAGTTTTTGTATTTTACACAACTGCTGTAAATACTACGTTACACCCTTCCCCCTGGACACGGTTCACTTGTTTACAAACTTGGAAAAATAATCTCCGAAGAGCCATGTTGACTAACAAGGCTGGTTCTTGGGCTATGGATGGGAAGGCATACCATTCTTCCCATTACAACTTAGTTGACCATCAAAATCACTTCAAAGCAATTATCTTAAGGTAAAAAAAACTTGAATAGAATGCTTTGAAAATGTACATTTAACTTCCCAATCGAGGACAACACCCCTTGGGTCTGAGTTTGAGGTGCTGTCGTAATCCCCAGGGAAAAGGCTGAGCAGCATCAGACAAAGAAAGAGTTGCTCACCCCATGCCAGGAAATACCACACCTGTATCAGACACAGCTAGTCCACAGACCCCGGCCTGACTCTTCTACACGAGGCACCAACCCCTGTATTTCAGTTATACCTAAACCCTGCTTCATAAGATTGACTGACACAACTACTTTATTATAGACATATTATAATTTATATTATATATATATTATAAAAATATATCATAGATGAATTGACATGAAGGCTTTTGTTAAACGCTATAACAGTGGCTTTTATCATTTACCATGATAACAGTCGGTAACTGTGTGTTACAGAACAAGGGATAGGAGCTATTTGCAGCCAGGCCATGTTGTTTAGGGGGTTTTAATATTTTTCTCTGAGAACTCAGCAATAAACAAACAGAATGGAAAGAAACCTCTAAACACAACATTCTACACACCAGGCTACGTGTTTTGAGTATAGGAGTAGTTTGAGTAATTTTGATGAATGTGTGTGTTGGGGCATGGGACTGATCAAGAAATTGAGCAATTAGCAATGCACTTTGTGTCACTTCACCAATGGGAATGGCTTGCACCTGCCCTTACAGTGTTAAAGGGTATATGGTCACAACAAACAATTGGCCATGTGCCTCCAATTTATGATCAAGTGAGATTTATCGTTAGCACATATGGGTAGCACATTTGGATGGTTAACCATGTTGGGTACATCTGGAGTTGACTTGCCTTATTTCATCTCAGAATATACAATTAAAGAAAGAGAGAACCCCTGGATCCAGCAGAGCCTCCAAAAGTGGTCACTTACTGTACATGCCTGGGGCTTTCTGTATCTCCAAACAAGAACTATCCACAACATCTCAACAGCATCATCAATTACACACTCTCCTTTTTCCTGCACTTACCATAACAATTTCTCTTCTCATGTCTGTGCTTGTAATCTTTTCAATCGGTGTTACTGTCTAAAATCGAGAGGATGAATTCTCTTATCTGTGTGTCTGTTCTAACAATGCTGCAACCACAAGAGTCATTGCCACGTTGCATGCCAGTGATTGCTAATGATCACACTTGCTCTTGTTCTTTCTGTCACAATATTCACAGTTTATTAGTCATTTACTCAGCCCAGAGTCAGTTATTAAGGAAAGTCTATAAAGGAAATGTAGGCTTTCAAGACAATTTTAACTAGATGTACCGCAGAGCGGTACAAAATATGACCGCCGCCCAGTCCAGCACATTTTTTCCACAAAAATAAATCACGCTGAAAGGCCTATATGATTCTAACTGTCTCACTAAATTGCATTATCCACACTCAATTCTCACTGGTATCTGCTAGACAACAAGTACCAAAACATGATTAGTGCATAGATTTCACATGTAAAATTCATTTTATACAACCCCACCTCCATCTTGCCTGTTCATAATTCTGAGAAATTCTTGAATTGTGTGCATGTGTGCATGTACATGTTTATGTTATGTGTGTGGGTGTGTGTGTGCGTGCTTGTGTGTGTGCCTGCGTATGTGCCTGTGCATGCAAGCGTACATATGTCTACTGTGTGAGTATGTGTCATACGTATGATTACTGTGAATGTATATGTGTGTGTGTGTATCTGTTTGAGCACATGAAATGGGTTAACATGACCCCTGGAGGCAAACATACGGAAAAAAATGGTCATCCTAGGCCCTACAGTTCTCAGAGAACTGTGTCTGCCCTACCCTCCTTTCGGGGGGTCCAGTCCAGCGGGGGGGCTACAGATCAAAACGAAAAACGACGGTTTCATGCTATCCATGTGGGGTTACATGCCCACCAAGTTTTGTGTACCCCGGTCTTTCAGTGTCCCGGGAATCCCTGTTGGTGTACGTCACTAAATGTACACATAAATTATTTTATTGTAAGGCCCCCCATGAACGAAAGTACACAAAACTTGGCATGCATTCGGAGGGTGTCATAATGATCCTACACTTTTATTTTCGTGCAGTTTTGACCTTATCAGCCAGAGATATTGTGATGAAAACACCACGTTTTTACTTTTTTGTGTTTAACTAGGTGGCGCTATACATGAAATGAGTGGTTATGTAATGGGTTGACATGGCCCCTTGAGATCAACATACAAAAAAAATGGTCCTCCTAACCCCTACGGTTCTCGAGATATTCACAGAAAACTGTGTCTGCCCTACCCTCATTTCGGGGGGTCCAGTCCAGCGGGGGGGCTACAGATCAAAACGAAAAACGATGGTTCCATGCTATCCATGTGGGGTTACATGCCCACCAAGTTTCGTGTACCCCGGTCTTTCAGTGTCCCGGGAATCATTGACGGAAATTTGGGCATGCGAAAAAGAAAAAAAACAAAAAAACAATTCTGACTAAACCTATATGAACGCCGCTTCGCTGCGCAGCGGTCATAATAAGGGACAGTCAACATAAAAACACCTGGAGCAAATGAAGCTAACTTGCACCACCTGCTGGTCAAATGGCTGCATTGGCTCAGTCAGACATGATTTACAGTATGATGATTTCACCACTATCAATGAGTTTTGTAGCCCTTCAAAATTATATTTGCTGCCGCTAGGGGCGCGTCTAGATTTCTAGGCTATGAGTTTTGGGCTTACCACAGAAATTGCATGTATGGTCTGTGTTTGGCAAACAATTTGTCATCTTTCTCTGTAATATTGTCCAACATAATTACTGTGAGTTGGCAAAAACTCACTTAGCCTTAGTCCTGAGACAAACTCCAGAGGTGAGAGGATGTTAGATGGCTAAGCACTGGACTGCACTCTATGGGGCCTATAAACTTGTATACTTGTATACCCTCTAATGTTAACCATTAAGGGAGTTATACTGTATGCTTTGTGCTATACAACAAATATCATTCCCTACCTAACTCCCCACTATGCTATCTCCCACCTCAACTACTGCAATGACCTCCCCTCCCATGCACACTTCACAGAGAAATTTTTACCGATCGTTCAGAATGTGGTGGATTTTTGATTCAGCAAAGAGTTGTTAACATCCAACATTAATAAAATAATAATATAATACAAAATGCCCATATATAAAGGGGATATATACTACTACTATTATTAATGATAATAGTAATAATAAAAAAAATAATAAAAGATCATGAAGAAAATTAAAACTAGTTTCGGGTAAAATTGTCTGCCAAGTGAGTAAATGTAAATATTGAGGTGAATGTATTAAATAAACAGTACTTTTTGATTGGGAAATATGGAATGTGGTCAGACAAAAAATACTGAATAGTTCCTGCCCACTAGGGTGCAGTACAACTTAAAAAGGGTCTTCATAATTGTAAATAATTTGCTTTGGTGTATTTGTTTTTGGACTGTAAAGTGTGTGGTGGGATTTCCAGTAGGAGTTAGCTATCTCTGCTTAAAGATCTACTTTTGTAATCATGTCAATTAAACTGGTCTATGCCATGTAAATTCCTGCCATAATGTACCTGCAAAAACATTGTAAATGGTCAAATGTGTCTTCAGGAAGGGAATGATAGTAACATGTTCAGTAGTTTTTTGTTTTAATTGTTGCTAAAATAAAACAAATTATGGTTTATTTCCCCTGTAGATATTAGGACTTTAAAAGTAACACCTAAAGGCACTGATGTTATCCAAACTGAATGGTTCCAAATACATGTCATATCTACTTTACGATGGATAAGCAAACACCTCATACTGCATGTAAATATGTAGCATTGGTGGACAGTTTGTGTTTAATCAAATTATTAATGTGTTCCTCACTAAAGGCCATGACTAAAGAGTTTCAGATGGACAAAATAATTCCTTTGTGTAATACCCACCATTAGTACATGGTAAGGTGTGCCACTGAGTCCTGACACCATACAAAAGTCAAAACGCATGTAAGAAGACTTCTTGTGTTTTACAGCTTTATTCCAACCATTTCATACAAACCTTTATAAACGTCAGACTGTACACACCCACCCTAGTTCCCAAACAAGATCTGAATAGACTACATACTGTAAAAGATGTCATCAAAAGGCGCCTCTTTGAGGGCATATTTTGTAGTAGCTGAGTTACATCATCTTCATGCTCCAAGACAACACAGGGCGTTTTCCCACTCACATATAGTCAAGGATTTACAACAGTTAAAAAAGAGAGATGGATGGTGCAGAGGCTGATCAGTACAAACAGCTCAGGTCATGCAGCTTCACGTCTCACCCAGACGCAGGGCTGGAAATTAATGTGAAGGGCAGATGAGAGCGAGGGAAAGAGAGGGAGGGCAGGAGAACGAGGGATTCATAGGATGGGACAGAGGGAGGGGTACCGAATACTTGTGGACACAAAAGGCAGTTTTAAGGCTGGGCACATCTCATGGAGCAACACTTTCCTCCGTTTTCAGTGCAGTCCTTTGAGATAATCTTTTCCACAAGGAAAGAATGGATGATAATATGAATCCAAACATCAGCAATGTCCAAGCAAAATAGCCGAGTAGCAAAGATGGCAATTAATGTCTGTAACCAAACAATTTGGTATCAACGCATGGGGAGAAGGGCTATATAGTCAACAGCTCACACTCTGCTCATTATTATCTGCCGAATGTATTCATTTTAATTATTAAATATAATGATAGTCTGTGTAGTAATATACTTAATCAGAGATAAAGAGGAATAGATTTGATTATGAATTGAATGCAAATAACTCAGACACATGTGTGAACTGCCAGCTACTGCACCCTGTTAGAGGTATGAAGATGACAGCAGGATTGTCAGGTCAGTCTTCCTCCTGTCCAGCGTTGTCCTCGTGTTCCTCTCCACTGTCCTCATAGCTGTAGCTGCTCACCGCTTTAGGATTCGAAATGGCGCCAGCGTTATTACTTTTGTCAACGTCTCTGTGTTGCTGGATTGGCTCTGCTTTTGCTGAAAAAAAAATTATTAATGGTTCATTAATGTTAACGTGGCTGTAACATGAATTATTACTAATGGTTGGAAAAATCATATAAAACAACAACAGACAACATTTGCTAAGACAAACATGAGACAAAACCAAACTCCAGGTACAAGCTTGATGCATGGTAGATCATCCTCACCTTCAGCTCTTGCTAAAGCCGGTTTTTCTTCTTCACTCTTGTCATTAGTGGCAAGTCTTTGCCGAGCACTTTCAAAAACAGACTGCAGTACAATAGAGTCCTGGTAGATCTTAAAGAAAGGGACACAGAGAGTGTTACACAACTACCTTCCCCGGCTGATTTACTGAACACAGAACCTAAGAAAGAGCTGAGTTCATTCTTTATTGACGACGGGCAGAGTAACAGCGTCTGGGATGCGGTCATTTCCACTAGTAAGAATAGTTTTGTGAAGATGCTTAATTAGAACATAAAGGTTGTTCAAAATAAGGGAACAAAGACACGTTGAACACAGTGCTATATGCTCACCTGCGATCCCTCCAGGTTGAATGTCTGAGCATTATGGCACATCAGCGCAATGTCCTTCTCCAGATCAGCAACACTTCTGTACTTATGGTTGCGCACACGTTCCTGTATGAATATTAGATCATTAGAGCTGCTTCAACATAGGGTATGAGCAAGGAAATTACTTAATATTTTGCCTATATATTTACAACCAGAGAACTCCAGACCTCTTGCAACAAAAGAAATCTCAACAATTTAAGACATCACTGAGTGACAAAGATCTACAATGGAAGCTGTTTTCGGAAAAAAAACGTTATTACTCAGCTGTAAAGCGAGTTACGAGGTTATGACGCCAGTCACATAATGTTGTATTTCTCCAAAAATATATAGGGTTCATATAACAGCTTAAAACGCTTAAGATAAACGCGTAATGTTATTTGATGACAAAGTGACACAAAATGAATGGGGGTCAATGGAATGCTAACTCCAAGTGGTCGACTTCTAGCCTCAAAGCCGCCCATAGGGGGTACGCTTTTCAAACGTTCGCCTATTCCCATGGTTTCATCAGGCCCCTTGCCACAGCTGTATAAAATCAAGCACCTAGTTTATGAATGCAGACTGCATGGTGCTTGTTTTTATACACCTGATTTTATACACCTGTCACTAAGACGACAGAAGACAACTCTCTCTCTTTCTCTTGCATCACAAAGCAAGCAGGGTGGTTTGATGAGATGCCTTACTCAAGCTGCTACAGAACCAGGGTTACGTCAATGGCCTGAAGTTCTATTTCTAGTTCAAGCATCAATTACAGTCTATCACTCATGTGGTTGTGTGCAAATCCACCAGAATGCAATCTCTTTTCCTTTTTACAACTTCTCCCTCATTGAAACCTGAGGTCTGAAAAATGGGAATCTGAGATAGGAGGCATCTCATGTCCTCGCCTCCTCACTCCAACATCCAAATGAAGACAGGGGTATCTGTTTACTCAATAAAACAGGCTTACCTCGTTACTGGAAATCAAAAGAACACAATGCAGGTTCAGTTGACTTTATCTTACATGGTGGCAGTGTCTTGGACTCAGTAAAAGTGTGGCATATAGTTCCACAATATTGGATTATGTGAAGACTTGAGGCTATGTCATACCTTGCATGCTGCAGATATCTAGTGGCTTTTAAATTAATTCATCATCCATCTACTCGACTCTAGCTAGGGAGATGTATGCTGTGGAAGATATATGGTATAATCCATTAAGGGGCTTCTGAATGGCCCTTTGGTGTGGTGTGCCACCTAACTATGTAGGGATGGTGGAATTTGTTAGTAGGCACAAAGATAATGACCACAGCCACAGTCGTACAGGCACAATGAATCAGAGCCTGGTATACACTGGGTAGTGAAGACCATAGCGAGACACCAAAACAACTACTGGAAAAAGAACCTATTCATGCGAGTACACAATCATGTGATTTAAACTGAGAAAACCAAATGATTGTAGCTGCCAGGCTTAACCAGTGTTTCCAACAAACTGAGTAATCAATGTATCAGGTGGTGGTTGGACTTTGTGAATAAGTCATCTCAGAGATTGGGAAAATTATTTTCTCTCTCTCCTCTTTCTCTCCCTAGGTCATACTACATTATCTCTTTTACAATAAACTGTTTAGGCATTCTCCAAAATGATCGCTTAGTTCACACCATTTCAGTGCATGTTATTGGAAAACTCAGAATTTGAATGGCAGCCATTGGAAATTGATTACTTTGGCCGAGCCATTCACAGTGCTCCTCAGCACATTTGGGACACAGATGGTTAGGAATCCAACAAAAACACATAATTCACTTTGTACAGCAACAGTATTGATGAAAGAACACATAAAGAGATTAGTGGGTTACACAAGGAATCCACAATATCCCCCCCTCCCCTCCCTCAGCTTCAAGCTACAAGCTTCATCATTTCACTGAGAAAACACAGAGGCAAGCCTAAATGAGGAAGAGCCAAATAAGGCAGAGGAGGCTGCAGTCATGCCTCTGACTCGCCGTATGGTAGAGGTATAGACTGTCACTGCACTTGTTTTACCATGCAACACTACACTACCCCAACTGACAATATGATCTTGCACTAGCTGCAGCATGTGAAGCAAATGAGGATGCACCTTTCTGTGTCTCTGAGGTCGATGTGAGCAATGCCTTTAGGAGGGTTAATTGTAAAAAAAGCTGCTGGACCGGATGGAATTTCTAACAGGGTTTTGAAATCCTGCGCTGCTCAGTTAGCTCCTGTGTTCACTTATATCTTTAACACATCATTGGCTCAAGAGACAGTTCCTACTTGCCTCAAGCAGTCTGTTATTGTTCCAGTACCGAAAAACAAAAGTCCCTCATGTCTGAATGACTACCGCCCAGTAGCCCTGACGTCTACAGCGATGAAGTGTTTTGAGAAACTTGTGAAAAACATAATCTGCTCATCCCTCCCTGCCTCCTTCGACCCCCTCCAATTTGCTTACAGAGCCAACAGGTCTACAGAGGATGCCATCTCAATCCTCATGCACACCACCTTAACTCACCTGGAGGAGGGGAATGGGAATTATGTGAGGATGCTGTTCATTGACTTTAGTTCAGCATTCAACATGATAGTACCTCTCACCTTGGTCACAAAGATGAAGGCCTTAGGACTGAACACCACCCTGTGTCACTGGATATTTGACTTTCTCACCAACCATTCACAAGTGGTTAGAGTGGGGGGTCTGACATCTGACACATTAACCATCAGCACTGGCGCTCCCCAAGGCTCCTCAGCACTCATGACCCCCCCCCCCCCACACACACACACACACACACCTACATGACTTTTAGCACTTTTACATCCCTCTCCCTATGCTACAGACCTTTTATTTATTTTCTTATTTCATCACACGTCAAAACACACACACACACACATATATCTGACTTTCTCCAACTTTTGCACATCTCCATAGAACTTTTTATTTATTATTTTTGATTTCTCCTCCATCTATCTACCCATGTCCTTGGTTGCCTAGCCTTTCTGCCCCCCCACCACAACCCCCCACCCCCACCCCCATCCCCAACACACACACAAAAAACACACACACTTACATCATCACTGTCATCACCTCACATACATACAGCACACTGCTTGCTACAGTAAGCCTCCTCTACATACTTGCTGTACACTGCCCCCCCCCCTCCCTACATACACAGCACATTGTCTTCAGGATCTTCTCCAACACACATCCTCTACATACTTACAGCACACTGCCCCCACCTACCCACACACACACTACACACACACACACACAGTCACTGCTCCACTCCCCTCCCGCCCACACACACATCTTCACTGTCATCACTCACATACTGTACATCACATACATACAGTACTCTGCTTGCAATAGTAAGTCCCTTCACCATACTTGCAGTACACTGCCCCCCCCCCCCCCTCTCCCCTACATACACAGCACATTATTTCATCAGGAAGCTTCTCCAACACACATCCCCAACATACTTACAGCACACTGCCCCCCCCCCCCCAATACACAGCACATTGTCTCATGAGGAAGCTTCTCCAACACACATATTGCACACTGCCCTCTCCCCACATACACAGCACACTATGCCATCTCCCTTGTCATCCCCCCAACACACACACCAAGACCCCTGGCAGTTGGGTTAGCCCCTTGAGCCGTGGATCTGCCCAAGGTTTCTTCCTTAGTAAGGGAGTTTTTCCTTGCCCCTGTTGCTCTTGGGTGCTTCTTGTTGGTGCCCCCCCCCCCCAATCCCAATCCTCCCCCACCTTTCTTATGCAACCCTAATTTCACTGCATTTCTTACATCCAGTAACTATATGCATGTGACCATAAACTTCCTTGTATCCTTGTATGATTGGCATGTTGTGCTTATATATAGAGTCTGGTTGCAACAAATTGTATTTGGCAGTGAAATTAGATGTCCTTTAAGTGTAATTTATTAAAATAAATATCCTTAATAAATAATAGATTTTTTTATTTTCATAATACTTTCATAAATGTTGCCTCCCAACACCCTTAGTTTCTTTCTATACAGAGTAACAGTAAAACAGCCTAAGGCTGCACAGAAAGGGTTCTTTTATATATTACAGGGGGGGGGGGTATTCTGGTATTTGGTTTAAGCACAAAAACAACTGCTATTGTGGGCAGTTCAGGCTCCGTAAATGAGACGAAAACAAATGATAAAGATCTGTATCTCTCAACCACACGCCTGATACCTGAGGGAGATACCCGGCCTGTCAAGACTATAATGTGGTTATCAATCATACCAAGGCAAGACTACAAGCTTGTGGAGTGGGATGAGTGGAGAGGGATGTATTCCAAATTAACACACAAACTGTATACTTTCCATCACAAACTTCTTTTTTCCATGTCAGATTGGATGTAAGTTCTGCCCACAAAATGATTACCAAAAAGTGCCAAGATGTAATTCTATTGTTCTGTAGTGCTGACTGGCAAACCATAATGCCAAAGTCTGTTTTAGCACAAACCATTTCTGTTAAACTTTGAAGTGCTTGTCTTATAGGGCTTACATCTGACTCAGAGACCACTGTCCAAAACACATACATGTAGTATATTGTTGAAGTGACATCATATGTAATTATACAAAATAATCAATCAAATCTCTGCAGGATGCAGCACTTTCTCACATTGTTTCTCACAATAGCTATTGGAATGAGCAGATTTCATTGCCAGATGTTCCATATAGTTCCAGTTCTTTAGATTGGGAAAGACTGCTGAACCATTTCCAGATAATAGTTGTCTCCTGATTGACTGTCTGGATCTACTGGATATGTGCCCTTGTAGGCCAGCTCTTTGGGGTTGATTTAAGCAATAAGTCCCGAGAGGGCGTAGGTTCCACTGATCTTAGAACAGCTAAGTGATGTTGTTAGGCACGATGTGCAGCGGATAGCTGGCCTATAAGAACACATATCCAGTAGATCCTGCAGTCAGTGCTGGAGCTTTTCTAAAATGGTTACTACATATATACATATCTGGCAAGATTTCATAAAATAAAGGCACAGCAATGAGAAATGTAATGATTTATTCATAGATAATCATTCTTCCTCCAGGAAATATATTTCCTCTATCTGAATGGTTGCAAAGCAACGTCAAGACACAGCTACTCTGGTAGCACAGTACTATAGAACAAAATGCGGTCAAGGTGTATGTTTGTGTTGGATTTTACAACAGCTTCGAATGCAATTTAGCCAATCATAATCAAGGACCGGATAGAAAGTTGGTTTTACACTAGAACAGTTATGTTTAAGTATCAACATATAAAAGTAGGACACAATATGGAAGAAGACAATAAAGTGTGACTTGAACTCAACCAGAAGCATATCTGTAATGTCTTACTCTTATCCTCCTGAAATCCACAGGTTTGCGGATGAGTTCGTAGTATTCAGGCACCTCTTTTCTGGAGGGCAGCTGCACAAAACCCTTGCTGATCTGTCTTCCTAACCTGGAAGAAGCCATTTAATAAAAGCTGTTAGGGAATGATGATCCAAGTTATGTACTTTAAGACAAGTATTTACTCTCGCAATTAAAGAACTCCTAATTGTGATTATACTAGTCATTTAGTTAGTATGCTATACTAATTTTATAAGGTCCCAACAAGGGAACAAATGGTAACAGCCAATAGTCAAATGTTTTCTGATGATTTTCTCACCTATTCAACTGTGGAAGAAAAGTTTATTTGGTCAACAGGTTCTATCTGCATTGCTGGATGGATGTTGGTTAAGAGGAGCTCCACACGTTAGTATGTATTTGGAATGCAACCAAATAAATTGAGCAAACAGGCCTTCTAGGTTGTGGTTATGGTATTTAGCAGACGCTTTTGTCCAAAGCGACATACACATAACAACTATACAAAGTTCAATTTAACAGTAAACAATTAAAAAAGTTGGTAAGACTACATTAAGGAGAACAACAATAATAAACAACAATGTCAATTCAATCAATAGCCTAATGAAAATAAAGAAATACTGTACAAACCATAACACATAAGAAATGCTAAATAAACTAAGTGCATGTTGAACAGATATGCCTTAAGACCCCTCCTGAAAGTCCCAAAACTATCACAGGAACAGAGAGCACTGGGCAACTCATTCCACCAACAAGGAACCACTGAGGAAAAGAGTCTTGAATTTGACCAAGCGTTTATGGCTGGTCGACACAACAGACGCTCATTAGAAGACCGCAGTGGGCGGTTGGGTTGGGTATAATCTTGATCAGTGAATTAAGATAGCAGGAAGCAGATCCAGTCAGTGTCCAACAGGCCAAAGTGAGAGATTTAAATTTAATTCTGGCCACTATAGGGAGCCAATGGAGAGTAACTAGGAGAGGAGTTATATGTGTCCTCTTTGGCTGATTGAAGACCAGGCATGCTGCAGCATTCTGAATCAGTTGTAACGGCCAGCTAACAGTGAATTACAATAGTCCAGCTTGTAGATAACCATGGCCTATACAAGAAGTTGTGTGAAATCTTGTGTCAGATGAGGTCTGATCTTCTTAATGTTGTAAAGGATAAACTGACATGATTTTGCAATTGAGGCTACATGCTCAGAGAAGTCGGTCACTACAATTACGTGCCGATCTAGTTAAACCCTCTTCTGTCCTGCTGGGCCCCTCAGATCCTCCATCCTGGGTCTTTTGGCTATTCCAGAGTAGAGAATAACCAATCTTTTCCAGTTAGGGCCCCTAAACTCTTGAACAGCCCTCACAATATTTATTCTGCGCCGTCAGTGTCAGGCTTTATTATCTTTATTATCCCTTAAGACACACTTATTAAATAGAGTTTCTTCAGTGAGGGGTTCCTTTCAATTTCGTTTCCTTTTATTTCACTTTATTATTATAATTTTTATTTTATCATTATTTAATTTACTGTATTTTTTTATAACTGCCTTTTCTTTGTGCACAGTACATAAACGGCACAGAGTACACAGTACACTTTTTTGTATTTTCCTTTTAATCTATTTGAATTAGTGTTTCTGAATTTTTTTGTTGTTGTAAAGCACCATGTGCTAAAAAAAGCTATGTAAATATAAATAATAATAATAATAATAATAAGTATTATTATTAGGCTATTATAGTCTACAGAGCTGAATAAACAAAACCTAATCAGGCATACTCTCAGAATTCTTGCATTCATCGATTATGACATCATGCTATAATGCCTATGACATAATCGGCTGAGAGTTCTGCTTTGAACATTCAAACAAAACACTGTCACTTTGACACAGACTGATACAGAGACAGCATTAGGGAAAACATTCTTCCTGCTATTGCTTCTTTTTTCCATTATGTCACGGACTTGCCGGGCTCCTCCTCCTTGTTGCTCTTTTCCTGTCTTGCGTCTCCTCTACAGGTGGGCCAAGCACAGGTGTGGCACAGGTGTGATGCGACGCGTGTGTGATTACTTCCTGGATCGTGGGCTTTAAGATCTCGCCAGACCTGGTTGTGGAGGCCGCCGCTTATCCTCCTCTCCCGCACCATTTTGGCTATTTGTTTCTTTACGCACGACACCTCAATTCTCATATCGCATACACTTTTATTTCCCAACCTATCATTTATACTGACTTTACTTAACCTACGTTGTTAATTCTTTAACTTAAATAAATCCATATTTTTATACGCCAAAATCCGCGTGGTCTTCCCTCTCTGGTTACATAGCCTAGTAGGCAGAATGTAACAATTACTTCACAGTTTTGAATTAAGATTAAAGGTAAAACGTAAGAGGGACTCAAACAGCTGAAAATGGAGTCCCGTGGATGCTTCATGGATGCTCTGAGGTCTCTCTGGGCCAGCATCAGGAGCAAGGTCAGTAAAAGAGGAACCAAACAGCGGCGCAGAAACTTGCGCATTAGCAAGATGCAGGCCATGGAGAGGATGGACCGGAAGGGGACTGAATAAAAAAGTGAAATCAAAGGAAAAGGTCCCCAAGTCTGGATTGAAGACCTCCTACCAGAACAGGGGAAGAGCTCGACTTGTGGCCTATGGATGGAAGCCGAGGGGGAAAGAGGGCAAGCCAGCAAGGAGCAAAGTCCAGGAGAAGATGGACATCACCCTGCAGGCTTTGCAGGACTCTCGGAAACCCCTGAAGGTCCAGCTGAGAGCCCAAAAAGGCCCGCAGCCAGAGATGGCAGAACATGGTCCTGCAAGAAAACACCAGGCCACCAGCCATCCAGGACAAAACGGGGACATGTAAGTGAAATAGTGGACTAGAATCAACACATTTGTATTTCAGAATGGTTAGGTTAATGTTTGGGCTGAGACACTTAGGGTTGTATTTTGCACACTGGCGCATGGCGTAAAACTCGCTTTCCACCCGCGCAAAGTTTAATTCGGTATTTTGCACGTTTATTTTTTAAACAATGCGCCCAGGGGTGTGGCAATTAACAACCTAGGGAGAGGCCTGGCGCATTGTCTAAAAATCGCTATCGTACAACTGGAGAAGTCTATGGCGAGTTGTTTATATGTTATTTTAAGAGCGCATTGTCAACAGTCATATTGGCAGGTGCACGCACCATCCTTCTATCATTCATGAACGCACACCAGCGCACGTCCATGCAAAACATTACAAATTGCATGATTACAATGGGAAACATAATTAGAATAAAGATATTATAAAATACTCTACGTCTCATGATGAGTAGTTATTCGTCATCATTTGCAAATTGGTAATGACGGTTAAAAGTGATTAGGGGAGAGGCGAGAGACAGGTATGGAGCACAGCTGAAGACACACTGTCACGAGATTTAAGCAACTCCTCTGCAGGATAAATGTTGTTTTATTCAGTCATTTGAGCAATATTAGGGTAAGTGTTGCTTTTTCCAGCCTATGTTTTCGATGGTAACCCATTGTCAGTCAATAGTGAAAGTAACTGTATATAACTGTCTTGTCGTTGACTGACACCTTGGTAAAGTTAGTTTCACTTTGCCAATGAGTTCAAATAATAGACGAGTGCAAATGCGTGAAGGCTATGCTAGGTTTTAGTAAAGCATGGTTTAGGAATGACTATTCCATATGGTCTCGCAAGCAGCCTCCTTAAAATGTGCTGTTGAATGCCAAAATACCAATGCATTTATTTGACATATCGCGCTTTGCGCCGTTAAAGGGAATGACAGATGTCATTCTCATTGGCTTAAATGATGTTACGCCCCAAACACACCCATATGACTGATTAAAAAACCTAGGAACACCTTGTTGCGCCATGCACTCCACGTTTGATAACGAAACCCCTCCCAGTGTGAATTGGACATCCTACTAAATTTGAATAAAAATTAGAATGTCATGATAGGGCCCTTATTGTAAATGACTGAGCCTCAATAATGAAGCCTGTTTTACATATATTAGAGAGTCCTGCCTGTGATGGTGAGGAGGAACCTGTGGAGAGAAAGGAGCAGGAGATGAGCCTGGCTGAGCAAACCGAACTTCCTGTCCCTGTAGAAATGAGTGAGTTGAGAAAACTGAAAAACTGGATCTGGAATAGAATTGAAATCGGAAACCAAGCTGTACCATGTAACTGATATTCATTTGGAATGAATGAATTTTGATAGGCACTGAGTCCATGGACAATGATGACTTGGAGGACAAAGTGCAAATTGACAACACAGAGGAAGGAGATGTCCAAGGTATGAAGCTGCTCGAACAAGCAGAAACTCATGGGGAATACTGTATCTATCTGTACTGTTCCTAGAGAATCAAAAATAATTATTATAAAAGAACAAAAAGAGGTTTTAAAGTTGAATAGTTATTAGGAAATCCCATAACCCAGGTACAGCACTTTGATTCTGATAAATCAATGAATTGATTGAGTTGAATTAATGCATGTCCTCTTTTACATTATGGCACAGGATATTTGGCAGAGGACGAACACCTGTCTGCATTTGTAAGACTGGATGACTGCAATGAGGCATCAGAAGATTACACCTGTGTCTATTATTATTACTAAAGTTTGATTAGTTATTTTATTATTTTATTTTGGATTATTATTGTTTTTTATTTCCCTCACTGATAAATCAAATAAAGTATTTTGGCCAATAAATATATTGCAGAATTGCAATGACTGTTTTGTAAGGCCCATGAAAAACAACTGAGAAATATTATTTTATACATTAAATATGAATCGGAAATAATGCCCGTCCCTGTGTGTGTGTGTGTGTGTGTGTGTGTGTGTGTGTGTGGATGGTAAAAAACCTTTTGATACAAAATACTCTAAAACACAAAATACAAATTATAGTTTTGATGAAAAAGTAATTTCATAGATTGTATTTCAAAAATCCAAAAAATCAATTTGCAAGGTGACATGACTTGCAAATGATAAAGAATGTAGACATGTTTGTAATAGAATACCCAACATGGAAGCCGAAATTGAATAATATATGATGTGCTCGATCAATAAATAAAAAAGCAATCCTTTAGCCTCTTTGTTTAATATATAGTATATATGTCTTAAATTATAGTATTATAATATGTCTGAACGCCGCATGTGGTCTTTCCACAAGACCCACTCACCCATGGCTCACTAACAAGAAAAGTCAATTTAACTGAAGAACCATGCTCGTATCTCCCCTCTTCCCTTCTTCCCAAAGGGTCTTCAGAAAATGGTGTTCAAGCAAGTTTCTGATTCCTATGTAAAAGAAAACTACTAGACCTTAAGGAGCCAGGTTTCAAAAGTGGCTATTCTATTGAGGCTACTCTTCTATCTGCGATTGAAGCATTGAAAGCAGCTAAAGCATCAGGTTTTGAGAAAGTGAACCATGGCATTATTCTCTCTACATTATTAGAGCTAGGGATTTCTGGGAAAACGCTAAATTGGCTTGCATCCTACCTCAAAGGACGTTCATTCAGTGTGTCTTGGCAAAGACAGGTATCAGGCTCACAACCTAAACACAGGTATACCTCAGGGATCAGTACTAGGGCCCCTTCTGTTCTCCATTTGCACCACTTCACTGCTCCCATAGATTTGCATATCATTTTTTATGCAGATGATGGTCAACTTTATCTGTCTTTCCCACCTGATGACTATTTCTGCTTGGACTTCTGCATGCCTCAGGGATATTTCTGTCTGGATGAAAGATTGACACCTTTAGCTCACTCTCTGCCAAGCTGAGCCTCTGGCATTCCCAGCCAATAAAGCTATTCCACAAAAAAATTCAGCATCCAGCTTGGCTCATCTCCCACTGCTACCCCCTGCTAAAATGGCATGGATGTCAAAATTGATGACCGAATGAATTTCTCTTAGCTTGTCTGCCAGTTGATATCTTAATTCCATGATCCACCTCTACATCCCTTCTCACCCTTTGCCTTCCTCTGATGAGCATCTATTATGTCGATCATCCATCAACATTAAGAGGTCACAGTCAAGACTGTTCTGCGATTCTTATTTTTCATATAGATCTCCGATTCTCAAGGTCACGAGCACTGTCGGTATGAACACCCCCCCCCCCCCAAGTTCATGCCCCCAGAGTGTAGCGCTGCCTGGCTGCTTTACTTTTTTTTTTTTTTGTAGCCTATTGACAGTACTTGGTACTCGAGAAACAGAGATATATATGAAAAATTGCCACATTTTTCCTTAAAACTTAATTTAAGCTACATTTTGTAAGTAGCTTCCACATCACTGCTGTTTTCTTATTTAATTTAATTAATTCTCCTTACAGAATCACTTTTTTTTTTAATGTGTTTATTTATTTATTTGGGATATATTAAAGGGTTAATTTTAATGTTTATTGATGTCATTGTCAGCAAATAACTATAAACATAAACATTTAAGATAGTATAATGATTTATTCAAAGATATTATTGGTGGGATATGAAAATATTTTACTCACGTGTCCTTATAGTTGATGACCATGTCCACAATGGTGTTCATTTGTTTGGTAAGATCTGGAGGATTTGGGGGGAGTTTCTCTGCTGGTGGTCGCCCCCGGCGCTTTTTCACTTTCTCTGCCCCTTCCTGTCCGGTCTCAGAGTCTTTGTTGCCTTGGTGATCACCTTTGCGCTTCTTCAGGCTGGTTTCCTCCTCCATGGCCTCAGAAACCCCGTTCTCCACAGCCTGAAATGGAGGCATACAGTACAATGTCCATGTTGTGGAAAAGAAAAGAGGAAAAACTCACACATCTGAACATCTGTTTTCAATTAGATTTGCACACGGATGGAATGTACTGTGTGCCAAATAATTTGGGATTCAGGGATAATTTGGGGTGTGTGATGAATATTAGACACACTGATTTGAATACTGTTTTAAATAGCAGAAAGACATACAGCACTGGAGCTATGTGTAATTCTGTAGGCTTCGAGTTCTCTTGAACGCGTCCTCATTGACTTGCATTGTATTTAGTGTAGTGCTACATGTGGTACAAAGTGGTATTACAAGAGAGCCAGTTGGTTTGCATTCTAACTTCAGTGGATATCTGGACAACACAGAGCATTAAGCATTTTTGACAGTACGTCAAAACATCTGTTAATTCACATTCTGTTGCTATTTCTAGGTCATTTTTGGATGTTTCAGACTAAAGAAGACTCCACATAGCACCTTTAAAGTTATGAAATCTAATGTGGCCTGATGTTATTCAGTTTACACAGAAGCCATTTCAACATATAGTTTGCAGTCTTTGGCCTCACAGTCTTGAATATGGTATGGTAAAAATGTACTCATAAACTGAGATAGAAATTGTCTTTATCTATTCAAAAAAAGGGTCCAAAGTGTTTGAAAGTTAAGAGAAATATGTGTTGAAGGTGCTCTTTGGTGTAACAAGGAGGACTACACACTGAAGAAGGCCGTTTGTGCGGCGCCACTACACGTGGGTTGTCACTCAGCTCACTTTTACATGTATACTATGTTTTTAAAGATCAAATCATGAAATGGCCACTAAGGCTATTTTATAGCAAATGAGGAGTGCCTTGGATTCTCTTTTTTCTCTTGTCCTTATCATTGCATCTATTGGTGATTCACTTTTAATCTGCTTTGTTGAATTCTTTCACAAAATGAACAATAAGAACTATAATCAAACTGTCTTCGGGACTGTGTGACTTCATTGGTTGTCATATCCTCTCATACAAATAATTGTTTGCATTCAAAATTTACATTTATTCATCTAGCAGAGGCTTTAACCAAAGTGTCAAGTCATGAGCACTGAAGCTATGCAGTGCAATAACAGACATGAAAGTAAGCAAATAGTGCTACTATCTACAATATTACAGAGATAACCAAAAGATGATAGTAAGGAAGTGCATGTCCAAGTTGGCACGGTAGGGTTGTTAGAGGTGTTAGAGGCTAAATTGATGTGTAAAAGTAGTATGAGCACATTATATCACCAAACTATGTTGTACTTTATACTATACAGTACTTATACCACAAACTATGTTGTGCAGTATGCTTGGATAGCGATACACAGTTTTCATGCCAGTATCTTAGTGTCTCAGTATCTTATGACTTTATGACTTATGGTTATGAGGTAGGCTGTGGTTCATATCAAAATTCAAAATCCTCCTCAACACTGAGTGAAGAAATCATAATGATGAAGTCATTCACTTTGATTGAAACAATTGACAGCACTTCCTCTTGAAAGGGAGAAGATTGTAGCTTGGAGAGATTTGACAGTGATGTCGCTTAAGTCACTAAACCATCTCTCTCTCTCTCTCTCTCTCCCTCTCTCAAACTTAAACTAATCAGCCAGTCAGCCCTCTCACAAGATCACTTGCTTTCAGATAAACACAAGACCATGCCATCCACCCACATATCAGTACAAACACTATCAGCTTTCTTTTTTTCGCATCCGGCTCGCTGTGTGTGTGAGTGAATAAGTGTGTTTGTGTCTGTGCTGCGGCAGTGGCTACTGTGTCTATCACACAAAGGCAATTAAAGCGAAGTGATGTGCTCTCAGTATAGCTTTGCTTTTGGCAGCTCCCAGATACAGGGAGCAGAACATTATGAATTCACCATAAAGTCACCGCTTGTAGGGGGGGGGGGGAGTATCTCTGTCTGAATCAGACGCATATGACGAGAGACAATGGCATGTGTGTCCCTATTGTGTTTTGCAAGAAAAACCCTTATAAATAGCATTCTGATAAATGCATACTGTCAGAGCCCTGCAAAAGTACAAAGAGCTCCAACATGAACAGACATCAGCACACACACACACACACACACACACACACACACACACACACACACACAGCCAAATTAAATACCCACGCTCTTGCACACATGTGCAGACACATCCCCAGGGGATCATGAACAAGAAGGCCCAGTAGTCGGAGGGGAAAACATTAATGCTATTTCATTAGTACTGCGAGCTGCACATGCAGAAAACGGGAAAGAGAGGAAGAGAGAAAATAGACCAGTGGCAGTGTGATCAGCATTCACTGTAAAGGGAAGCAGCGGATCTTGCATGTTAGCGGTCAGCGTAAGAGAAGGCTTTTTAAGAATACAGAGCTGGCACTCCTTCGCCAAGGAAAACAGAGGACACGCCATAATCCTAAAAGACAGGAAAACGACCTGACATGGGTGAGTGAGTGGGAATGTGTGCATGTGGGTGTACATGTCTTCTAGCCTGGCTAAAGCCCTCCACCACAACCGAGTAGTCTGGGAAATGATTCCCCTCGTCTCCTTGAGTTCACACCTACACAGACTCACACTCACGCTCTCACACACGCTCCCACACAGTCATATTGTCTCCCTCTCTCACTCTCTCGCTCTCTCTCTCTCTCTGACACACTCACACACACACTCGCACACACTCCCTCACTCCCGCTCTCTGTCTCTCGCTGTCTGTGCCTGTGTGATGTAGCCTGACTTAATCGCCTACACCAGAAGAGAAAAGAGGGAAGAGTGTTATTTACCTGACTGTGGTGTGCAGGCTGGATATCAGCTGGAGGGGAAAGAATTAGCAAGCCAGCATAGCAGCGTGCAGCAAGCCTCTTCATCAGCTGATCACTCAAAACGCACCACCGGAGAGGGGGGCGAAAAGCGCCGGCTTTTCATACACAAATCAATTGGCGTTGGGGAAGATGAGAGAGAGAGAGAGAGAGAGAGGGAGAGAGAGAGAGAGAGAGAATGGAATGGCGGGTTGCGGTACTGGAGCTTTTTCTCATTCTTACTGCTGGAGAGGGCCTTAAACTTTCGCTTTAATAGCCAATGTCGCAATCACATTTTTTTTTAAGCCTGCATTTTTTCCTCCCTGATCCCCTGTTAAAGATACCCGATCATGGTATTGTCTTGGGTGCCTGGAAACTGTTGTGTTCTTCATCCTCCTATGGAAACTGCTCTACTTACTAGACTACATGACAGCATGTGTGTTCATGTTTTGGTGTCCTGTGTTTATGCATGTGAATGTGTATTATAGCTATTAAACCAATCTGTCCTTTGCAGATTTATCATTGATTTTTAACAGCTGACCTCTTTCTTTGACATGTTTTTGCACAGGCTCACATTTTCCAGAGCTCTGACAACCCAAGACACTTCTTGCCAATAAACTCTGTTTCAGCACCACTGAAGACTAGTTTTATTTCCCAGAGAATGTTTTTACATTTGTACCACTGTGCTCAGTCTATCTGATGGGAATCAGAAGGGTGCCTTGCATGAGTGTTCTGCTTACTCACATTTCTTTTTGAGCTTTATGTGAGTAAACATAAAACTGAAGTATATATTTTACTCAGAACAAAATCCTATATATTTTTTTCAGAACTCCTTGCACATCAAAGATTTACATATTTCCAGCCACAATGTGTGATGCGTCATAAAGCTATGTTGGTGCTACATTAATGATGTATTATTATCAATAAGGTTTCAGCAGATGTCAGCTTTACGTCAGTCCTTAACAAATTATAACAATAGCTGTGAAGATATTCAACTGTTCAGATATAACCAGAACAATATCAGTGATACTGTAAAATAATATTTGCCAACTCTGCTGATGGTGGCGCAATACAATTTTGTCATGGCAACCATTGTAATATTTCATATCAATTATTCAGGGGAATGGACAATTGATATTTCACTCTCTTCTAAAGAACTGACTGCTCTGCAAATGATTATTGATTTTGATGAAGGAGAATGTATGGCTCTATCAATGTCTGTGCATGTGTGAGTGTGCCTGTGTGCGTTCTTAAATGGACCTCAGATGAAATTACATATCAGATTCAAATCCAAGTCTGTAGCACTCTGCCATTTCTGTAAAACACCACTTACTGCTAAGGCATGTTACCATGGCAACAACACGTTTTGCCCACTGCAGTCCTCACAGAGTGATATTGCTTCAGCATTCCTTCACTACATGCACACACACTGAGACAGACAAAGACCGACACACATAGACCAACACACACACACACACACAAAATATGCATTATAATCATATACAGAGGCAATGCACTCCTCAGTTTCACAACAATTTCTGTGCCAATAGGGCTATTTTGACTCCAGTGAAATAGGTCTTTTGATTTTTGCATGCATTTTCACACTACTAGGAAATCTCTCCCTATGAGTCATTTTTTATTACGTTGACGTGCAACTTTCTGTCCTCTCTGAAAATTAAGTTGTCGTCGATCCCACTTTTAGTGCTTGTGTGTCATTTGATATCGCGGACAGTAGGATGCCAGAAGTGCTGTGATCCATCAGTGTCATTTTTGACCCACAAACAGGGCGATTTGAGGAGCGCCCACAGGCGTTCGCCTGAGAAACACTCCAGACTGTCAAAGTGAACACAGCCAGAAATGCATCCGTACCACAGATCATAAAGCCCCTGGAAGCCTAACATGGTCATTTGTTCAATAAGCGTTTTAGGAATGTTTATCAGATACATCGGCGTATAAAAGCAAAACTGTCAATCTGCCAATAGCTCCCCATTTTTGGTCAAGGGCATTCTGTCCATTAGGTAAAAGCAATGCATTTCTCCCTGTTTTTATAATACTTTCTTGCTTCCTAATGTCGGAGACAGGATCACTTAAAGACGCCAGGAACATTCTTAGGCATGCCAATTGTCATTAATGTGGCGGCATATGATTTGGGTTATTCTGTGCCTCTCTACCTCAGTAACTAGCTGGCTCTCATCAGCAATGCTTTGGGCTAATGCTTAGCATGGTTTCCTGTAATTTGCTCATGTCCTGGTCACTCTGTCACTAAGACAATACTGTATTTCTGTTTTCTGTTTCTACGTGAAGATTGCTTAATAACAGAGGATTTGGAGTTGCATTGTGCTAACACAACAAATTGATCCTAATGCCTTGAATTCTGACCACATTCGACCCTGTATTAATGTAAGGGTTAAATATAAAGGACTGCCTCTCCAAGTTCTCTGTTGAGCTGGTGGAGGCCATTCAACATAGTTTTCATGGTGGACTTGTTCATTAAAGGATCATTCCCTCGTCTCAGTAACTCCGAGATGCAGAAGACTTAAGGACTGATGTCAAGTAGAGGATTCAGACAATTGAGCCAAGATGAAGCACCGACCTGAACCGACATGATTGTCAATCTTCCACCCGCAGTCAGAGCTGGTGCAAAAAGCAAAAAGTTCACAGTCCATTTGCTGCCAAAAGAGAAGAAGATGCTTAGAAAGTGAAACTCAACACAGTGAAGAATGAATGCCACAGAACAACACGCCATTAGGAAAGATGTACTGTAGCCATTTTCTGAAACTCTTAAGAATGTGGGGTTTAATGGAACACAGAGGGGTGCAGTAGACACCCTAATTCTTATGTTCCAAAATGTTGTCATTTAGGTTGAATATGTCATTAGAGTTTTTAAAGATTTAAAGTACATAATATAGAAGAGAGCACACAAACTGTGATTGTGAGAACACCAGGGGGGTTTCAGATGGGATTTTTCTTAAAAGTTAAAAGAAACTATAATGATTTGTCTTCCTACTGAGAGCACCCTCAAAACTACTGCTAAAATATACGTGTTCATTAAATATCTGCAGCATATCTAACTTCTAGTGCATTTGCATGGGGACGTGACCTCTCTAAATGTAAATTTGAGTAGTTTTCATGTCGCCGTATTCCAGATAGTTTTAATGCCCGACACTATATACTGCTAAGTTGGCCTAAACAAGTGGCAAGACAAGTTTAAATCTACTTACTATAGTAAGTATCGAATACTATCGAATAATACGTTGCATTGTAGGAATACTTTGAGTAGTTCAACAATGACCACTAGCTGGCTGTGAGTCTGTGCAGTTTCATTATGACCAGAGGGTGGTGCTGTCTCTACACTACACAACACTAGGAGATCAAAGACAAACATATAGTGAATATCATCTTTATTGTTTAAGAATAAGAAACTTTAGACAAAATAACGCACTAAATATAATCTTAAACTAGTTGGCTGTACTCAAATGTAAATCCCATTATACAAAGTGCAGGTTAACAAGCAGAATATATGCATATACTTTAATCATTGTTGGAATATTGTCTGTATCCAGCATAATACTGTATCTGCATGTTAATGATATAAAATAGATAGAAAAGGGAAATACATACAGGTACACACACAAAAAACATTAAAACATTACTATTGCTTTTAGTTTGTCTCCACAGGACGTCTGTCATGCCTGACATAACCTGATCCAGGCACAAAAAAGAAACAGATACTGCATAGACACCTCCCTCTGTGGCCTCAGAAATACAAACAGCTGCAGAACAGGCAGTGTGGTGTATTTATCTAGCAACTATGACTTGTACAAAGTGGCTAAAAATGATTAAAGGATATGACTCAGAGCCAAGAAAAATATCCTGCAGTCATCTAGTGCTAGCAAGAAACTGCACTCAACTGCAGTCTTTTGTCTTTAGGAGTTGGAGGACTGGATATGGCCCATATAAAATTCTCACATGACCGACATGTACTTATGCACTGATAATTACACATTTCCATGTAATTTTAAGCACATTGATGGGATTCTAGCTTCACCAACAGATCATTTCCAATTCCAAAGGCCATGTAGTTCAGCTGAAGTATTCAATTATAGGCCCTAACCAGGGTTAAAAACTTTTGCATCTTGCATGCACTGAGAGTACATATAGCAGCAAATATGTGGAAAAATTACTGGCAACCAGTCGGGCCAAACATCCTCTCCCTACTGAATTTGAGCAAGTCTGTTTCCAAGACGTGGAGTCCCCTGGAAATAGAGGAAAACATTCACAAAGGAACTGCTTTATACTGATGTTCAAATTCACTACACTGCATGCAATTGACATCAACAGTATTCACAGGTGTGCCTGATAATAATGTATGGGTGTAAGTCAGACCTTACCGGAGTTTGACCCTTGGAGAAGTTAACGTGGGCGTAAAGCAGCATGGCAATGTCTTTATGTCCAGCTTCGAGGGCAATGGATAGGGCAGTGCTTTCATCCTAATCCAATCATTCAAAAACATACACACAGACAAGCATCCATGCAAACACAAACATATTAGTTATTTACAAACACGGAGAAAACTGCAGTACCATTTCCACTCCTCCCTTAAGGATAACTGGGGGATTGGTCACATACATTATCACTCAGAGTGGCATCACACCCAGGCTGAGCTAACAGCAGCTTCACAATGTCAGCATGGCCGTGTTCACTGGCACACATCAGTGCTGTTGACCCCTCGTCATCCTGGATGTTGACCTCTGAACCCGAGATCAGCAGGGCTCTGACCATATCCATGCGGCCATGGCTGACTGCCAGCATCAAAGCTGTCTGACCCGCCTGATGCAGACACAAACAAGTTATTAACAGCATTGCATTAGTCTGCAGCTACATAAACAGTTATTTGTACATATGAGGTAACTGTATACAAGCTTATTATATAATAGGATTATTCACTCTAGTTTGTATGAGAATAATCAGGTGGTAGTTAAGTGTTCAGAGTCCTGTTCTTCAGGCTCAGTCTGACCTGGCTGGCTTTAGCATTCACGTCTCCTTTACGGAAGAGCTCCTCAACGACCCCCATATCTGCTTTGGTTTCCACAGCAGCCAGGGCAGCTAGCATGATGGAGGTGTAGCCGGCTTTGTTCTGCTGGTCCACATTGCACACGTCTTACAGAAGAGATAAAAAACAAAAGCATAGCCATTGATGCCCAAGGTCTACCTCGACAATTCACAGGCAAGGACAGTTTCAACTTAACTCAAGGGACAAACATTTAAACTACTGATGACACACAGTTTTGTGAAACACTGCATCCTTTTTACTGAAACGAGGACAGGGATCCAGGCACTCCAGATTAGTGAAGAGGAAGGAAGCATTAAAAAGTCTTTATTACAATAAATCATTAAAACAGCCAACATATTTCGATAACTACTAGTCTTTATCAGGGCTTTAAAAAACGCATCCTCTTCAGTTTGAATAATTCTCTACCTCTTCCTCGTTCCTCTCCAATTGAAATCCTCCACACACTGCCCATACAACATCATATTAATGGTCTAAACTAAATTCAGTTCCCAACATGTGTTTATCCTAGACTGTTGTGCAACATTTAGATTTTTCTCTCAAATGAAAATGATATCGACATTAAAGATGAAACACACTGGCCACCACGAGATGTAAACGGAAGAGACTGTGTGCATCCAGAGAGGAGCATACCAGCATCCAGCAGCTTCTTGACCACATTAAAGTTGGAGTGGGACACACTGTAATGCAGAGCTGTGTTGCCATTGCCGTCTGCCATATTAGCCACATGATTCTGCACCATTGGGGAAATGTGGTGCGCGGCACACAGGAAATCCCCCACGGCTCCGGCCTGTGCAGCCTTCTGACTGGAGACGCGGAACCACTCCTGTTGTAGAGTGTTCAAGCAGGAACGCTATAAAGGAAACACAGACACATACAGTGGGGTTGGCCATTTTAAGTCTCTCATTTGCAAACAGTCACACAGCATGTATAATGCAAGCAGAGGCCACAGACACACCACATAATGTCACACTGGCAGAAAAGGGTTCACATATTCAGGAAAGGGTACATATTAATCTGCATCCTTCAGCGTCACAGGCAGTCTGGACAGATTTTCTTGTGTGAAAGAAAAAGAAACACAAAGACTGTGTTGATGCTGAGACAAACATTGAACGGTGTAATTTATATGTGAAAAGGTCGTGCAACACTGAGCAATTTCAACTTATAATAGAAGCCATTTCATAATTATAGGATAACACTAAAGACGGGTAAACATAGCACACAATGCACGCTCTTTTTCACTGAGGCCCTTGCAGAAATGCTGGGTTGCCTGGGTGGTTTTGGGATGTACAAAATCAGTTGCCACAAAACATTTCACTCCCTCACTTTGCCTCTCTCTCTCTCTGTCTCCAAAATGGACAAACGGCTTTAACCACTGAGAGCTGTAAACTTAGCATTTCCCATAGCCTGGAAAGGACATCAGTTTTATTTGAGCAAAACACAACCAAATCAGAGAACTGCCAGATTCCTGTAATTTGTTAATCTTAGACATACCAGACATTTGTCAGAATGGAAGAGGATCAGAGGGGGTGCATCTCTCCAACCAGAAATCAGAAAACCTCTGTTCTGGAATGTAAAAGTGCCTAGTACAAAATTACAGGCACATCCACATTCCAAGGATGGAGGGGTATAAAAAGAGTCCCCAAAAAAATCAGCAATTTCCTCTGAGTCAGACTATAGTCTGGCGCATGGATGTGTGCCAAAACCATAATGGTTTCAGGGATATCAAAATGAATTATAAATAAACAAATATTCAAAGTGTTTTTATGCTTACACATGGCCATAGCAATCTGTTAGCCTGCAGTGATCAATCAAAATGAGTTAGTGGGAAAACAACGGCAGTTGGAGAGCTCTGCCTCTTAAATGGATGCATTAACTCAACACATTTTCTCAAGCACTCACACTTACCATTGCATTTATAGGTTCAGGAGTTTTCTGCTTACACATACATACTAAATGTCTCATACACACATGTAATAACATATATACATACAAACACATACACTAACTAATGCATAATTATTAAATAGATAGCCTGCCATAAAATCTCCCTATCATATGATACATGTAAAGTACGTCCTAAGCACAATCTGAGCTAGAGAGAGAGAAATCCATAGCTGTCGCATGTCAATCAAATACAAAAGTCAGCTTAAAAATATGAGTTAATGTGAACCCACATTCTCCACATAAAGGTTTTCATACACACACACAGAGGCGCGCTCACACAGAGAGATCTGCAACACTCACCAGCTCTCTGCTGGATAACGTCTGACTGTCACATAGATGTGTCTTTAGTGTGTGACATGCTGACAAGGTCTTCTCACTCAGCTCATACCTGCATACAAACAAGACACGGCGTATTTAAATCGAGAACGGTTGTGTTTTGTAACAGTTGTAACGAAACATGTTACAGTGCTCCTTAATTCAGTAGTGTCTATTGTGTATTAATCAACACAGATGTGGATAGGCATAATCAAGAGTCTACATGGTTGGAGCAAATATAGAAAGCATGTTGAAATCCGATCCATGCGGACAGTCTTTCAACATCACACTACTGGGCTTAAAGTCAGCAGAGCGGTGACCTGCTTTATTCATGTATTTGGCATTCCTGTCCATCCATGAATAATGAATTAACTTTTAGCTGCAGTGAGGTTCTGTGCGGGGGATTACAGCTGCTGACGCTAGAACTAATCCTCTCCTTTCCCCTGTGGCAACATCCCACAATCAAGTCCAATTGTGAACAGGTCATGTCCAGTTGGGATGGAGATTGTAACTGCTATCATTTAAGAACTTGGACCTAGTCTCAGGCCCATTGCATTCAATTGTTCATTTATTAATTGTTCATTTATGAAGATACACATAAGTATTTATAATTGTTTCATTTTGTATAACTGGAATGGGATTAAGAGTCACCAAACATCCTGTAATGTTTACAAAAGTTTCTGAGAGGTTACTGCTGTTTGTCTATGATGGTTGTTCCTACCGGTCCCTCTTGTCCAGTTGCCCTCGGTTCCTCCTCTCCTCAGCCACAGGTCTGCCGCTGCTTTCCCTCCTCTCGGACGTGGCAGTGTCCACTGCTCCATCGGAGTCACTGCCCTCGGAGTTGGAGTCCTCACTCATGACCATGCCCTCCAGCCTACTCCACACAACACAACACAACACAACACAACACATCATCACATGACAGGATTACACATAAGCTCTTTGAAGTATACAACACATATTTAGAGTAGCCAGGGTTTGTGGTAATGGTTGGAGTGAGTAGTTAGTGGTGAATTTACTTAATTAGTTTTTTCCCCAAAGTAAAAATGTATCAAACATTTTGAGACCAAAGGATTCAACTGAAAATGAATAGACTGAATGAGCAGTCAGAGCCTTTAATCTTTAAGCCATCAAAATGTATGCATAATGTATTTGTCAAATGTTTTGAAAGAATCCATTTATCTTTCTTTCATGGCATTATGTATAAACAAGCTTGCTGAATGAAACTATGCATATCATTTTCACTATTAATATTCCAATACTATTCATTCAAATTTGTGTGGAGTGTAGGCCTGTTTCTTTGTTAAACAAAATAATGTCAATCTGCACAGCGGTGATCAAATCTTGATTTTGAATCCCATGAGAAACCCGATAAATTAAGGGGCCTAAATATCAGCAAACTCACCCTACAGTCTTCAACTTCAGATACTTCCTGCTGTCTTCACAACATTGGCGGCCATCTTTCCTCTTAATGATGGGCTTGAGTGACAAGGCATCGCTGGGGGGACCTGGAGAAGTACCAGGAGTATCTCATTATTGCAATTCTACTACCAGTTACTCTGATGCAAATGCTCCATAATCACCATTATTGCTGCCTCTTATTTATATTGCAGTAACTTTCATATAAAGAAAAGCCATTGTATCTCCATGTTTCCACATTATATATATATATATATAAAAAAACATACAACACATTTCTAATTTGGCTCTTTAGCTGTGAAACACAAATCTGTGCTGATCTAGGAGGTCCAGACCTGGCAATATACACCTGTTTGAAAATCTGAACCTACTGAGAAGAGCTCAGTATAGTGTTCTAGTGGCGTTTGCATATTTTCCCTGTTCTGCCGTCAGTTGGATGGCTCAAATTTCAGTCGGTGAGTGCCAGAAACCACAGCACCAGAGGAAAATGAAGCCATCCAAAACCAAACGCCATCCCAAATATTCTAAGTGTAGGTCTCAGACAGCCAGCACTAAAACCAGAAGATGCTATTTCCACCTCTTAGCAGAGAAGAAATCAGAGGAGGTGCCTGCAAATGCACACTTGCATAGACTGTTTTTGTTTGTCTTTTCTCTTCTCTCATAGAGGAGAAAACTCAGTCCATTTTCTTCATCTTCATCTCCTTGATTTTAATAAAGGAACAGATGTGCATAGAAGTCTATCTGTCTACCAATAGAAGGAGTTACATGGACAGTTTTTTTGTCATTCCGATTAAACTAATCCGATTGAAAAATTTGTTTCTGATCGGAATAGCGTTTTTTACTTATACTTGAGAAGATACAGCAGGCAATCCAATTGACTGTACACATGGCTTTTCAATTGGAATAAGATCGGAGTACACCAAGGATTAAAATTCCGATTCTAATCTGAATAAAAGTATCCACCATAAAAATGTCAAACACCAACCAAGAAGGTCAGAGGACTTCTTTTCTCTTTTAGGGCTTTTCTTCCTGCCTGGGGACTTCTCTGTGGTTTCAGACGATGGACTGGCCCCAGAACCTGAGAAGTAGCAGAAGGATATACTGAGAAGGACCACAAGCCTCATTTCTACCATAGCTATGTAATCATCAACTAAGAGGAAAACACTAAGAGTAAAAAAGTAAACCACTTTGGACAGAGAGGCAGAGCAAACTACTTTTCTGAAGATAAACCATAACATTACCCATGTGTAGATAATTATTCATTTTTGAGTGTACAGTTTATGCGTAGGTAATGGCATTTTTCTTTCTACCTTTGTGTTGTGGCTGCGGTTCATCGGGGCCTGCGTGTCGCACGACGGAGTCCAGGCAGGAGAGGGTGCTTGCCAGCTGAGTGCTGATGGAGGTGAAGTGGGCCTGGGGCTGGGCCATGACCTCCCCCAGCTCACTGTGGCTCTCAGTCAGCAGGCTCTGCTGCTCCTTCAGCAGCCTCTGCATGCGCTCGATGTAATGGTCCAGGCCCGGCTCCAGCGCTGCGGATGGCTGCGGCTGCTCGTGCGTCTGGGTCGTCTGCGTGAGCGTCTGCCAGTGTCCGGACGCGTCCCGGAGCCGGCCGTCGCCCACGCCGATGCCAATACTCCTGGTTTTGGTGGGGTCCGGGAGGCGAGATGGACCACAGGCGATATTCCTGGTTCTTAAGCCCACTAAAAAGTTCTCGTGGACATTAGCAAGCCCCACTCCGGTGTCTCGAGTTGTTACTTTTGCAACAGGGGACACACGAGGAACATGAACCATGTCTCCCGGTACTGAAGTTCCCACACCAATGGAGCGCATTCTCACTGTTGCCTCTGTGTCTTTAACCTTGCCTTCACCTATGGCAATACTTCTGGTGAGGTTGGACATGGTATTGGTGTGTTTTTCTTTAGTGGTATTCAGGGAGGTGTTGGTGCTGGACTCTGTGACAAAGGCCATTGCAGTGCTAGTGAAACGAGACACGGTGTCGACCGCTGTGTTGGTGCGCTGGGAAGCTGTGCATGGGGTCACCATAATGCCCAAGTCCACTCCTCTGACTGTGTCGGTGACCGTACCCCGAGACTCCTGGGCCTTCAAAGGCGTCACAGTCACATCCACCGTGCAGTCCCCACACCCAACTGTCCGCTGGTCCACCTTCCTGGCCCACTGACTGAGAGTTTCCATGGTCTCCTCTGTAAGGACTCCTGCCTCGCAGATACTCATCTCTGTACACACACCCTGACTGCGTGTGGAAACATGATCCCCAACACACTTCTCACTAGTCTTCACTTTCTCCCGTACGACCCAGTGATTAATAGGTGTGTCGTGACCTGTAGCCACACACCGGGTATCTGGCTTGCATGACACCCCCACAGATATACCCAAACCTTCCTGCTCCGCTTGCTCTCCTGTGGATGCGTCCTGCACGTTAGGGTGATTTCCCACACCCAGACTCCGGGTTTGAGCTCTGGTTTGAGATCCAGCACTGAAGGTCAAGGGCTGCGCTGTGGAGCTCTTGTGATTCCTGGCCCCCGCTGCGTTTCGAAGCTCGTTCCTGAGAAGCCCCATCTCCTTCTGCAAAGCCATGTCTTTCAGCTCGGCCTCCAAGCGCCGCACTTGATCCTTCAGCACCTGGATGGTGTGCTGCTGGGATTCCAGTTCCATCTCTGCTGATGATGCTCCTAGCATGGATTCTGATACTCCCACGGCTGCGGATCTGGTGTCAAGTTTCACCTCTGTGGCAACGTCTTTGGTGAGCTTCATAGAGCACTGATGGAGGATGCCTATTTTGTCTACTGGCAAGTCATCGCCAACAGCCACAGACCTGTTCCCTCTGATGTGGGATGCTTTCACGACCACACCGTGTCGTGTTTCTAGACGAGCATCTTTGATTTTTTTCTCCAGAGCCTGCATTTCTGCTGTGAGCTGCCTGAACTCCTTCAGACCAGTAGTGTTGATGGTTTTCAGGATGTCTGGGTTGTCCCCAGTGGTCTCTCCCTCGGCTTCTTCCCTGAGTCTGTAACGCTGTAGCTCCAGCTGCTCTGCAGAGCCGGTGCTGTGTGCCCGTTTCCGAAACGACGCGTCCGTCTCGGTGTCCTCACCCTTCAGATTCTTCACCCGAGAGACCAGTTGTCTCTTCTCCTCCTGGAGGACGGAGATTTTGACTTGCAGCACAGGAATGGCCTTGACCTGCTCCTCCAGATCCTTCAGCCTCTGGAGGGCCACCATCATCTGGTCACGCACCAGCTGCAGATGAAGGGGGCTCACGCCCGTCACTGGGGTGGCCCTGCCAGAGCTCAGTGGACTGTGCCTCAGCGATCCTCCAGTGGTGCCCCCCAGGGAAGACATCCCCTGCCCGGGCTGTTCAGCCACACTCAGCTTGGCACTGCCAGCTTGCAGGCTCTGGTTCAGAGCTTTCCAGCTTGTGTACGGGGAGAGCGAGCCACTGGAACCAACGCCACCGAAGCTGGCAAGCCTGCGCCTGGGATGAGGCTCTGGAACAGCTGCCGAGAGGGAGGCCTTCTCCTGCTCCAGGCGCCGCCGGGTCTCCAGCAAGGTGCGCTCCACATGGGGGTTGGACCTGGGGAGAGCAGGGGAGAGCGTCGCAGTAGGGGGCTTGCCCTCCAGAGCCCTCTGAGAAGCAACGGGCGGCTGAGAGGCCTCATTGCCTCCAGTGAGGGAAGGGGAAGAGTGGGAAGGAGGGAGTGGGGGCCTTCGATGACTCATGGAAGACGAGGACGAGGATGAGGAGGAGAAAGAAGCTCTGTGGACTTCATCGCTGCTCACAGATGACAGAGACTCAGAAGAGGTCCACTGGGTGGGGCCGAGTCTGTCTTGAGGTTCTGAAATAGGATTGGCTGCCCTGAGGCGCCTTTGAAGGCTGAGGCGACGAATAGTGTTGGTCCTTTCAATGTTGTCCACGTACTTAAGAAAGTCCAAGTCAATCTGGTATCCGTATGGAGTCTCCAGACAATACCCAACACTACTGTGCTTAGTGCTACCAGTAGACTCTGTATTATCTAAGTGGGAATACAAAAAAAATATTTCAGATATATTTTTTTCCATGCATCATAGAACAGATGAACTGTTCATTAAAAACTGTTGATTCTATAATTAACGTGAGATGCAGCAGAATAATTTTCTTGAGCAAAGGACATTGTCCATGCAACCTATGAGAATCCCACATGGTAGTCTCAGATCAAAACAAGATTTCAGGGAATGCAATAAAAAAAAGGCATGTTACAAAAAGGAAATGGAAAGTGGATGAGGAAAAGTAGGAAAGAGGAGATTGTTTTTTTTTTAAATTGTGTTTGGATTTAAAAGCATTTGATTTCATAAACACCACATTTTCATCATTTCATTTCATCCAAAATACAAAGACATATAATTATTGCCTAACATGATTTAGCTACACTTAGGAAACCATTTAATTCCTGTGTCAAATGTGCCCTCTGTCCAAACAACCCACACCTATGCCATCCTCTGTTAGTGAGCATTCAAAGCTGAGAACTTTACAAACTTTTTTTTTTACCTCAGGGAGTCAGTGGAAATCACCACCTACATTAGCATCCTTAGTTCATCCCAAGCATTCCCAAAACAACTTCTCCACCCTCTTCTGCTCCTCTCTCTCACTTTTCCCCTCTTGTCTGCACACTAACAGTGCCACTTCACCTCTCCCCAAACACGGAGAAAAGTCACCAACACAGTGAATTTAACCCAAAGCGCTCAGTGATTGGCTGACAGTGTCCTCCAATCACAGCACACTTCCCACTCTCTCCTTGTCAGGGAAAGCCCTTAAAAAGACTCCCCTTAGCCGAGACAGATAGATGATTCTACCAATGATAGCCTTTAAAACAACATTGTGTGGGAGTTCAACATGCAGTGAAATACAGTGTAGAGGTCAGAAGAGAGCTCGTGTGAAGAGTGAGTGCATCACACCTGGGCCATTGGTATAAAAATATGTGCTGTGAGCCATGTAGAAAAGAGAGACGAATCATCCACAGCTCATCTTATCTTCCCAACAACCTGAGAAATGGACAAAAAGGAGAAGTATTTAAAGGTGAAAATGCAATCAGAGGAGAGGGAACCATAGATTGGGTTTTACATCACCGACTCGTAAACAGAAAACCGGTCTCTTTCATGCTTGGTGTGAGCAGACATCTGTAATGCACACATCCCGTGTGCCCTAATGCTTTGCAGCGTCAGTGCAGGTCTTGGGACGGTCTGTCCTCATACCCTGGGGATTCAAGGGAACATCCTGATGATGAGGCGAGGGATATTTGAACCCCATTCTTTGCAACAGCGAAGCTAAAAATCTTGGCAGCTGAACAAGGCTGGAGAAAGTGGGACAGTGATGTGGAAACTTACAAGTCAGTATAAGTGGTTGAATAACATCACTCCAACTTCCTTTTTAAAGTAGCCAGTATAAACAGGCTAAGTAGTAACTGATGAGGAAAAACAAATACATAAACAATAACACATAGCAATAGCTAGTAAATGATAGAGCAATCTAGGTGCCTTTTCTGGGCAGGCATAAAAAGAACTTTGGTTTGGTCTCTTCGGCTGGTCAGGAAGTGTCTCTATTCATGGAATTTCATTTAGTCCAGCAGAGTGAACCTACTGCTCTGCAAAACGCAAAACACAGTGCCCACAAACCAGAGCTATTCCAACCTCCCTCTCTCTTAAGTGGAATGTATGAAGGTATGTCTGAGAACTGTTTGGAACAGTGATGCATAGCTTTTACTGCCTTGACTGAGTTACAGAAAGTCTGATTGGAAGGGAATGCTAACCTGATGGCTAAATTTACATTCACCTTCACATCTGAAGTACAGTATTTCTTTAGTATTTGAAGTATCTCTGTTTTTGTAATAGTTATGAATAGTTTAAAATGCTATTGAATTATTTAAATTACCATTCACAGAGAGGACTACAGGACACCAGCTGAACACAATATTCCATCATTAGAGACAGTTATTGAGTATAGTTTTAGACATCACACAATGCACACGATCACACCACACAAAGAGAGCGAATACAAATGACATAAAGGACACTCATAAGGCAGTCTGACCATTACTCACAACAGGGCTGCCTTGAGCTTTTGAACTGCTTAAAAAAAACAGCTTTTGCAACCCAAATCATGAAAAAAGCAAATAATGTGTCTCAACCTCTGACAAGAACAAACAATCAATGGGGCTTAAAAGACAGGAAACAGTTTTAATACACCTATTGCAATCCACTTGACAGTTTACAGGTCAACAAGAATAGTTTACAGGTCAACAAGAATAGTTGACCTGTATCGCTCATGTCTGACCTGATGGTCAGATATAGAGACAGTGACAGAACCCTGTTTGTCCATTCTTTTCTTTCGGTCTCCCTTTCTTCCTTTCTTTCACTGGAACACCCTCGGTCACTCCAAGCACATCATTGAAAAGGTCGACACAGAAACTCTGTAACCAAGGTGAGGCCTCATCTTCCCCAAAGAGTGACATCAGAAACCTGACGGGACTTTTTGAGAGGGGCTTTGTCCAGGGAGAGGGATTCAATGGAAGTCAACGTGCATGTGTACTTGGACGTGCATGTAGCCTACTGGTTTTACAGACAGAATACAAGAAAGAATCCAAGAAAGTGACAGCAAGCACACTGCTGAATTAAGTGAATTCCTGTCAATCTCAAAATAATTTGAAACTTTATAAACAAGCTAATATCTTACAAACATCCAACTTCAATTCCATTTCCTAAAGACACTCATTTGTATTAGCATGTGCAGATATAGGCTAAAGTTATTAGAGGCCATTAGTCCCAAATGGCTCAGTCAAACAAGACAAAACAAAGCTTGTTTTTTTGTGTGTCCATGTTGTATATTTACTAAGTCCTGGTGAGTACAAAACAAATTCTCAAGGGCAAATGTCTTGCTAAAACCCACAAAATCCTGCATTCTGCAGCTGAATAGCCCTGAAATCCCCCATGTGCTTTGATCAATGAGCTAAGCTCCCCCTGGTACCACCAAGTCCACTGTGCAGACTGGATTACAGTTGGGGCCTGCCACCATAAACACTTCTTTACATACATGTAAAGTTTTTCGGTCAAATAATAATATGAATGGGGGGGTTACACATCGTAAGGGCATTTCTAAACTAAAGCTTGTTCCAAATGATGAGCACATGTGCATTTAGTGAACAGTAACAAGCTGGTTTGATAGGCTTCGTTATGCTGAAAGTTAACGACAAACCAAACGCCTAGTACATTTGGAACAAAGACAAATCAACAACAAAAGTCTACCATCAGTCAGTTCACTTAGCAAATCAATGAGTAAAGATAACTAAAAGGAATCAACATAGCTACTGATTCGTAATGCATTGGATTGGAACTTCATATCTGATGATTATCATGCAGGGGTTAGGTTTGTGTAGGCGCATTCATCCATCCGTAGGCTACAATATCCGCAATCATTATTAGGAAAACTCGATTTGAGAAATTCAGTGTACATATTAAAAATGATTACCTTGCAAATAACGTGTTTCCTAGATCCAAAAACTTCTCTCTTCACATTTATCTAAGAGTGACTCCGTCAACAACAGCTCCAGACCTCCCAGCTTGCGCGTGTAAGGACGCCCAAAGGTACACCATCAAGGTAGCCTTCTCTGCGTAATGACGCAAGCGTCAGGTAGGCTATGTGCGTAGTCCCTTCAGAGAGCGTTAAAACATTAATGAATGCTGACAGCCCATACAAGTACCGCACTGTACCTGCGGTGCAAAAAAAAAACCTACTTCAGTGAAACAGCAGTTAAAAAATGACTTAATATGGTCTGAAAATAATTTTGAGTCATGGGCCATAACTGTACCTAACAGCCTACATCACGCAGACATAGGGCAGCAACTAACGATTATTGTCAGAGCTGATTAATGGATTAGTTGTGTGATCAATAACATTTAAAAAAAAAGGTGAAACAATGTCGATGTTTCTCCATGCCCAAGATTGTATTCAAATGCCTTGCATTGTCCATACCTCAAATAGTTTATTGTGTAGGTATGATGAAAATATTCAAGTTTAAGGAGCAGTTATCAGAGGATTTTAAGGTATTTTCCTTTAAAAATGATACAAATCAATTAACTGATTGATTAATTGTTGCAGCCCAAGTTATTATATACCCTATAACAAATGCAAGAAATACTCATCATGGCACTGACTTTGGTCAAACAAGTTTTATTAGGCATATTTACAGCATCAATATTTGTTTAACAAAGTGTTCAGTAACGCTTCAAATGTTTTCTACAGCTGCATTCTTCTACAGCTTTAAACATTATGTACATCCTGCTCAGAAACGTCATATCTATACAGTCCAGGGAAAATATATACTCTATTTCAGAGGCAAAATTAGGTTCATACAAACAGTTAACACCTGCCTGGCATTCTTAGTAACTGTTGGCACCGTCATTACTGCAGCCATCTTCACAGTAACCTGCTGCTCCAGATCATTACATTCATGGAATGCTACTTACCAATGTGTATGCTGACAAATATTGAATTCACACCGAATTCATATTAGAATGAGTTCAACAATCAAAGTATGCCAGAGAATTCCAACAAAACAAAACAAAACAAACATTAATCCTGTCACTAAGTCAGTTTTTTGGTATACACCTAAATTACACTGTAGTTCAAATGTGTAGCATTGTAATCTTACTCCTTGACAAAAACAAAGAAACAAGAAACAAACACATGACTGATATGTTTTGTCAGTTTCTGGACTCCTCATATAACTTGCTATAAATGCTTCAGTTGAGTCTTTGAACTGCACCTTGACTTATTGAATGCTTAAAAGGGAAAATGCTTTAGCTAAGCTTAAGCCGGTATTTCGTCATCATATCCCACTCATACGCACATACTCATACAACTCATTCCCAAGAAACATAGTGTTCTGATCAGAAAAGTGACCAGCACTCCTTGAGGATCACCACAATATAACCAATGCATCTCAACATGCAAATAAGAAATATGAAAGCTGTTTCAAATTAAAGGTTTCTAACACAAATGTAATCAAACAATGGACATGCCACTGTGGCCAATTATTTTAAAAAGTGTTACATTTTGTTGGGAAACACAAAGTATCTTTGTGCAAGGAGAAAACTATTAGTGTTGTTATAATTGCATAGGAAATATTGATATTTTCTAAATTCATCTTCATCCATCTGCTGTCTGAGTCACTGCATTATTTTGACTGAGCATGCCCCCCCAACAGGTAAAATATAGTAAAGATGACTGGAAAGGGCTGGTGGGAATAGGGTTATGCTAATCTACCACTAGATGGCAGTAATGTAACAACGCTTATTTAAAAGCTCTAAGAAAACTAAAGGAGGCGAGGGGACAACACCACCACAAACCGCTCAACCAAACTAAACACATTAGCTTGGTATTCTCAAAATACTATGACAGACACTGTCTGTTAAAACTAAGCCTGTGGATAAACAGGTGCCTGTAAAGACCAGTCAACCAAGCTAGCTTGAATCCTTTTACTGTTAATATCATTGACAGGCTTTTCTCTGATGTAGTGTTATTTTTTTTTGTAGTGTTACTTTTTCTCCATAGCTAGTATTATTGTAGCAATGGCGTGCGGTTGAGCTTAGATCAAGGCAGGACATCTGTACAAAGCAAAGGAGAACAGAGGGCACAGAGATCAGTTGTGTGATTAGGGGATCACTCTTTTTCTTCCCTCTCTCCATCTATCTGTCCTTCGTTGTCAACTTGTCAATCAACTCCTGTAGTGGGGCTAGTTCCTTTCGGTCAATCAGATTGAATTCCTGAAACGAAACACACACAAACGAATCAGACAACCCCCCCAAAAGATTGCACCTGAAATCACAATAGGAAACGAATGATTCTTTCAGAGAGATGACATGTGTTTGAGAAGTGTCCCTGACCTGCACAAAGAAGATGAAGTGCTTGAAGGAGGTGTTGAGATGGGCCTCTTCCTGCAGCTGCATGACAGAGTCAAAGTGCTGGTGGTAGATGTGAGCGTAGACACGGAACAAGCGCTTCAAGATGGTCTTTGCCACAGACATGAAGTTCTTGGGGAATGGCACCCCTGTAGGTTAAAAGGTGTCAAAAGATGAGAAATCACACAAAAAGATGTAATCACAAAATAATGACAAACAACTTCAAGTCGCAACAGACTATTAATTCACATTTCACAATCTGGCATGAAACATGAGAGAAACTTTGTTTCAGAAATGAACTTCATTTAAGTACATTTAATGAGACTTCTGAGAGGACGGGAACAGGGATTCATTGTACACTGCCACTACTTAGTATCCTCCTTTAAATCCCCAAAATAGAAATACTACACAATAGAAATAGAAATATCACACACAAACAGTAAGCAATGTGAGAACTGAAATTCAATTTGAGAATATTTAGTACCGATTTTAGAAGGGAATAGTGTTTCATCATCAAGTTGATCTTGCACCCAGGTCATCAAGTAGTCAATGTACTTTGGTGCGGAGCATTTAATTGGCTTTTTAATGTTGGTCCCATCAGCCCAGTGGTACTCATACCTATGGAAACAAAGTAACAGGAAACAACACGGTCGATTGAGATTGCAGACAGTGAGTCGAAACATGCATGTCTAAGGTACTGTAGGCTATATTCAAAATCTACCGAGATAAATTTCTTAATTTGCAAGTCAAGCTCATGCGTCACATTTAGAATGAAATCTTGCAAAGCCATCAGATTTCCTTAGTATATTATTGACAATATCCAACATGACCCAATCATTACAGAACAACACACAATGTTGTTCAAATTGAGGTTTCAGTGTTCCAGAAATGCTTACCAACACAGCACAGTCTTGCTGTATAAACTTACTTTGGCCCTGCAGACATAACAGGGCAGCTCTCCTCAGTGCAGAAGTCTGTTATGGTCCCATACAGCATGTTGATCTGATTGAAAAAGTCCACCGCTGGGAGTGTGTGCAACAGGGTGAACAGGGTGGAGGAGAATGAACACAAATCATTAGATGTAATACGTACTTGTATCATTTAAGAGGAATGGAGGAGCAAAGACATCAGCATCAACTATGTGCAAAACGTAGCGTTGAACTACACAGGAGCAGTGTGTTCAGTTCTAATACCAACCTAACTTCTCAATAGCTTTGCCATTAGAAGAACAACTATAGTCTGTTTAGAACTCAGGGGCTAGGCTACAACATATCAGGTTGGACATCTCCAGTTATGAGGGCCCTCTTGCTGCTGAGGGCTACACTCGGAGCACAACTCACAAGGTACTCACACCATCTCTTGGGTTATAAAGCCAGGGAGCACACATCCAGATAAAAATGGATGTCCTCTGTACATAAGCACTTGCTAAACAAATACATGTATATGACTGATGCATATGATTGCAAGAGCTGGTCAATCCTATACTTGCTAATCCATTACTGGCCTTTCTTGTTGGTAATTAGATGTGCTGGAATTAGGTTTGTGTAGTGAGTTCTTTCAGGGAGTTGGTTCTCAGTGTAGAGGCCAACAAAAAGAGGGAGATGGGACAAAGAAAGTGTTTAGAATTCACAGACTACCACGCCACTTGGACATCTATTCACAATCATAATGCTCCCACCAAGAATCAGAATCAGCTTTATTGGCCAGGTTTGCATAAACAAACATGGAATTTGACCCAGGTTAATCTTTGCTCTCAAAGTACACTCACTTAACATAAAAGAATAAAAAAAAAACATAAATAATAAAAACATAACAGTAAGAATAGAATGAAGGGCAGTAGAATATGGCTATGTAAGTATAAATACAGTATGTACATCTGGAAATAAATTGAACACTAATGGTGGGATAAGGGAGTGCAATGGGGGTGGGGGGGGGCCTTCTTGTTGTCCCTGTCAAGGTTGCCATGGTCGTGGACACCTCAACAGGCACAGGCAAGATACAATTGAAAAGATTGACTGAGATTTAAGATTAAATATAAATATAGTGCAAGGCAGTTCAGTGCAATGATAATGAATAACAATATTGTAATTGAAGATTGAAGTATACATGAGGTAGATGAACAGTGTTGATTGACTTTGTTCAGTGTAAGGGTGGGGGCTATTTCTGAGCGTACAACAGAGTGATTGCTTGGGAGAAGAAGCAAGACACACACACATTCCTCACATCAATATATTGCTCAAGACATTGTATATACTACTGTATGAAATATAATATGTGTTTGAGGTCCTGCAGACATTGAAGATTTTGCAATCTAAAAGCAAACGTGTTGAATCAAAACTCTAAAATCACTTACTGTTCACAGCCACCCATTCATTTAGGTCCTCTCCATCTGGTAGCATCACAGCCATTCGCAGGTTGCCGCTGCCAAGGGTGGCTTCTGCATGTTTTAACAGCTCATATTGATGAGACCCTTCAGGAATATTCTTCTTCGGTTTAAAGGTTTTTGACGAACGGTTTCCGCTGTTAAAATGGCAATGGTGCGATAAGTTACTGTATGAACATAAAACTAATATTGACACTAGCCTCTAACACAAACCGATGTCTACAAGTCTATGTAAATAAGGGGAAAAAACGACTATTTAGGTCCTTCTTACAAAATCAGTAACGTTACAAGTGTCGTGCTATTGAAGTTTGCTTACGCAAATCCTAAAGTGTTAACTTACAGTATCTATGGTGGTGCAAAGAGTGATTCTCTCTGTGGTGGTGTAACCTTAACGTTGAAATGAATGGCCCCAACATAGCAATGTCTAGTGCAGTGTGTGCATTTAGTTAACATTAGCAAACGTTATCACGGCTAACAACCGGCTAATGTACGCTTGGCACACCTGCCTAAAGTGTCACTGTTTACCAAGACATTCGTTTTGGTTTATGAGGTAACGTTACGTCAAGTCAATAGATGGATAAGTAGAAAGCCATCTTAATCTGCTATATTAATACGTGACAGCTAGCATTAGTCGGCTGCTGAAAAGTTAGCCAAGTCACTTCGCCAGAGACGAATACATGGTATTCTCTTACACCATAAACCCTAAATTATGTGGCCACATGCGTTTATCACCATGATATGAATGCTTATACATAGATACCAACATATGTCACATTTAGAGAGAAAGCATCGCATGGTGGAAACAAGCAAGCTAGCAGCATAGCAAGAATATAACACAGGTTCAATAGCAATGATATGGTACGTTAACGTTAGCAAAATGTAACTTTAAAAGGGTGTCAATGTTAGCTTGCATACGATGTCAGTCCAGAGTGTTTGACTAACGTTGAGTTATTGCCTCTTCTAAAATACTACTTGACAGCTAACGTTAGTAAGTCGTCATTTGATACAAATAGGCCAACTCGCGATGGAGATAACATTAGCACCTGGATGGGATCATTGATATAACGTTAACATTAGCAAAATCATGTTAGCCAGCTAACATAGCCCAGCTAAGGTTTTCGTTGCATCGAAGGCTGCTGTAACTTACAACAAGAAGCTCATTTTGCCAGTGTGCGATGTCTCCCAGGGTCCTGGCCACTTGTACACGGTAATCTTTTTTTAAAGGCTGTTGACGGGGAGAAGGAGCTCGACCCAGCCTTTGAGGAAACTATCTTTGTGAATCATGAAAGGCACCTGGCAACAAACTTCGGGCTTCGCTGGGGTAGATTCTAGTCGTCCAGAGTGTTACGTCACTCATAGGGTTTGGGTACCGGAAAGAAGGATCATCAGAAAGACTGTTCATCACCATTTTACGGGTCAGTGATGGGAAGACACACGTTTATGAAATGATAAGCACTGGCCTTGCTCTTGCTTTCAAATTATATGAAACATACCTACACGAACATGCTTTTACATATCACAAGAAAACTGGAGATAACTCCAAAGATCCCATTTTATTGCATTGTAGATTGTATCAGAGCCACTATTTTTCTTGCTACTTTGTTACATCATCACTAGGTGGCAGCATTAGATAGCTAGGTAGCCTACTCGAAACTAGGCTACTAAAACTCCTAGGACAAAATAAGGTTTTAACTTTTTTATTATTTGACCTGATTTCCTAGTAGGCTAGGCAACCACAAGTAGGTTCATGAGAATGATTGAATTCATTTTTTTTGTAGCCCAATATAAGGTTTAAGTCTAAATGGTGGCTGATGGGCCCCTTCTACAATGGCCAACTCAAATAGCTCACTGAGTTTCCATATACTACTTTAAATGATCAGGCATAGTTGGCCAAATTTAAGATTTATCTGGCACATCCATGCAGGCTTTAATCTGACACAGAAACACTTAACATATGTAAACAGAAGATCTTGCACACACACTGCAGGAAAATGTCAACAACCTGAAAAGGCATGATACTCTTTTATTTACAAATTGCAAATAGTCCAGTAATAACATTTTAAAACATATCAACAATTTCAGGAGATAAATATGTACACTTTAATGTGATTATTTACCACAGAAATTCAAGGTGATTGATATTGAGATTTACAAAGCAAATACTGTTGTCATATTCTGTCGAGGCAACTTCCAGCATTATTTAGCTTTTAAAAAGAACAAGGATAATTTTGTTCCATATAAAATAGGATTTCATTGCTAACCTCAATGGTCATTTTGTAATGTGTCCATAAAAGCACTGTTTCTTTACCAAAAAAGGTAACATAAAAAATCAATGGTTTATTGTCTTTAAAAGTAGTAGCAGCCAAAAAGAGAACAGAAGCCAAAAATACACATAATCTTCTAGAATATCTTTTGTTTCCAGAAGTTAATAATGTTGATAAGATAATCTATGAATTTGTTCTAACATTTTTCAGTCCCTGTGGACAAGGGTTGGTCTCCATCTTTACGTGAAGCTTTAAAATGCTCAAATCATTGTAACAGTCTCATCAAAGGCGCTCCAGCACAGTCAGAGTCCATCTTCTATCCTGAGATAGTCTCCTCTGCTTGAAGACATCTGAGCACATATAAAATCACCTGATAGCAGAAAATGTATTGTTCCTGTTGTGGAAAGACAAACATGGAAAAAATAAATAAAAATTCTACTGACTAGAAACTTTACACATTCAATGCACAACAAAAGCTGTTGTCATACAATGTTTGGCCATGAAAACAGATGCAGAATAGTTTTAATCATTTTATAGACAACACACCTCTGTTTGTACCATTCCTTGTCTCTGAAGCCTCATGGTACGAACCACATCTGAAATATCAAACTTCAAAAGAAAAACAGCTTTGAGCAAAACATTTCGTTATGAATTTGACTAATGAGTTTACAAAAATCAAACTCACAAAAAATAACATGCAATATAATCAGTGTCAATCATTACTTACATCGGCATCTTTGCTGATGAGCCCCAGAACCACGTCTATGCAGATCAGAGTCCCCGATCTTCCGATCCCTGCACTGCAGTGAGTGATGATGGGTCCTGATTGGTGGATGTGTCTCATGTAGGAGATGAATGTGAGCAGTTGCTCCGGCTGTGTGGGGGTTCCGTGGTCAGGCCAACCAGTGTAGTTCAAGTGCGTGACCTGCTGCACCTCGTTAGTCTAGGAACAAAATTTCTAATTAGACATTAATATGTCTACATCTACTTAACAACCTTAACTGTAAACAAATATTGTGATCATTTCAAGGAAAATAAAAAGATACCCGCACACTGTTTCTATAAGCTCCCAGAGTGGTTTATTAGTACAACGTTTCGACCAGAGGTCTTTGTCAGGTATCAAATATCTAATAGCCTTATACCCAGCACCTGTTTAAATTTGGAGATGTGCGTGCACTCCACTCTCTTTGATCATTTCAAGGAAAACCAAGACGAAGTCCAAGAAATTACCTGAGTATCTTTAACCTCAATCAATCGAATAACAAAGTTGTCCAGGTGTTGATCCTTCACTAGTGTGATCTGGAGTCTGTCATCTACCATTTCTGCTGTTCTGGGTGTATCAGGCCAGTATCTCTGGCATTTGACCTTTCCTCCTTCCACTTCCTGGGTCATCATTGCAATGACGTTTGATTTCTGTTCCCACACCATTTGCCAAAAGTCCCCAAGAGTGGTGGGTAATGGTCCTTGGCAGGCAATATACAGAAAACATTCATCCTTCACCGGCATCTTTATGAAGTTGGCATTGATGTATCCACCTTCTTTGCCAAGAAGCACTCTAGTGGTGTCGACTACAGACAAAAAGCAAGGTATTTAATGAAAATAATTTGAGCAAATTGTTGCTTCATGCTAAGACAAAATTATTGTGTGTGCACCAACATTATATGAGAATACTCACAAGGTACAATATTTTTGTAACGGTTCTTCTTTTTGTTTTCTTGTGTTTGTCCAATCAGACAGTCATCAAGAGGCTGCAAATTCTGTAAATTCTAGATACAAAAAGTATGAGAAAGTCAATGTACTATCTGTAAGATTTCACACACTCACAAATTTAGTACATTGTACATTGAAGTCAATGTACAATGTAATACATTTGTGAAACCTACAATGTGTTGAATAAAGTTTATGAGTTGGATGAGATAGCTTCAGGTTTCATCACTGGATCACTTACTCACCTCAAACTCCTGCAGGGGCACCTTCTGTTCCAGCAGACCGCGCATCATGCGCACCACTGTGTTCAGTTTGGGTCCAGTATACTGACCATCAGGGATGACCTTTACCAGAGGCAGAGATGTCAGCTCCTCTTCAGTAACAATAGGCCCATCTAATGGAGAGAGAGAGAGAGAAAGAAAGAAAATTATAAATAATCCTGACCAAATCCCTCTACAATCAATCTGAAATCAACAGTGGCAGCTCCAGTATCCATCCTTAAATGTCCTTTGCTGAGTCATGTCAGATTAAGGGATGATTATCTGCAGTTGATGGAGTATGTGAGGAACCTGACTTACCCTCTGTGAACCTGGAGTTTATATTCTCAATAGGAAGCTCATCGCTGCCCCACGTAATCTCGTCCTCCTCCTCCAGTTGTCCTTCACTGGTCTGCAGATAGCTGAGAATGGCAGATCTGAGGGGTTACAACATCATTTCAGGATTCTCAAGTCATGTCATAAGAAACAATGCAAGCTTGCACTTTGACATGAAGGTCCTGGAGACACTTGGACAAACTCATTTTGATACGCTTTCATTTAAATTTTGGGTTCTCAGTCGTGACTGATGCTTGTTTTAGGTCAGGCAAAACAGATGTTAAGCTATGCCAGCACAAAGCCTATCCTCTTAATAAAGATCCATAGTATGTTCTCCTTATTTGTAAGTAAATTATATTAAACCATTCATGTAATTATAGCCCTTACTGAAACAGTGCACCTCTACCTATACAAGTAAACTTATTCAAAACTATGCTTATAGACTTCATAAGGAGCACCTTTTCCCCCATGATATTTACAAGTAAACTTATTCAAAACTATGCTTATAGACTTCATAAGGAGCACCTTTTCCCCCATGATATTTACCGGTCATTGGCAGGGCTATCTACACTCTCTTCTTTCCAGTCTGTTCTCCTTGAGGTCTGAAAACACAAAGAAGCAACACTTGACCACTGGACTGGATTATCAATGGAGCATTAAGCCTCATGTAGACCAGATGGTGGTGGTAGACATAGCACAGCACTTCAAAACTAAAACATGTTACGAGAGAGAGAGAGAGAGAGAGAGGAAGCTAGAGAGGAGAGAAAGAAGGGGGGCAGAATGGAGAACCTCTACTCAAAGTACTTTTATGAATGCAAACTTAAGTTGTATTTTACAGCACCAAATGTTTCCATATTCATCAAATAATCCTAGTTAAGTTTGTAATTAAGTGCATATTTCTACCTCAGGGGAGTCTTCAGGCAGGGAGGAACCATCACAGTCTGTGTCCTCTGACAGATCCGTATTGCCCTCTGTCCTGTTTTCCTTTGAACCTACATCATAGTCTGTGCAAACACACACACACACACACACACACACACACACGCACACACACGCACACACACGCACATCAACAACAACAATTACCTCTGAAACAGTATCTCAATCAGGGTTGTGGGTTTCCCTGAAAGCACACTAGCACAGATAAAACATAAAACAGTGAGTAATGTACCTATGGGTGGGATGACAGGTGGATCTTTTAGGCTGCTGGACTTCTGACCATCTTCTGGGCTGTGCACTTTAGTTCGCACCCCACTGTCCTCACTTACATCTGTAACAGGTTAAATCACCACATTCTGAGCAGGTGTTGTGAGGTTTTATTCCTCTTTTATTTAAACAGAAAGAGGTACTGAAGTACCTGTGTTTCCATTGCACTTGTCTGAGCTGAGAGGCAGGAAGCCCAGGTAAGTGCTAGGGGTTTGGTCAGGAGGTCTGGACACAATCATACGGACTACACCTTTGGCTTTCCTGATGGTGGTGACTGCTTTGGAGTGAGACACTCCTGTCATCAGATCATCATTCACCTGCAGGCAAACACACAGACACACACATATTTACATTATTTGATTTATATGGATCAACAGGCAAAAGGCAACAAAGTAAGACTTAAGAGGTATGGGCATTAACCTGGTCCACATGATTGTATCAACACAGACAAGATTTGGTAATCTACTATACACAGACACACACACACACACACACACACACACACACACACACACACACACACACACACACACACACACACACACACACACACACAATCAAAAAACACCTAATCTGACAGACATGAATACCAAGAAATCTGGATTACTTCCCAAAGTTAGAAGGAGAGGGCCTGCTCTATCCATTTGTGACAACATTTTAACTGTAATAGAGTATAATAAAAATTGCAACTCACCTTCAATAGCCGGTCTCCGACCTGCAGCTCACCTGAGCTGTGAGCCACTCCTCCAGGTGTGATGGACTTGACAAAAATGCCCCTCTCTCCGCCAATGACTGAGAAGCCAAGGCCACCAGAGGGGGGCTTTTCCAGCTGCATCTGAATGAGCTGTTCCTGGAACACACACACACACACACACACACACACACAGTGCAATATAAATATAAAAAGGTCACAAATTATACAGTTCACCCAGAAAAAGCTTTGTGCAATATCAACCACAGAAACCAGAGCTGGACAACAAAAATAGCCGTAAGTCCTAATTTGGCTTGTGCTGAGGGGGATAGAGTTCTCCAAAAGAGTAGGCTACACAGTGTCTGGTCAAACACATCAAGATCAAATGTGATATCCTACATTCACTCAACTACTAAAAGAGGATTTTCAGTCTGGGACAAAGAAAAAACACTGAGCAAGAACAAGTAATTGGATTAGGTACCTCAGATGGACAGATACTGGAAAGGACTTCCAACTCGTTGCGCTCACCATGGAGATAACCTTCAAAGACAAAACCTGCTGTGAGACACTGTGCTGTGCATGTGTTGCTGACACAGCTTTGCATTGCTCTCAAAGAATACTGTACTGGCCCTGAAATCCTGACTTACCATTCATGCTATGTGGTGTGTTTGCTTTAGAGCTTAGGTTATTGTTAAGATACGAGACACTCTTTCGCCGTGGAGTCACTGGTTTCCCATCTCTGCAAAATAAAAAAGGAATGTAAAATGAAAGCAGTCCCTCATGGATCCAAGCAGTCTAATAATTACTTATATATGCTCATATATGTGTCTCATCTTATATATGCTCATATGGGTGATTCTCGAGAAACCCCAAAATCTTACGGTACTAAGGATTTGATGGTCAAATATGCGATAAATCCCACTGATTACACTATTTAACAATATAGGTACATGTGCTTAATCTTGCACACAAGGTAATTTCTCCATATTTTATTGTTATTTTGTATTTTTTATGCATTTTATGAGTAAATTATCATTACCGCAATGTGACCTGGCTCAAATCCCAAGTGTTTGATCATTAAGAAAATCTTTATCTTTTACTTTAAAATAAAATAAAGTTGTACATATATTGTTTTAAGTCCAATGCTTCATCAAAATGTGTGTTTCAATAATATTAACATTATAACGGTTATAATATATTAAAAAAAAATTGTCGTCAGTCATAGTTTTCATTACCGGAATACTTTTGAGCACTGCAATAAAAACCTATAGGAATGTCAACATGAAATTAAATTTCCCAGTAATAACAGAAGATCAAAGATGGCGTCAAGGTGAGCATGTCTCCTTTTGTCTTTGTGTTGAAATGCCATGATTTGTCTCAAAACTGTCTAAACACAACACTAATTATTCTCATTACCGAAATTAGTAACAGTTTTGTGATAAAAACTATTTTCTTAATTCAAATTTGTTAAGTAATAAGGTAATAAAACACACAATGTCATGGAGGTAATTTTTTTAGCTAGGTCATGCTAGCTAAATCTAAAATTGGCATTTTTGTGTTAGGTCGTCTCATTACCGCAATGCACTTTATCATTACCGCAATAGTTAAAGCCAATTTCGGTGATGATAATTTCAATTTCGGTAATGAAAATATTAAAGGAATTAGCATTTTTCAACGTCGTTCATGACATTAATTGCTTTTTAATAATAGACAACCTCAATGTTTTGGAGGGATATTAATGAGATCAATATCATAAAAGTTTTTTAGGTTGTTACACTGTACTTAATGAAGTAGATACATTGTATTAGAGACCCTGTTACCCTTTTTTCCCCTTTGAATCTCATGAAAGTTGCTATGGTCATATCATAGTAATGAGTGACCTACATCACGTGTAGATTACTGCCATAGACTTAAAATGTCAGATTATTGGAGTCATGGAGAGTGCATGTTCACAATTTAAAGATTGATTACTATGATGTTCCTTATCTGTGTTTTTCTTTCCATGATTGCGTTCACATTGACCAGGGGGGTATTCAAAGTATGTGGTTTAGTGTCAAACCTGGGTGAGTTAACTCAGCGTAAGTGGTAAACCTCCTAGAAGAGCTGTATTGCTTCATTCTCCTAACAAAGCAATGCCATAGGGCTCTTGTTGTAGGAGGTTTACCACTTACTCCGAGTTAACTTACCCAGGTTTGTCTCTAAACCACGTACTTGGAATACCCCCCTGGTTGGCAAAAAGTGCACAAAAGAAAGCTGCAGCAAAGGAAAGTTTGAGGAAGCACAGAGAAAAGATATACACCAACCCAGAACTTTTAGAGGAATACAGAAGGAAGGAAAGAGAGAGGTGATGGATAAGGGTTAATATGTGTGTCTCTGTGTGTGTGTGTGTGTGTGTGTGTGTGTGTGTGTGTGTGTGTGTGTGTGTGTGTGTGTGTGTGTGTGTGTGTGTGTGTGTGTGTCTGTCTGTGCTTGACATATTGGGTTTCTGCTGAAATGCTTACCTGGTGGCCTTCAGTGTGAGGTTCCTGAGTGACAGCTCCAGCAACCTGCGATTTTCGCTGAGGGTGAGGTCATGGGTTGGGGCGCCGTTGATGAAGTGGATCAAGTCCAGGGGTTTCAGGCTGCCCTCGCCTGCTGCCGCCGATCCAGGCACCACCTCCTTGACATAGAGCAATCCCAGCAGGCTATCACTACCCCCCTCCAACACCACACCTGAGGAACACACAGCCCCACGGATGAGATAGACCTCTGGGCAAACACTTCACAATAACCAAGCAACCTACCACCCACAATTAGACAGCAGCTCAGTGACACAACACCCACACCTACGTCTGTTATGAGGGGAAGGCTCGCATGGCTCTGCCTCTACTGAAAGCATCTTATTGTGTGCTGGTTCTGATAAGGTTCAGCTGTGCGTGCCTGAACACAATGCGCAGTAGTAGGATAATGAAGGGCTGCAACACCCAGAGAGGAACGTTTTAGAAGAGAAACACAGGAGTCGGGGATTAAGCCTCAGACACCCAACACAAACACACTGCGTGTGACCCATAAAGCCTGTTGACAGCTAAACTCACAGAAAGCTATGGCAACAATATAACTCTATTAAACTAAATGAAAAATGTTATATATACATCCATTTGGCATTAGCTTCCATTAAAAGAAAACAGCGTATTGACTAATGCTAAATGAGTTACAAAAGCCATATGATCCTATAACCAGATGTGACTTTCTGATTGTAATAAATGCAATGGACAATGCATAGCGATACAATTATACCAAACCACACAGCAATACATGCAATACAATGAATAGACCAAAGTACCATTTATTATTGTCTATTGTTTTTGAATTAATGGTGCTAAGAAAAAAAGGGTTGATTTGGATGTCATATTCCATGAACATGACTGTCATTAACATCAACAATTAAACCCAAAAGGACGCACCATGATTTCTTGAACCAGACGTAATACAGGCTTAACACACATAAAACAGAATAACACTGTTTTACCTAGAGAATCTTCCTGGCACTGGTAGGTGATGTCGGGTAGTAGGTGAGCTTCAAAAGGGGGTTTAGGATCTTCCAGAACTCTCCCAACCACCAAGTCCACTACTCGCGGTGCAGCTCGGACCAGATTCACCACTTCGGTATGGCCCATGCTGGACACGTCTGTGTTATTGACCTGAGGAGTGAGGAGGACAGAAATAGAATGAGGTGGGAACAGGACATCATTCTGAGCCATTATGCAGTCAACAAACTACTTCCTCATACATTATAAGAGATAATAGCACAAATGACCGGGATGTGGTTGTCGGTGAATTAGTTCTCATAAACCACATGCCCAAGTAGTGTGTTTATTTGCCTTGTTTGCTTATCTGTGAGTGTACATGGTACACAGACCATGTGTGTGTATAGTACCATTATCATGCGATCTCCGGGGCGCAGTCGTCCGTCGCCTTTGGCTGGGTCCTGAATGATGTCGTGGATGTAACAGCTAAGGTCATTTCCTTTGGTCAGGGTAAATCCCAAACTTCCTTTGTCTGACTTGACAAGAGAGACCTTCAGCTCAACTTCCTATAGACAGAAAAAAAATACTTATTATATTTCTTGTCAACTTTTTAAGAAGAAACCCAAACAAGCCCAAGAGCACTTATCAAATGTGTCACTACAAATAACACATTCATTTTTTTGTTTCATGAAAGAATGTGCCTTGAGCAAATATTCAGTCAAGTGAAAAGGAGGAAAGAGGACAGATGTAATCAGACACTGAGGAGAGCAGCTCCTCTCCAGGCCTCTTACCGGCACAAACTCCTCCATGTCCTGGCTGTTGGGGAGGCTGAGGGTGGTGGGCACTGGGAGTGGGGGCGGCAGGGGGTCTGGGCTGGGGCTCTGGCCCGCCCTGTCGGGGCTGACCGATGACGACAGCATGGGCTGCAGAGTGGAGTCCAGCTCCACCATCATGGGGGACGAGGAAGGACACCTGGAGCACAGAACCAAAAGACGTGATCCAAAGGAGCCAGATGTGTGTGTAGGACAGTACAGATACGTGTGGAAGCTCTCCGATTGTCACATGACTAAATCACTCTTAACAAGAAGAGTATGGATATAGAAAACATTCAAAATACTTCCTACGCCCTTCTATGGAGTTTGCTGAACAGTGAGTCTGGCTGACCACACAAAAAAGCCAATTTCTAAATATCAATAAATAGTCTCTGGTCTCCAAACTGCATCTGAGACTTCAAATGTCTAGGTTATGGGTCAAGGGTAGATCAGCCCAGTACCTTCTGTCCAGATCTGTCCTGCAGATGGACTGGTTGGGAGAGTAGTAGGTGGATCGCACTGTGTCATCCAGCTCACATGGCGTCTCATACTGGCTGAGTCTCCCTAGTTGGGGGTTGTTGCCGGGGGTCTGGTAAACACTTCTGTCCCACGACTGGCTGCTGTGCTCCAGGGAGGGGCTGAAGGCCTCCTCCACCTCCTCGTCGTCATCCGTGCTGTCACTGTAGCTGTCCCGCCGGCTGGGGGATTTCATCAGCAGCCTCTCCAGGGCCTCCTCCACCGCGCCCAGGCTCTGGTGGCCGTCCCCCTCAGCGGGAGAGACCATCTTGGGCTCGCTGGGCTCAGGATGAGCGTGGAGCTCCTTACGAGGGGAAGCCTTCGGGGTCTGTGGAGAAACACAGGAAACGAATTGAAGCTTATGAAATAAGCATATAATGCAAGTGTTTTTCTAGCTGGACCAGGTGGCATTTGGGAAAGCATGAGAAGTTTTTTTTTTCTTCTCACCACTAGAGAGGGGTCCATTTCTGGAAGAAGTCCTTTGTCTGGTCTACAAAGCAACAGAGTGACTTCCTGCCCTGCTCCTCTGAGAGCTGATATCACTTCCTGTAACAAGCCAAACCACAACATCAAGACAATCACTGAATACAGCTGCTGAAATACTCTATATCCTTCCTCTTAAAGTTGATGACTGTAGTTATGGCACATATAGGTAAAATTCCTGTATAAAACCGAGAAACATACATGTTGTGACAAGCCCTTGAGGGAAGTCTGATTGACACGCAAGATGACGTCGCCCACTTCAATTTGGCCACTCTCGGCAGCTGGTTGTCCAGGGAACAGCTTCTTCACTCGGACCATGCTCGTCGCGGCCGCCTCCCCTGGAACGTTCTCCTCTCGACTGAAGCTGAAGCCCAGGCCTGAGGAGTTCTTCACGAGGCCCACCTCAAACATGTTATCTACAGTAGACAATAGAATATAAAATAGATTGTTATTGTCATTGTACATGTTCAACAAAATGTAAAGTGCATACCTCTAAAGTAGGATGCGTGGAGCGGGATGCTTTCAGGTTCCGTACTGGTTGCTAAGCCCACAACAAGCTGGATACGGAAAGCAGTGAGTATGGCAGGAGGGGCTGTATGCCATCTTACACCCACACTCACCATCTGTCACAAAGTGGTAGTCAGCGGGAGGTTTAGGGGCTGCTCGGGGCTTCTCTGGGGGTTGCTCTGCAGTGCTCTGTGGGGTGAGTGGGGCGTGGATGCTATCAGCTGGGGGGTGACCTTTCTCTAGCAGCAGGTGGACAACCTGGGTGACAAATGGGGTCAGAGGTCAGGACACCTTTCATTCGTTTCTGTGGCTCAGAAATGACACTACATGGACAACAAGTCACAGCTGAGGAGTCAACAGAAAAACAACAAAACAGGGCATTGTGTATTTTTTGCCTTGGACGTCCCGAGCCCGTCTTACTTGTCCAGTGTCTCGGAGAGCTTCCACAGCCTGCTGGTGAGTAGCTCCTTCCAGGCTCTTCCCATTCACAGCCATTACTCGATCACCTGGTGAAGACAAACGCAGTTGTTATGTAACATCATGACACACAGCACAGTTACACCTGTGGCAATTACTTTCATCACCGTCAAAAATGGCGAAATGATCTGGCAAAGGACAGTCACATCTAATTACCCCCAAAATGTCTCACCTTTTTTAATTCTCCCGTCCACCTCAGCGGCTCCTTTAGGGATGATGGCCTTCACATAGATTCCCCCATGCTTCACTGTTGTGTTTGACCCACCCTGAGACAGACATAAATATATTAATACCCATCCAGATCATCCATATATAGCATCACTACGCTCTAGTCTACATTACTGCCGTCCTGCTTCTCTCTGACCTCTAGTGGCTCTGTGAAGATGTGTAAATCCATTCCAACCGTGTTGTGCCCAATAAGGGGTGATCTCACAGGTGATGTTAATGTAACTATTGGTATTTAAACATTGTCATACAATTTGTAAATGAGTCAGAAAGGGGTTAGATGTGAAAATGAGTTTTGATTAAAAACAATAGTGTGCCGTAATTAAAGAGCTTCAGTTGATTTAAATTTGATTTGAATTGTCGACAGTCATTTTATTATTGCAGAGGTCAAGGATCATTTCAGTCGTGCAACAGTAAGTAATTTCGCGAGACAAGATTACAGCACAGCACAGCACAGCACACGTCAGATTGATGAGACTGAAAGGATGCACACAGTAGGTGAAAAATCAAATTGGTCACAACGCAATCAATTAAAAGATGATCAGCAATGCAAATCTATGCAGGCATTATTAGTGGGGTGATGGATGTTGGTGTCAAACGCTGTGCGTTTTCTGTCCTCTGCAGGCTAAAGGCTGAACTGCACCTACTGTGTTTGGTATTACCGATTCGCCGATTTCAAAATGCCTGAAAAAATCTGCATGCAATGAGAGCCAATCTACTTTCCCCAAAATGAAGCCAAGCGGCGGACTTCAAAAGCAGGCACAAGCTACTGGCAAAATGGGAAAAAACACACACACACAGTCATGAGTTAAGAGGGAGAAGGGAGAAAATAAAGAGGAGAGAGTGAAAACCTTTCCAAACAGTACCGTCACACTAATGCCCAGGCTGCTGTCTATTTTGGACAGCTCAACGTCAAATAGATCTCCTGGTTGGAGACTATTGACCCCTGGGGCATTACCACTTAAATTTCCCATGTTGCAGCTGGGAGATAGCTCCTGCAAACAGAGAAAAGGCGTGTGTGAGTAGACAGCACGTCACACACACGGACACATGCAAGAGGGGGGCTGAGGGGGAGAGAGAGGACATTTTGAGGCCGAGTTAAGAGAGTGGCCAAGCACATATCAAAGATAAGGTCTCATGCAGCAGTGTCATGCACTTCCTCATTCCAAATGCAGTCATGCATTGCGTTGCCAATTTGGCAACAAGCAGTTAGTTTGGGACTAACAGAGCGCGAGTGTGACTGTACGCTGTGGAGCAGGTGAATGTGTGATTGACAGGCGGTGGAGACCTGGTAACTGTGGAGTGATCTCAGCTGCAGGAAACTGCTTGATGAATGAAACAGTGACTAGATGAACCCCAGAGGTTCTGTACACTCAAGCTTGCAACGTCTGTTTGATTGAATCATGCACATGACTGCCATACGTGATTTGAGGACAAATCAAATTCAGCTTGTCTTTATTTAGGCACATTGGCAGAGCCTGACACCAGTGATGCCAAAGTGAACGGAACACTACACAATGTTATAAATCAGATGCTTATATAAACCTATTTGTTTACTGCAAGTAACTGTATCAATTTATATCAAGTATCTTAAAAGTTTTTTTTTATGCAATGCAATTTTATTCTACCTCTGTTCAGTTAATAAAACAATAAGCTATATACTGTACATACAGAGATCTGAAATTAACTGCAACCAATAATACCCGTGCCCAGCCGCCTTAAAGACAGTCACCTTTCTAAAAACTCCACTTTATGGACACACTCCTTTTCTCAAGCTTCCAACATTGTTGTGGCTACCTTTCTACTGACTCTACCTTTTTAAGTTTAAGTTTCTCTGGGCTACCAGGGTATGTCTCCTCATCCATATCCGAGTCTCCTCTGTCTGAATATTCGGGTTCTTTGGGCGTCTCTAGCACCTTCTGGGCTTTCCTGGTCTTGGGCGGCAGGGCGGGCGGCATGCTGTCCAGGGCGGGCTGTGCTGCCGGAGGGCCCTCTGGAGGGGGGCTGCGGTGGAAGCCGTTCAGCTGGGCCTGGGGGAGACTGGGGCTGTCTGTGCGGGAGTTCTGAGAGCTGTTCAGGCTCCCGTGACGTCGGCCCAGCGGGGATACGGACACACTGGCAGTGGACATCGGAGGAGGACTGGGGGACCCTGCAATCTCTTCAGACGACGACTCCAAGTCCGCCTGTGCAGATGAGGCCACCGGGGGCTTGGTGCTGTAGTGAGGGAAGCTTGAAGGGGAGCCTAGGATGGAGGAAGCCAACACAATTACACTGTCCCACTGTGCAAACTAACACTAGCATCATCCATTAATAACCACTTCTAAATAGAACACAAACCTTAACATCACACATGGAAATCAGAGATACACATGTATTACTGGTGTAACTATATTACAAAACCATATGACAACTGGGCCTCCCCAGTCAACACAAGTTTTACACAAATGTCCTTAAAACCACCTGAACTACCTAAAGATGATGCAATGCAGTTTATTTAGGTCATTTGCTGCTGACATTTTAAATATTAAAATGTTAAAAGTGAAATGCAATTTTAATGCAAGTGTGCAACACATAATTGCAATACAAAATACATTATTACTATCATTTTAGGACTGATTTTTGGTAAAGAGCAGCTCTATGCGATAATAATTAGGATATCTCACTAATTCACTAGTTTGTTATTTCACCCAAAGAGCAAACAGATATATTTACCAGCACAAGGTCAAACAGCATATCAGGCCATTCAAACAGCAGTGAAGTGAAATGGCAACAGTGTTATGCCACCAGTGTTGTAGCATGGTCATGGTCACTAAGCAACACATTGACAGGCATCTATGCACCTCTAGTGCTGAACCCTAACAATATCTACGTAGATATCAGTCAGCTGTGCTCACCTTCAAACAGCCTCTCTTTGGGCTGTGACACGATGAGAGTGACATCATCGGGGGCGTTCTGAAGGATGTCCACTGCAGCTTCATGAGGAAGTCCCTCCAGATTGACGTCATTCACTGAGATCAGACGATCTCCTGATACATCCATCGGGGGGTGGGGGGTGGGGTATAGAGATACACCAATCAGGACAAGAAGACTTCACAACTCCTTTACATGACTTAAGATGATGTAGTGCATAATATATATAGCCTAGAACAGTGTTTTTCAACCACTGTGCCGCGGCACACTAGTGTGCCGTGAGAGATCATCAGGTGTGCCGCAGAAAATTACCCAAATGCCACTCAAAGGTCAAGAAAAGCAACTGTTGCATCAAAGAATTTATAACCACATGCTCTCATTGATTGTATGATTGCACTATTTGTGGTATGCAGGCACTGTACAACGGGGGCCCCATATCCAGTATTCACAGAATCATCACATATCCAGTTCATAACAACAATTAAATTAGATATAGTCACCTACAAATGAAACAGAGGGCGCTTGTTTTATTGTGCAGGTCTTGCATAGAAGCCATAATAAGGCCATATCTGTGTATTATTTGAAATTTTAGGCTATGATATATTTATTTTTTCTTCACACAGGATGTTAGTGTTCCGTGGGACATTTTAAGTGTCAAAAGTGTGCCGTGGCACAAAAAAAGTTGAAAAACACTGGCCTAGAAAACTAGACACACCCTAGAGGCAGCAAATGTAATTTGCAGCCAGGGTAGTTTAGCAACTCTCCGTTGGTTTGTGAGCCGGAAAAATTAAACTTCGATCAGGCCAATCACATCGTGTAGAGTCCGTGGGCGGGCTTAAAATAATGATGGCAGAATTGCGACGGTTCCGTGTGAATTCCCTGCTAATTGAAAACCAAGATGATGGATGCTACTGCTGGCGAACAGTGCGACTCGAGTCAAGCTTTTTTTTAACCTGGCAAAAGTTTGACCAACTAGCCAACTAGTGGGAAAACGCATGGGACTCATGAGTTGTATCGCTATCCTATTGCGTGCAGAGGGAATTTGAAAGACAAACGTTTATCCTGCCCCTCGGATTGAGCACTGCGAATGGTGAGTTCCCAGACCCTACATTTTGCTTGATCTTGGTCTGGCTCATCAGGCTATAATATATAGTGCTTCAATCTTTTTTTGTTAATTTTCCATTTTGGTGAATGGTGAATCATACCAATTCCACCATTATTTCTCCATGATGATTTTGACACTTATCATGGACAGTGCCAAGACAGATGTGGAAATCTGATCTGTAAAAGGGCATAGCTAAGAAGATACAGACCAGGCTTCAGGTAGCCGTTAATGTCAGCTGGACCTCCAGGAGTTATGGAGCTGATCAGAGTCCCAAGATCCATCCTTCCTGAACTCTCTCCTCCTACAATCTGGAACCCTGGAGATGGAAAAAAGGAAAGGAATTCTTACGGAAAAAGAAAAAAATGAAAAAAATACAGTCAAATGATCAAAAAATCATTGCGAAGCCAGTTAATACAAACCAAATGAAAAAAAAAAAACTGCTGAGTGTCTTTCAAGCTAGAAACTTCTTCAAAAGGAAAATATGAAAGAGGAACATGAAAAGCCTCTCAGTCCTCCCTCTTCCATGATTCATTAATCACTGGTACAAATGGGACTGAAAGCAAAGCCCCTCCACAGTTTATCAGGCCTCTCTCTTTCTTAGCAGAGAATGCTTCCGTACAAGAGGCATCTGGTTTGGCCCAGATAACCCCATTCTGTCCTCCTGACATTCATCAGAGAGTCTGTGTCAGCCGCGGAGGCAATAACATGATATATGGCTTCCCCACCCATATATGGCACAGGCAACTTCCAGCACAAGGAGAGAGAGAGGGAGAGGGAGTAAGAGAAGGTTAAAAAAAGCTTACCCAGACCATACTTTGCATCCTTCTTCAGATTTACGGTCATAATCTCCCTCTCTGGAGAAGGCAAGGCATTCAGCTTCTTCTTCAGAGAGTCTGTTTGAAAAGGCCAGCAAGGAAAACAAGCAGTGTTTATAAAGCTGACTTCCCTAACAGAGCACTCTGGGCTGCAGTAGCCTTTCTACAGCTACTGATGACCACCAAGGGGATGGTAAGAGTGGCTATTGTGAGGTGATAAAATGTACAGAGCAGCTAGTAACTTTTACTGTTTATATCGAATTACACTAATGTATGAATGAGTAAGACAAAACATTTGTGATAAAAAACCCCAACATGTGAAGTATCTGACATCAATTAGACAAGCAGCCAGTAACAGCGAGAGAGAAACTGCAGTGCATCCAGCCATCATTCTGTGCACATTAACCCTGGGCTCTGTGAGCCTAATTTGCAAGAGTCCCTTCTGAGTGTTTATAGACAGCATTAACCCTCTCTGGCGCGAAAGGCATGTCTGTCTGCACCGCAGCAACTGCCACAGCACAGAGACGACTGTGAGGCACAAGTGGGCTTGGCGAATCGGTTACATGCTGGGATCAGACAGATTAAGCTGGAGCTGAGCTATACATCACGGCTATAGGCCCAAAAGGGGGCTACAGTTAATGCACGGCCATCAGACATGGAGGCTTAATAGGCTCTAACAATGTGTCTCTTTATGTGTCTGCGTGCTTCAATGGAACGAGTGCGATGACAACTGCATGTTGGAGAGGAGATGCAGAGAGATGCAGCCTCGGATTGTTTATAGAAGGGAAAGTGCAACCGTATTCCGTCACATACCATTGACTGTGAGAGAGGCAGGGGTGGAGGGTACTCCTGAGCTGTGCATGCTCACACCTACACAACACAACACAGAGACACAGACAGATAAGCAAGCAGGCAGGCAGACAGACAGGCAGAGAGAGAGACAGACAGACAGACAAGATCTGTTGTATTGCATAGCTTAATCAAATCAAATAAAGAATTACATATTACTATTTCTATGATCTATAAATATTGCACATCTTCATCCATAACAGCTGTGTCCCGATGTAAATTAACCCCTTTGCTATGCAGTAGCATGTGTCACTATAAGTGAATTAAATCATCATTCTAGCCTCTACCAGTCACACCATCTTGAGTTTTTTTTTCTCTTTTATCAAAGTTAAAAGATGCAGCGCAAACGAAGTGCACTTCATCTCTTTGACAGTGCAGGGAAAAGCAGATCAAAGGTAAGGCTCTCTCATGAGGCAAGAGTCACTGCTCAGAGAATAAGACGTTTTTACAGACACCGAGTCTGACAGCTCCCCCCACACTACCCACTTTAACGCATAGATCACTAGACGAAGAGCTTGAAAGCCTGCCAAAGGACAGGGAGGTACGTAAACAGACCGATAAACAAAAATGCAAACAGAGCTATTCAAACAGTCAGCAGTAGACCCTGGCCAGCATGCACTGGGAGTCAGAGATGGAGACAATCACAGAGGCAGGCAGACAGACAGAGATGCCAGCAGAGAGACAGACAGAAAGCATGCAAGCAGGCAGACAGACAGGCTGTTGTAGTAGGTTCTGAATAAAGTCACAAGGAGGTGTACTAACCTACAACATAGGCGTTGGCTGTCTCCTCACACGAGGAGGAGTCCGACTCTTTCTTAAACTTCTCGGGGCTCCAGTGAGGATTGCTGTGGACCAGAGAGCTGAAACTGCTGCTGTGGAGACAACAGAGGGAGAACGAGAGGGACAATTACCAGCCCTGCCAGTAAACACAGTGAGCCAGCACTTGATTTAATAATTCTGTCTGTTCTAGAGTCTGGAGTGGTGGGGGTGGGGTGGGGCAGAGGGCAGTAATGAGGACTAGACGAGAGAGGCTTGTTTTGTCTGTTCACAACTGTATCCAAGAGAAATGGAGGAAAGGGCTGCAGGGCAAGCTGTGAGTAAATTGCCCCAGTATATCACAGAACTCCTCCTTTGAAGATCAGGCAACTTGAAAACAGACACACTTTTTCCACTAGGTGGCTGAAAGACTTTTGGTACTTGCATCACATGGCTAATACAGATCTGCAAATAGCCGTTTTGTTATCTGTTCTGGCCACTCTGTTCTTGGCATGTACTTTTCTAGGACTGTATGAAATGTCCATGATGGCCTCACAAGGCGTTGGTGACTCACCCGTCCTGCTGTCGGCTGACGGTGATGGAGTCCGTGTCGGAGCAGGCACGGTGGTGGGAGGGCAGCTGGGTGCTCAGCCGCACTGCGCCGCTTTGGGACTGGCTGCCGTAGGAGAGCGCCGCCCGGTGCTCGGGCGACTCGGGCAGCTGGCCCAGGTTGTGGTGCGAGCGGCTCAGGAGCCGGGGGTTGGGGTTGGGCACGTAGCCCGGGTACGAGACGTCGCCGGAGGCAGGGAGCCGGACCATGTGGTGCTTGTTCAGGGCGGCCTCCGAGCAAGACATCCTCTTGAGGTGCTCGCTCTCCGAGCGTGCACTGGGGGCCAGGCTGAGCGTGCTCACTGCCCTGCCCATGCCCTCAGGACCCGAGGGGAACTGCAGGCTACTCAAGCTCTCTGTCACAGATACGAAAGACATTTCAGTATCACACAAGAGGCAGCATCAGTATCAGACCTCAAAGGCACCTCCAGTAAGGTACATAGTTTTACCCAAGTCTTTGGTCTCCTGGTTGCTCTGTCTGGCTTTCGTGTGCAGGTGGAATTTGTGCTGGGCTGAACACAGGTTCAGCAGATACTGGCAGGTCTTCTGACTGTCCGTCTGGAACTGGTGCTTGATCCCATCTGAGGTGTTCTGGAGAGAGATCTTCTTTTTCTGCAGGAGATACAAGCCCAGCCACATGCAGATGGTGAAAGCAAGTCCTAGCACCCAACAAATATACTGTAGGCTTTACTCCAACAAAAACAGTTCAGCCTAAACTACTGCAATTACTGGCAAACTTACAATGAAAGAGATTTTCTTTGTTTCTCTCCAGGGGAACCTCAGGACAGGGGTTCGGTTTCCATTCAGGACCTCAAAGATGAGCACCCCTTTGGAGAAGACCCCGAGCATGATGCCCGTCTGAGACCTCTTCTCCGGCAGCACACGGTGGAAGTGAACACCGTACTCAGTCAGTCGTTGGCACACCTTCATGTCAAACAGCAGAGGAGAAATCAGCCAGACAAAATACACAGTTGCAGCATTATGTGTATGTTACTCATAATGTCTTTGCTTTTAAGTATCAACTCCAAAAAATGATTTTTGCCCTTGATTATATCACTGTATAAAGCTATACACTTGGGTTTTTATTTTGTGTCTCGCTTGTAAAAAGTCTGGAAAATTGAGAACTGCCTTTGTGACACCTCAGATCCAAAGAGACAGAACATTACACAAGCAGTCAAACATTACCCAATTCTTAAAAAAAACCCACTATAATCACAGGCAGTGGGACTTGATAGGAGGCCTACTCCCAAGTCTTTGGCAGGCTCTTACAACTGTACCTTCAGGAACTCAAATTCAGCCTCATCCTCACAGACTCCATAGTAGGAGCTGTGTAGCTTGGACAAGTCCTCTTTGATGGATGTCTGGTCAATTTTGTCCATAGCAGAGGCGGGCAGGTAGTGCTCCATCCTGAAATATGTCTTCCCATGGAGCTGTGAGGAGAAGATGGATCGGACAGTTATCTAAGGGGCACAACACATGCTCCCAAGCTATGCCAGTTACCAAAAAAGGAGAATTAGAAGATAAAAATAAAAGTAGAGAGCAGTGGCCAACACAGAACTAGGCAACAAAACTGTTGAAATGGTAATAACAGAAACAGATGGACTGATGTGAATGTTCGATTTGACACTTGAATGGAAAAGGTGTCAATCTTACAAGCTGGCTTAAACAAGTTCCGAGGAAAATAACTCTGGCAGTTGTTACCTCTGGCTGGTAATCACCAAACTCTGCCTGCAGAGCGAGAGACGCCAGAAGCATGGCACTCTCCAGGTCACAGCGCATTCTTTCCTCCAAGATATCCTTCCGCAGCTGCAAGTAGTACTGGCGTTTGGTCATCATGTGTCTGGGTTCAAGCAAATGAACAAGGATGGTAATTACTATTACAGGCAGCGCCGAGGCCCTGGTCTCAGGTTTCTACGTGTAGGAGTGTGAGCTGAGAGCGGCGTAGGAGGAGAGGAAGGCTGGGCCTCTCTCTCGGGGTCTTACTGAATGAGGTTCACATCATCTAAGAAGAACTTGATGCGTAGGAACAGGTTGAAATTGACATCGGTTTTCTTCTTCTTGGGATCGTCCTTCCAGCCATCTGGGGCCACTTTGGTCAGTTTGGCATCAGGCTCAATAAAGAAGAACTCGTCGTCTGCAATACAGTACATAAACAAGACACACTGTAAAACCACAGAAAACACTGGCAATAAATACTATCAAACCGGATGCAAAGATCACTGCTAAGTCACATCTGAACTCTGCACAATGCAGGATTTCTTAGCAAATCTTTCCACACTGAACAAAAGACTTAATCCATTAGTGATCAACAGCAAGCGAGCAAGTGAGTGACCGATCGATGTCACGCACAGGCGGCCTCCCCCTCACCTCTCAGGCTGGCCAGGCCAAAGAGGTGGTGCTCCACCAGGCCCACGTGAGCCACCACCATGTCCAGCACGTCCTTGCACACCGCCTTCACCTCGCTGCTGAGCTCCAGGCGCTGGCCGCTCAGCAGCACCACCCCCACCTTCCGCAGGCTCTCCTCCACCTTCCCACGCTTATTCTGTTGGAGGAGAGACAAAAGCAAGGGGATGCAGCAGGTCGGAAATGCCACAGTGGAACTGAATAAAGGTTTAAGGCCTAGCTATGCTGTAAAAAGTCTCCTTGAGCTGTATTACACCTTAGGAGAAACATGGCTCACCATTATGGAGGAGGGGACGCTCAATACAACACAAGGCTCACTGGCCATCTTCACAAATTCAGGCCCAAAGAAAGTCTATAAAAAACAAGAGATAAGAAAATAGTTATAAAATAGTCTTTACTGACATAACAAAGAGCAGAGCATTGACAAGTTCCTGACTTGTTCTCAATTGTTCTCATGTAGTATAATAGTTTAATAAAGTATAATTTCAAGTCTATTTAAATTCTATCAATATTAGTGATGTTTTGAGCTACTTTCTATGTTCCTGTAGCTGTACCTCATGCTGTAGAAATGGAACTGGTCTGTACAGTACTGGTACCTTAGGCTTGCGCTGAGCTACTGTCCCCTCCAGAGGACTGCTTCTGCGAGGCTCCCGCAGGTCCAGCATTGAGGTGCGGAGGTCGTCGGAGGGGTAGAAGCTGGTGCGGACGCGTGTGTCGTCGGCTGGGTGGATGCTGGCGTGGGAGAGGCGCGCCTGCAGCCGCTGGATCTGCTCCTCCTGCCGCTGGATGAGCAGCTCAGTGCCCAGAGCGTCATCTTGACCTGCGTCCAGCAGCCTGGCAGACCACAGCACAGGACGTGGAGTCAGAATCGCTCATAAGTGCCAATCACAGCTCAACACCATACGGGACATGTAAGACCAGGTAGTTATACACATAATACAAATATAACACAAACAAAGACATAATAAAAAAAACATGCAAATGTATCCTTTTCTGGTTTAATATCAGCTGCAAACTTTTATACATTTAACTGGCATATTTTTGACCAAGCATTTACATATTCTTTGGGAAACTAGTTTGGTTTAATGACTAACATTAAGCTCCCAGTCACTTGTCCTCATGAGAGACCTGATTATGTGAGATATGTATTATCAAAGATGAGAAGCTTTTGAACCTAAATATAGTTGAAACCAGCACAACATTTTTTAAACTCTACGTAATCCACATTTAAGCATGTGCCATGCCAGCTCTGAGGCATAAAAGAGAGAAAAGCACCTTTAGAGGCAGATTAATGTTCTTATCGGCACAGCCTTGGAAAATACTCGTTTTAGCAACACCTAATCTCCATGACACAGAGGGATCCGGTCTAAAAAAGCTGGAGGGTGAGGGTTTTGGAACTCTCATCCTTTTTTAGCATTTGATTCAGATCATCAGTGAGTCAGTCTAGTGGCGCTGAACCTGAGGGCCAGGTGTCCCAGCACCTCTGCCAACGCTCTGGCCCAGCCTCTTGTTGCTAAAACGGCAGATTATCCCCCGAGTGCAGCACTGCATTTTCCCATGCCACTGACCTCAGCGCACAGGCATGCCAGCCTGGCCCAGGCCGGGGCGAGCAGGGCAGGGCACTGCCAGCTGGGAGCAGTAGCCCGAGGTCTTTGCGCCGTGGCGCTGTGCACTGGTGCCATCACCTCAAATCAGTTATGAAAATCATAACCCCCCGAAAAACTGATTAAACTCGCACAGGCCAGTGCTAGGCAACTGTTGCCATGACAGCCCAGGGGTGGGAGGTGGCTGCTGCCGAGGTAGTTTCAGGAGGGAGCAGCAGAGGGAGCTGGAGAGCCACACTGTTACCTGAGCAGGAGAGTGAGTGTATGATAGTGTGTGAGCGTGTGTGTGTGTGTGTGTGTGTATGTGTGTGTGTGTGTGTGTGTGTGTGGGGGGGGGGGGGGGGGGGGGAGTTGGTGGGATATGATGACAAAACCACTTGACTGAGTGAGTTGTTGATTAAGTAATTGTAAAAAATTAACCGGCACACACTGAGGGGGAACACAGGAAGGAAGAGCTCAATTTTGGATGGCCTGTAGCGTGAAATGGTCCACTTTGCTCTTTTCCAAAGAACGACAGCCCTACACTACTTCCAGTGTTCAAGTTAGCTAACACTTTCCACATCTTTAGTCCTACATACTCAAACACGCACATACACAGGGAGATAGGGGAGGGGGGGGGGCACACTTTGTTATTTTGGCGAGTATCATTGAACACTGTGAGAAAAGGTTAACCCCAATGAAACCTTTGGGTTGAATATTAACAGGTGCTGGAGATGAGGTACAGTGGGCTGGGGCTCTCAGGCATACCTGAGGGTCCTCTCTGGAAGATCCGCATGACTAGCCAGGTATGTGCAAGTAATGTTTCAGTCATTGTCCCTCCATCCAACACACACACACACACACACACACACACACCACACACACCACACACACACACAGGGGTGGGGAAACTACCTCTGCCTGCTGAGAGACATGCCGTCATGCTCCGACAGAGCCACCTGTGAGTTGCTCCTTCTCCCATCTTCTGGTTTCTTGGCTAACAGGAGAGAAACAGGGAGGACCAAGAGTAAGACCAAATAAACACAAAGGAATAAGACCATAAGATCAGATGACCGCCTGCTGCGGTCATTAAAAAGGGGGAGATTCGGAGAGTGAGCTGCTGAGATCATAGAGTAACCTCCAACTCTAATGAGTTCCAAATCAGGGGTGGGAGTCATGCCACTCCGAGCCACTTTGGAGATGACTCACCAGAGTGTTACAAGCACTTATCTCTTTGACTGAAACACAATGTTCCAGAGGATGTGCTTAAGAAATAATTCAAGCATTATGGGCTCATATTTGCCACATCTACTTTCTCTAGAGAGCAATTGGTCTCCAGTGGATGATTAGATGTCTATATTTAACGACATGATGGGAAAGCTTGAGTTGGATGGGTGTACCTTGTCTGTAGTCAGGATCTGAGGACGTCACTGAGGGGCTTTCGCTGGATGAGCTGTAGTCACTGTGGTATCTTCTGTGGGTGTGGAGGGGATCTGAAACAACAACATGAGATTGAACATAACATGACTTTGATGGTGCAAGCTAAACAACCAGGAAGTGAACTAATGAACTCAATTCCAACTGGCTCCCCACAATTCAGTTTTGATAGGTGCTTTTCTAAACTAGTCATAAAATGACTCATATTAAGCTCCAGAGGTAGTGCTACTTTCATTTTTATTTCCAACACCTTAATAAAGACATCTGGTGAGGTGTACTGATGTGTACATATCCTTCAACACACATTTGTCCACCAAGGTTTAATAGCGGGTCTTACATACTGTAAGTTCTTTTCTCCACACAACACTTCAAAAACACTTTCCAAAGAATAGGGGGAGCAATCCGTTCTAAGAGGATTTCATCCTTAGGTGAGTTGACAATTCTTCCTAGGAAGTTATAAATTTAAGAGGTGTATAGCTGAAGGTTTAAAGAGGTCTAAAACAAACTCCCCTTTCATAGACATATAGATTTGTGGCTACATAAACGAATAGCATCAGCAGGAAGTGCCTGGACTTGTCTTTCTACTAAAGTAAGGACTTTGCTCTCAAGTGAGACACCTGGCAACATTCTTGGTGACTACTGTTTTCTTTTCATGCCCACTGAATTCAAATTCACCTCCAGCTTCACAAACTCATGACAGGGGCTAAAAGTAAATGCACTATGAAAGCATTCTCTAGCCAGATTAATTCCCGATGTGGACTCCAGCCCTTGCTGTTTCAGTCATTAGAGAAAATTCCTGCATGCACAATACTTCTTAAATACGTTTTAGACTAATTGAGTAAACCCAGTCGGTGTTGCTTAAAGTTTGCAGCGTTTGACTGTAAATTACTTCTGTGAGGCATGTAGTCGGCAGCTCCTAAGTGATACTGTTACCATTTTGGCACACAATAAAACGTAACTGATACAATAGCAAGCTTAATAAGCAAATCTATCAAATCACATTCTCAGAGGAACCGATGAGGCCATGCTTGGAAAATCATAATTGTCACATCTAATCCCCACTCTGTGTTAATGCTATCCTTAACAAAACCGTGTAGTTGGACACACTTCAAGAATGTGATATGTGATCTTTTTAATCCCACGCCTGGGACATGTGGGAGCTTATTAGACATTGCACACAGTCAGC